>NW_020954581.1:8679271-8749687 GCF_900497805.2 Vombatus ursinus
GATATAGATATAGATATAGATATAGATATAGATATAGATATAGATATGGATGTCAATATGGATATGGATATGGATAGATAGAAAGATAGATAGATATTCAATGATAAACAGGAAGCACAGTCTGCCAGTAAGACCATACTGGAAACCTTTCCAACATGATAGAACCTACAGGGGTAGAGGTGGGGAGAAGCATTTACTAGACACCTATATGTGCCGGGAATGGTGCTAAGCACTTTACAAATATCTCATTTGATCCTGTGAGGTTGGTGATATGATTATATCTCTTTTACAGTAGAGGAAATTGAGGCAGACAGAATTTAAGTGATTGCACAGTAAGTGGCTGAGTTTGGATTTGAACTCAGGTCTTCCTGACTCTAAGTTCAAAGCTGTACGCACTGTGGCACCACCTAGTTTCCTTAAGGGCTTATGTTTCATCGGCATGTTATCAGGAATCTAGGGTGAGTGCTATGTTGTGGCTAGGCAGTAGAAAAAGTGTGGAGAATTTGTAATCAGAAGTTGTGGGTTCAGATCCTGGCTTTGTCACTTACTTCTTAAGTGACTTTAGATAAGTCTCTTCAGGGCTTCTAAGGTTCCTTCCAGCTCTAAATCTCTGATCCTGTGATTTATGGAGGAATCATTCATGAAGTTACTTGTGTAGTTTTTCTGCATCATTTCCTATAAAAGCAGCTTGCTGTTCAATCATGTCCGACTCTTCATGACCTTATTTAGGCTTTTCTTGGCAAAGATACCAGTGCTATTTGCCATTTCCTTTTCCAGCTCATTTTACAGATGAAGCAAACAGGATTAAGTGACTTGCCTAAGGTCACACAGCTAGTGAGTGCCTGATGCCATATTTGAACTCAGGTCTTCCTTTTTCCAGGCCCAGTGCTCTATCCCCTGAGCTACCTCGCTGCTTAGCGTGGTGTGGCAAAAAGAGCATTGACTCTTGAGAGAGAACCTAGGTTCAAATCCTGCTTTTGTCATTGATCATCCCTGGACTTCATTTACATCAGTTATCAAATGAGAGGGTTACATTAGATGAACTCTAAAATTCAGATCTATTTTTGTGATTCTCTCTGGATAGTCATTCATAATTCTAAATCTTTGTCTGGTTATCATGGGTGAAACCCATGCTGCTGGTAGCAACTAACTTACCTCATAGATGGAAAGTTCAATTGAGAGTCTGGACATTGAGTTCTAATCTTGCTTTAGACACTTACTAACTGTCTGACAATGGGCAAACAAATCACCTTTGATCTGCCTCAGTTTCCTCATTGGTAAAATGGGGACAATATCACCTACTTCTCAGGGATTTGGAAAGGACAAAATTATAACTGTATTTGATGTGTTTGTGATGTATATATATACATATGTGCACACATATCTCATGTATATATGTATAGATAGATAGATAGAATGATAACTAGGTATTGCTTTGCAAACCTTAAAGAGATACATAAATGTCAGCTATTAGGTATTTATTAGAGTATTCATTCTATACTATTTATCCTTCACTGGGAGAAATATGGTAAAATATGGTGGAATAAGAAGAACCATACTAGAAAGATGAAAAATATTGATTCATGTTCTGGATTTAACTTTAGTCAATTTCCATCCTATTTGAGAGAACTCCAATTTCATTAAAAATTACATTATCTAGGCAAACCATTGGTCAGGCCAATTTAATCCTTTCTTCTTAATATATACACACACATATGTGTGTATATATGCATATGTGTATATATATGTACATGTATATGTGTGTATGTGTATTATATATATATATATATACACATACATACATATATATACATATATATGTTTCCATTGAGCCAGGAACTTTATAGTGGATGATTCTGAAGCAATTTGGCCATGAAAAATCTATTACTTCTATGTACTGTACTGCTTGCCTATTCCAGTGGATAATATCCAATCTATAATAGTCCTTTAATGACCAGTGGTAGGAGGAAAGGTTATAAGAGATTCCATAATAAATTGGTAGTAAAGGAGGAACACAGGCCACTACTCCTTCTGCTGCTTCTTCTGCTTTCAAATATGAGGGTCCTTGGTTCAAGCCTCAGCAGGAGAGAGTCTTACACAGGCGACTTAATTGGATCTAACAGGAAACTTGCATTACTATGCCTGATGATATTTTAAGGTTATTCCTTCCCATTAACCAAACGGCAGGAACCCTGTCACCTTACTTTTTTTTGATTTACTATTACGTCATGTTCTGAATTGCCTCTAATTAACTAGCTATTGACCTATGACCAGAGATGTGACATTTCAAGATCATCAACATCGATACTTTTTATGAGGTCAGGCATCTTGATCTTGCATTAAATAGAAGAATATATATTAGCTTTTCCTGCATTTTCAGTATACACTACCGCGGCAGCACAAATATGCAAATGCTAGTGCATAAGCACTAGGTTATTGTTCAAAATAACCTATGAAGGACACCTTCTTCAGGTCTTTGGTTCCTAAATTAGCTTATTGGAGACTTTATGTTTCTCTGTACTTGAAGGAATTTGGCAAAGGGCCAGTGACATGAGATCTTGTTGAGAGCATCAGTTCAGACATCATTGGACATTGGAAGAATCACTAGATTAAGAGGGTTAGGAAGTGGGTTCCAGTTACAATTGTGGCAAGCTAATTAAACCAACTTCCTGGGCATCATTTTTCTAATCTGTAAAATAAAAGGGGTGGGCTAAACGATATTTAACATCTCTTCTAAGTCTCAGCATCTATGATTCATCCCATATCTGAACACTGAAAATCATGAGATGTGGTGACCAATAGCTATTTTTACCTATAAATGATTACAGATGCTGGATAGCAGAATCAGGCTGTCAGGATCCAGAAGTGACCACAAAAAGAATCATTGATTTTTCACAAATTGAGAAGAGAGCATCAGCTATCTATTTGAAAGGCACTTTTCCTTCCAGTCTACTAAAAGTAAATCTGTGTGGGTCTATAAACATTGAAACTGGGTTAGCCTCATTTTGAGAGAGAACTCAGACTGAGTAACATATTAACTTTAACCCATCTAGTTTTTCTACTTCTTGATGCCAATAATATCACCTTTGATCTTTTGTGGGTTGGAGTTCCAATTCATTCTGTGAGTCTCATTTTCTTCTTCCTGAGTAAGACACTTTTAAAACAGGAGATTAAGTGTTTTAGTCCAGAGCAGGAGAAACAGAGGGAAAATGTGATCCTTTGTCTTAATATAAAATCTCTCACTGGAGGAGATACTCTCATCATCTGGAATGAAATCAGTGGTGTGGAACATTTCATAGTACTTGTTTCCCCTGAACTCTGATGGCATTATTTTAAATAATGCCATTTGTATAGCAATGTTATCATACTTCTAGGTTTTAATTTCATGTAGTTAATGAATAATCATTAGCTCTAATGTTTTGAATTGCTATTAATTGTCTGACTATTAACTTTACTTTAAGTTGTTCCTTCTTGGGGGAAGCAATAAAATTGATGTTTGAGTTCTATGGAAAGTGTTATTTTATTTCCTAAAAGATTGTAAAGACAGTTGTAATGTGTTCATTATAACTGTTATCTAATATTTATTGAGCCAGATTCCTCCATTGAGTAAAATAACTCTTTAAAGTTAGTCACAGTAACAAGACGATTAACTCTTTCAGATTCAGTAGGATTTCAAAGAAGAAATTGAGTGTGATAAGTGGATATCCCCAAGGTCCACATTTACTGTTAGAAAATAATTGATTAACTAGAAGATCAGGAATTTATGCCTTATACATTGGAAATGTATAAAAGGAATATAGAAAGAGTCTTCAATCCATATTCCTGCCTTTAGGTTTAAATCTAAATGATTCCAGGTAGATTGGTATGCATAGCATTTTTAAAAGACCTACAAGAAAGGAAATATTATAACTCCTTCAATAATTTATTTCAAGTTAAGCAGCCTTTCTCCTATTCCTCCTGAGGCAAAATGGTGTCTTGAAAAGATTATAAGTTAAAAGACCTGGGTTCCAATCAAATTTGATTATCACATATTCAGATAACATGAAGCTAGAAGGGATCGTTAATATATTAAATGATAGAGAAAGCCAAAGTCATTTCACCAGAATAGAATGATGGAATCAAATCAAGAATCAGATCAAGTAGATCAGGACCAGGGTACACTGTGTCCAGAAAAGTACCAAGGAGGGAGTTATATCAGAGGATTCTCAGCAGGAAGAAGAAAAGAAAAAGCAAGTGATAAGAAGATCCAAGAAGCTGTTAACTGAAGCATGCTTAAAACCCTTTCACAGAGGACAGCAATGGATGCATTTTCTATCATTTGGAGCCATGGCAGGATTTCTTAGTTGTCCATCAAAGGCAGGTGAGGAAGCACTAAATCAAGAGAAAAGTTTGGGGCTCAAAATCAATGAGCCACATCCCAGGAACTCCCATAGCCAAGGAAAGAGGCTTAGCAAAGTTGCTGCTCTGCCATGAGTTACAAATATTGTCTTTCCATGTAGGAATGTAAACAGTGCAACTTTAATAAGTCCCTTATGATTTCTCTTTCTTGTTTACCTTTTCATGTTTCTCTTGAGTCTTGTATTGAAAGTCAAATTTTCTATTCAGCTCTGGTCTTTTCATCAAGAATGCTTGAAGGTCCTGTATTTCACTGAATATCCATTTTTTCCCCTGAAGGATTATATTCAATTTTGCTGGGTAGGTGATTCTTGGTTATAATCCTATCCCCTTTGCCCTCCAGAATATTATATTCCAAGTCTACTGGTCCCTTAATGTAGATCCTGCTAAATCTTGTGTTATCCTGATTGTGTTTCCACAATACTTAAATTGTTTCTTTCTGGCTGCTTGCAATATTTTCTCCTTGACCTGAGAACTCTGGAATTTGGCTACAATATTCCTAGGAGTTTTCCTTTGGGGATCTCTTTCAGGAGGTGATCCGTAGATTCTTTCAATTTTTATTTTGCCCTCTGGTTCTAGAATATTAGGGCATTTTTCCTAGATAATTTCTTGAAAGATGATCTCTAGACTCTTTTTTTTTTATCATGGCTTCCAGGTAGTCCAACAATTTTTTAAATTATCTCTCCTGGATCTATTTTCCAGGTCATTTTCTTTTCCAATGAGATATTTCACATTGTCTTCTATTTTTTTCATTCTTTTGGTTTTGTTTTACAATGTCTTGATTTCTCATGAAGTCATTAGCTTCCATTTGTTCCAGTCTATTTTTTTTTCCAGTCTAATTTTTAAGGAAGTATTTTCTTCGGTGAGCTTTTGGACTTCCTTTTCCATTTGGCCAATTTTGCTTTTTAAGGCATTCTTCTCCTCATTGGCTTTTTGGACCCCTTTGCCATTTGGGATGGTCTGTTTTTAAGGTGTTATTTTTTTCAGCATTTTTTTGGTGTCTCCAGGGTCTTCCAGAGCTCAGGAAGCAGCCACAGCCCCAGGGCTATGCCAGGACTGGGGCTGGACCAATCTCCTCTCTCACCATGGTGTGACAGACCTTTCCCACTGACTTTCTAAGTTGTCTTTGGTGTTTGTGGATTAAGGAGTCTGGAAACTGCCACAGCTCCCCTTGATTCAGTCCCCTGAGGAATGCTCCAGGTTCACTGAGGCCCATGTTGAACTGTGCTCCTCTTCCAACCCAGCACAATAGACCTTTCCAATCAACCATCCAGGTTGTCTTAGGCTGGAAATTCATTTCACTCTTTCTTTTTGTGGGTTCTGTTGTTCTAGAATTTGTTTAGAGCCATTTTTATAGATATTTGGAGGAGTTTAGCTCAAGCAAGTTACTGCTTTTACTCTTCCATCTTGAATCTGCCCCTCCCTGGACAAAAATTACCAATTATGTCTTCTTGTTTGTCTAATCTCATGGTTTTACTCAGTCCTCATTGTTGTTATTTTCCTTGACCCCTTTGATTCATTTGACACTATGGACAACCCTCTTCCAGGGATATTCTCTCTTCTCTAAGTGTCTATGAATCTTCTCTCTCTTAAGTCTTTTACCAGCCTGACCACAACTTGGTCTCCTTTAGTAGAAACTACTACAAAACTAATGTTAGCATATAGTAAATACTATCTGCTCACCTGTAGGTGTCTTTGAAGGCTCCTCTCTTTTTCCTCTTTATTCTTATGTGAATACTCCATCAGCTCCACAGTTTTAAACTTTCATGTCTATGAAGATGACTCTCACATCCATATATCCAGCCCCAGGCTGTCTCCTGAACTGTAGCCCTTCAACAACAAAGACCCATTGGATATTTCACACTGGACATCCTATAAGTATGTCACACTCAACATGTCCAAAAACGAGCTTATTTTCTCTTTCTTCCAACATCTATATTATTGATAAAGATACCACCATCTTACCACTCTCCCAAGTTCACAACCTAGATATCATCCTAATTCCTTATTCTTTTTCAGCCTACACAGCCAATTTCTTGTCAATCTTTTCATTTCTTCCTCCCACATCTCTCAAATTCATTCCCTTTTCTCCATTCACACAGCAGCCACTATTCTAGTTTTGGTCTTCATCACAGTTTGCCTGGAAAATTACAAGAACCTTTTAATTGAATTCCCTCCCTCAAATGTATACATACTCCCATCTATCTTCCACGTTATTGTCAAATTTTGTTTCCTGAAATACATGTCTAATCTTTTTATCCCTTTACTCATAAAAGTTTAAAAGATATCTCATCTCTAGGACCAAATATAAATCCATTTGTTTGTCTTTTAATATTCTTCACCATCTGAACTGTTCCTCTCTTTTCTAGTCTTCATAGCCCTGACTCCCTTTTCATATACTCAACAGAAGAGTCACATTAGCCTACTATTCCTCACACATGAAGCAATATCTCTTACTCTATGTATTTGCACAGTCTATCCCACAAAACATGAAATGTTTTCATTCTTCACTGGGACATCTTGGAATCTCTGGCTTTCTTCAAACCTCAGCTCAAGTGCCACTCCCTGCAGGAGTTCTTTTTCAGTCTGCCAAGCCAATGGTGTCTTCCCCTTGACAAAATGAGAAGGATAGGGTACAAATACTTGATTAATTGACATATAGAAGAGGAACCAGACTGCCCTGCTAATCCACAAAGGCCAGGACTAGAACAATGGAACTGAAGGGAATGTAGGAAATGGAATTTAGGAAAAGACTCCCTCATAATTAAAGCTATCTAAAGGAAGAATAGTCTACCTGCAAAGTTAGGAGGTTCCTACTTTCTAGAAATCTCCAGAAAAAGCTGAATATCTACTTGATGGGGAGATGATTAAGGAAATTATTTTTCAAGTACACATTAAAAAGAGGCAAGCCGCAAGATCATAGATCTAAAAAAATAAGGCACCCTGGAGATTACAAAATCTAGTGCTTTCACTCAGTGGAAGAGGAAACTGAGATTCAATGGAGAAGTACAATGGCTTGCCTTGATACTGTCTATTCCCCATCTCTGGAATTCACTCTCTCCTTATCTCCTGCTCTTATAAACTTTTGTTTCCTGCAAAACTAAGCTTATATACCATCCTTTATCAGGGTTTCATAAACTTTTTTCACTGGGGAACCCTTTTCACATTTCAGCAGAATTCTTTGGTGTTACATGGGCTGAGGGCATGCATGGGGCAAGGTGTACTTGTGCAATGCAACACAGGCAAGGGCTGCCAGAAATACCTCGGATTCATTACATGTTTGGTTTTGAATTAGTTTTTGGTCGTTGTGTGTTCAGAAACCTTTTATTGTTGCTAAATTTTTCGTGACCCCATATGGGATTGTGACCCACAGTTTAAGAAGTCCTGCCGTACAGAAATCTTTAAAAACCACCCCCCCCCAAACACACACACAAACTTCTAGGGTATTCCTTCCTTATCTACCCTGCATGTATTTTATACATATTTATTTGCTGTCCCTCCCAATAGAATGGAAGCTTCTTGAGGGGAGCTACCATTGCATATTTGGTTTTATATCTCAAGCAACCACCAAAATAAGTAATAGTCCTTAATAAATGCTTGTTGATTGACTGATTATGAATTATTCTTTTGTTTCTATTTGCTTTACTCATGACCTTGTTCATATCTGCCTTTTCACTGGTTTCTAAAAGCCATTGTTTGTTTTAAGAAAGCTGCATTCCTTACCCTTCTACCCATCTTCAGTAATATATACTCAAGATTGGTCACTCAGTAGGTTAGAAATAGCAGCACAACATGTAACAAATTTGCGAAAACAATTCTTGCCCTCAAGGAGCTTTGATTCCAAGGGAATCCTTGACAGAATTTACTGCCATTGGAAAAAAACATGCTATTTTTGTGGTAGGCATGGCAAAATAGAAAGAGAAATGAACTTGGAGTTGACTGATCTCACTTTGAATTTAGTATAGCTCTGCCACTTACTACCCATGTGAATGTGGACAACCCCCTCAACTTCTTGAGTCTCAATGTGTTCATTAGCATATGAATGTGGTTGGACCAGATGAACACTTTGTTCCCTTCTACCTCTGGATATATGATCCTGAGAACTTTATTCAAGTAGGAGAAGGATAAAGAAATGTTTAACATTGGAGTAATTCTAAGTTCTTAAACATGGATTCCTCATTTCCCCACAAAACAAAACAAAATAAAACAAACAAACAGACTTTAAGTATGGAACATTTTTAGTAATTCAGTGAGAAGGAATGATTCCAAATAATGTAGCAGGCATATATTTTAATTTAATCCCCCTGTCAGCATTACTTAATGAATAGTGAATCTATTATTGGTAAAACTTTCTCATATTCTGTTTTGACTTTCCCATTACCTTTGTATCAGAGCTGGAACAGGCCTCTCAGCCTCTTGACTCCAAGTTCATCTGGTAGGAAACCAGGGGGAAAAGTATGTTCAACTTTTTAAGAACATTAAAGGAAAAGTTCTGCAAGAACAAAGTGATGTATTTCTCACTTCCTTTCACCTTTGATCAAATATAAAGAAAGCCATTTAATCTTTGTAGGATTGAAAAATAATCTTTTTAGTTCCAATGCATTATCAATTTTATTATAAATGAGAGGCACTCTAACTATGTTCATGTCATGCATCATAATAAAATTATCACCTCATTATTTTACTTCATGAAGGAAGAGGGAAAGAAAGGAAGATGAAAAAGACCAAAAACAAAAAAGGAGTGAAGTAAAGAGGGAAAGAGAAAAGACAGAATTGTATTCCTAATCACTTAACCTTTTCTAAAGTCAGTAATTATGCCTTTAGATCTCCCACATGCCTGAGTATGGTGGTATGCATATTCTGACCACACTGTAACTATTGTTTTAAATTACTGTGACCATGGATGGTTCTAGGCAACAGATACTGATTCTTCAGCTAGGCTTTCCAGTGTTGCCCCAAATCTATACAGCTCAAGAGCTCTGTGTACCCACCTCTCCCTTGAATAGGTTAACTTAAAAAAAAAGCACACATACACACCCACTATACAGAGGATGACAGTATCTCTTCCTTCAATGTCTCTTCCTGGGATTTAGGATCTCAACTTAATAGGCTGCCATTAATCCCATTAATCCAAGATTGTTATTCATTTCATGATATGAAGATGAGAAGCTAGCTATTGGGTATATGTCACTGATCCACATTCTTCTAGTACTGGCGATCAAAAAATAAATGAGATTGATCATTGGAAGAGACCTCATCAGTCAGGATGTCCAATCCATCCCCCAAAAAGGAATCTCCACTAATATCTACTTAAAAAGTGGTCATTCAATCTCTGCTTAAAGATCTCCTCTACCTCCTGAGTCAAACCATACTGACTTCATAGAATTCTAATTGTTAGACATTATTTTGTTTTTATTCCTTCCACTCCTGATAATATCAAGTACAAATTGTCTTCTTTGTAACTTCCTCTCATTGACCCTGGTCTTACTCTATGGGGCCAAATACAGCAAACAATAGATCTGTCTTACACATGATGGCTCTCTTCAAATATTTGAACAGCTTCTCTTCTATCCCCACCCCCACATAAACTGTCTCCTCTTTTCCAAGTTAAACTTTCCTAGTTCCTTCAGTCACTTCTTCTATGGATTGGACCATCTTTCAGCACTTCAGGATTTCCTTCCCTAGGTCTTCTTTCATGTCTATAAATCAGTACTGGTAGCAATTCCAGAGGATATGGGTCCATAACAGAAATGGTACATGATATGGTGAATATTTGTGGACAAGTGGGATTGTCCTCAGTTAGTAACTGGGATCAGTTAATGAGCAATCAATCAAAGAATAAGCATTTATTAAACAACTACTATGTATCAGCCACCATATTCAGTGCTGGGGGATAAATACAAAGAAGGAAAACAAATCACTACTCTCAAGGAGTTCAAATCCTAATGGGGAAGCAATAATTTTATATATAAACAAATATGGAATAAAATAAAGATAATACATATAAATTAATACAAAGAAGTTTAATACAAATACAGGTTAACTAGGGAAGGAAGACATGACAGTTGGAGGATCAGGAAAGGCTTCATAGAGAATATGGTGCTTGATTCATATCTTGAAGGAAGATTGAGATTCCATGAGTTAGAGGAAAGGAGACAGTGCATTCTTGACACAGGAGATGACAAGTACAAAAACATGGAGATGGGAGATGGAGAGACAAGTGTGAGAAACAAAAAGAAGCCCAGTTTGAATGTGTCACCAAGTGAGAGGGGGAGGTGATGTACAAATATATGTTTGGGCTAATCAAGAGTTAATCATTTTTTTCTTCAGACAAGAGGGATCCATTCAAATTTATTGGGAGGGGAATTTAAGGAATATTTTCTTGGTACTTAAGAACTCCAGTGGTTACCTGTTACCTTTAGGGACAAATATAAAATCCTGTTTGGCATTTAAAGCCCTTTATCACTTGGCCTCTTTCTATCTTTCTGGTCTTCATAACTTATTTTTCTCCCCATCCTCTGCAATCTAACTAGACAGATCTACTTAGAGTTGCTTGAATGTAATGTTAATGTCCTGATGCACACAGCAATCAATCTCCTGACTGGTTCTTTGCACTAGCTGTGTCCCATTGCTAAAATGCTATTCCTGCTTATATATGTAAAATAGCTCAATCTACTAGATTACATGGCTTCCTTCAAGATTCAGCTCAAATATTACCTTCCACAGGAGGCTCTTCCTGGTTTCTCTAGCTACAAGCTCCTTCTCTGAGATTACATCCCATTTTTTTTGTATATTGCTTATATGTACATGGTTATTTACATGTTGTCTCCCCCATTAAAAATATAAGCCCCTGAGGGCAGGGAATATTTTCATTTTTATTTGTAACCTCCATTGCCTGGCACATAGTAAGCACATAAAAAATGCTTATTAAACTGATTGACTGACTAAAATTTGGAGAACAATGGGGAGAGATTTGAAGCAATTAGGAAGTCATTGGAATAATCTTGGCAAAATGTTATGTAGGTCTGAACTAAGGTATCTACCTAATTTATTATATAGATAGATTATATATCTATCTTATTATTATATAGATAGATTATATATCTACAAGATATTGTAGAAGTAGAATTGGCAAGATTTGACTTCTTGGATATGTGATGGAGTCTGAGGAATCAAGGAAAATAAGGGTTTTTTGTTGTTTTTTCTTTAATTAATTTACTTTGATTTATGAACAATCACTTCCATATGCTTTTGAGTTTAAAATTTTTCTCCCCGTTGCTCCCCACCACTCTCCCCAAGACAATGTTCAGTCTGATATAGGCTATGCATATACATTCCTATTAAACATATTTTCACATTAGTGATGTTGTAAGTAAGAATTAGAACCAATAGGAAGAACCACCAGAAAGAGGAAACAAAACACAGCAGGAGAAAAAAATAGCAAATAGTATGCTTCAATCTGCATCCAAACTCCATAGTTCTTTCTTCTTTATGGATAGCATTTTCCATCATGAAGATGTCTTAGATCCTTGTATTACTGAGAATAGTTAAGTTTATCAATATTAATCATTGCACAGCGAGGCTGTTATTGTGTACAATGTTCTTCTGGTTCTGCTCACTTCACTCAGCATCAGACTTTCCAGCAGTAAGTCTTTCCAGGCTTTTCTGAAGTCAGCCTGTTCATCATTTCTTATAGCATAATAGCATTCCATTACATTCATATACCACAACTTGTTCAGCCATTCCCCAATTGATGGGCACCCTCTCAATTTCCAATTCTTTGCCACCACAAAAAGAGCTGCTATAAATATTTTTGTGCATGTAGGTCCTTTTCCTATTTGTATGATCTCTTTGGGATATAGCCCTAGAAGTGCTATTGCTGGGTCAAAGGATATGAACATTTTTATAGCCCTTTGGGTATATTTCCAAATTGCTCTCCAAAATGATTGGATCATTTCACAGCTCCACCAACAGTGCATTAGTGTTCCAATTTTCCCACATCTTCTCCAACATTTATCATTTTCCTGTTTTGTCATCTTGGCCAATCTGATAGGTATGATGTGGTACCTCAAAGTTGTTTTGATTTGCATTTCTCTAATCAATAGTGATTTAGAGCATTTTTATATGACTATAGATGGCTTTAATTTCTTTGTCTGAGAACTGACTGTTCATATCCATTGACCAAAAAATAAGGTTTTTAATCTGTATGCTTAGAAGAATCATATTGCCTTTTACAAAATAGGGATGTTTGTAAGAGGAATGAGTTTAGGGGAAAATGAGTTATGTTCTGGTTGTGTCAAGTTTGAGATACCGATTTGGCAGTTGTTAATGTGGGTCTGTCATTCAGGAGAGAAAATGGGGTTGGATATATAGTTTTGTGAATTATATGCATAGAGATAATTTAACTAAATAGAGTTAATGAGGTCACTGGAAGAAAGACTGCAAAGACAGAACAGAAGAGTGTCCACAATTAAAGGATTTAATAGAAATGATGACCCAATAAAGAAGACTGAAGAGGAACAATTAGAAAAGTAAGAGCAAACCAGGCTTAAGCAGGTAAAAGAATACAGGATATGATAGTGGTCAAATGCAGCAAAGAGGCCAAGAATGATAAAGATTGAGAAAAAACCATGAAATTTGACCTCTGTCATCCAATCTGTCTGTTTCTTTGGGGGTCACTAGGTGATTCAGTAGATAGAATGCTGGGCATGAAATCAGGATGACCTGAGTTCAAATCCAGCCTCAGACACTTACTTGTGTGACTCTGGGTGAGTCATTTAATCTTTGTGCCTCAGTTTTCTCAACTGTAAAAGGGGACAATAAAAGCACCTATCTCACAGTATTGTTGTGAGGGACAAATGAGATAATATTTGTAATGCACTTACACAGTGCCTGGCATATAATAGTTACTTAACAAATGCTTATTCCCCTTCCATTCTCCTCCCTCCTTCTTTGAAGGTTTGTCAGACTGGAAGTTCTGTGTGCTTAAGAAAACCAAGTTCTCTTCTCACAAACCTCCCTTGGGGGTCTCTATTTTCCTACTAGCCTCTTACAGGCCTCTTTGGTAATGTTACATATATTGGACAGGGCTCTATGCTTCCACCAGCTCCCTCAAATCGAGGCTGCTAAGTGGTGCAATTGAGTCTCAAGTCACGTCAACAAGTAGTGTCCTAGACATTGACTCAGGAAGACCTGAGACAAGTATAGCCTCAGACACTTACTAGCTGTATGACCCTGAGCAGCTCACTTATCTTTTCTCTGCCTCATTTCCACCATCTCTAAAATAGGGATAATAATAGTGCCTACCCACCATGGCTATTGTGAGAATCAAATGAGATATCATATGTAAAGTCCTTTGCAAATTTAAAGCATTTTTACAAAGCTAGCTATTATTATTTCTGTTGATAACACAGTGTAGGAGGTTAACTATAATCCAGAACTGAATATGAAAACCATTGTTTTGAATGGAAGAGGATGTCTATTGTGAAAAAGTGGATGAAGGAGTTATAATATGGGCAAATGGTTGAGGTATTTTGATATTGTCCAAATAGTTTTCTATAGCAAGTCATTAATTTGAGGATGATAGGAAGCAATCTACCTGTAGGGGAGGTAATAGTTGCAAAGTGAGCCATTTTTATAAAGGTGTCCTCACCAAACACCATCACCCATGTGACACCTTAACAATATAATTTATTATACTTGTTGTCCACAGTCAGCAAGGGTTTAAGTGGGGGTATAAAAGCCAAAGGATTTTATATGAGATCATCATTCAGTTATAGACTATCCAAGACTTGAATATACAGACTGGATTGATACTTGAAATGTCTGTATGAATCCTGTGGAGGGTTTCAAATAACCTTCCTGCTCAAATTATTATGGTATAACTTCAGTATTGCCCATTGATACTCTCCAGTGGAACATATACTTTGTAAAAGCTTAACCGGATAGTAACAATTTGCTCTATTATTGATCCCTTATGCATTTCCCCCCTTTTGCTTTTGGAATTTATTAATCTTTTTGTTGATGGTCTTTTTTCCCTATATACTCATCATTGCCAACCATCTCACCTTCCCCTTAGTAGAAGTCCTCCCTGATAACAAATATGATTAATTAAACAAAATAAATTAGGACGTTTGGCCATAAGTGAGAATTCATGTCAAGTTCTATATCCCTGTAAGACAGGGGTATCTTCACACCTCAATCTCTGTCCTGAATTGGATTAAAATATAACTGGGAAATATTTAGCAATATATGTAAAAATACAATAGAATACAGATAATGTCAATATGTGATGTTCTAAGTCAAAATGCAGTCCAGAGGGATCTTTATGTAGAGTTTAGTGACTTATTTGATCTCACTGCCTATATCATAGCTGGTTGAGACCTTAGAAGTCAGTGAGTCCAAATTCCTTGTTTTACAGATGAAGAAACTGAGGCTGAGAGATTTTTAAATGACTTAATCAAAGTATCACAGATAGCAACTGAGGCAATATTTGAACTCGTCTTACTGAATCCAGTCCATGACTTTGTTACCTCTCTATTAAAGGTATGAGATAGGTTTATCAATTGTTTTTTTTTTTGGTCACATGGTCTCTGATTTTGTCAGAATTCTAGAGTCTCTTAGTGTGGAACACATTGGATCATATGACCATAGCTCTAAAGCTGGCACTAACCTCAGAAGCTATTTAGTCTGACCTTTACTTAGTTTTAGAGAAGCTATTTAGCTGTTTAGTTTTAGAGTAGATCTTGGTGGTTGTAACTTATTCAAGGTATTTGATCAATACATCAAAAAACACCCTCCCTCTGCAGAGGGAATTAAAGAAGTGCCTCTTGCTTGGATGGTGGAGAGCAGAGGGGTCCTCTGTTTCCTGGCAGATCAACTTCATTAAATCTAGTCAGGACTATGTAGCTGGAAAATGTTTTAGGCTAATATCACTTCCATGGGTAACTGGGGAATTTTCTGGCTTCCATGATTCCATGACAAAGTGCCTGCTCAATGATTGTGGTGGTCTGGAAAGCATACACTAGAGAAATTAAAGGGGCTGAAGAAAACACCCACCTTATCTGTTGCTGGAGGAATTCCTCCCCCTAACCCCATTGGAGGAGTTTTGGAATATGAGAACAGTCTGGGTGACCGAAGGGTGCTGGGCTCCGCTTTCCAAGTTATAGCACAAAGCCTCAAATGCTTATGGCTAACATCCCCTTTCCTAAAATCAAATAGGCTTCTGTTTTGTTTTTCTCCAGTAGACATTATTTCCATGTAAGGTAAATATATAGGACCAAAGAATATACAGGGGCCTATATATAGCTTGGGGGAAAAAAACCTCAGAGGCTAGGCTAGAATAGATCTATTTTCATAAAAAAAAAGGCTTTTGGAGGGTTTGGGCATGTGAATATGGAAGTAATGATGAATCTTCTTTTTGGCTTAGTTAGGACGAACTGAATACAAAAATGGCCTTAGATACTTGGTAGCTGTCACTTAACTTCTATTAGCCTCCATTTTCTCATTTGTATAATGGGGATAATAACAACACCTACCTCCTAGGGTTGTTGAAAGGATCCAATGAGATAATAATTGTAAAGTGCTTACCATAGTGCCTGGCAAATAGTAAGTGCTATATAATTTTAGCTATCATCATCATCATTACTTTAGTGTCAAGTGTCCAATGGGAAATCTTTGCATCCTTCAAAGGACAGATTAGCTGGTGTAGTCAGAGTGGACAATTGAGGCAATACTATCTTATAAACACAGAAATTGTTGATTCTTTTTTGTGGTTATAGATAATCCCCTCAAAAAATCATTTCCTTCAACTTTCCCAGGTCTGTTGTACCCTTCCATGGCCTATAATATCACAGACCAACTGAATTTTAGAATTGTAAGAGTCCTCCAAGAGAATCCCCAATATAAAATACCCAACATAGTTCCACTGAGGAACAAAGCATATTATAAGTTTTGGATACTTGTGATTATTAGAAAGTATTCTCTATACCACTATGAGCAACCCTAAATTTACTTGTTTTTTCAATTTCTGTTAATTGCTTCTGGTTCTGCCTTCTGGGGGAAAGCAGACTAAGCTGAGTCCCTCTTCCACATGGCAACCTTTCAATAACTTGATGACTACTATCATGCCCCACTGAATCTTCTCTTCCTTCCTCGATATCACCAGCTCTTTCTGCTAGTATTCACATGGCTTGGCCTCTTCAAGAATCAGCTCAAATCCTATCTTCCCTAGGAGGCCTCTTTCAGTCCACGCTACTGCTAGTGACTTCCTTTTAAGATCACCCTCCACTTACACCATTTTATATGTGCATAGTTATTTACATGTCATCTGTTCCATTAGCATATGAGCTTCTTGTTTTGTCTTTCTTTGTATTCTCCTACTTAGCATAGTCCCTGGAATATAATAAACATTCAATAAATCCTTTTTGGCTGAATAACATTAAGCCTTTCACTACCCCAGTAGCCCTCTTCTAAACCCTTCTGCTTATTGATTGCTTAAACTATGGTGTCTAGAACTGAAACTAATATTCTAGATATGATCTGACCAGAGCAGACTAGAGTAGGATGGCTGCCTCCTTATTCTTGGAAATCTCTTAATGCTACACAAGACCCCATAAGCTTTTTTTGGCTGCCCCATCATTCTGCTCACTCGGTTCCAGGAACTGCAACACCTCCTGTTTCAACTCATGTCTCTTTGTCTTCATGAATGCTAGGTTCTCTAGCAACCCCAGCTGTAAGTCCTCAAAGGTTGCTACAGGGGCTGTCTATGTATCACATAAGAAATCAATCCCATCAGTTGGAGTATCATAAAAGTATGCTCAAAATTCCCAAGGTCAAAGAATAGCTTCATTTTGGCAATGTACCCAAGAATACTCCCACTCTGTCCAGACAGTTCCTTAGGAGTAGGAGAGCACTGACATTGAGCTGCTGGCTCCTTCACTATTGAAAGATCTCACTGGGCTCACAGCCAAGCCTTCTCTTCAAGTATGGTGGCCATCTGGCCTCAAATTGTAGCATTCTTAGTCATAGTTCTTGCTGCAAGGAAACATTTTGGATCTGCAGTTCTGATAGCCGATGTTGCAGAATGGTCACTATGGCAGTTAGGTTTACCTGTCATAAGTACAGGACTTCACCTGTCTTTGCCTTTCTTTGTGGGCCCAGTACTTAGCACAAAACATGCGACATCTTAAGTGTTTAATGAATGCTTGTTGACTGACTAATTGACTGCTTTTCCTTTCCCATCTGACAACAGTCCTCTGGACTTCATTATGCTCCAGGAAGTCTTCATCCTGCAAGACCATTTCAGCCTTGGAACTCATACCTCCTCAGTAGTCTCTGACCCATGAGACCCCTTCCTCTCATGTGGAGGGTGGAAAGCTCCTCCAAGAATATCTATTTAAAGGGTGGAATGGGGGCCACACCATTTATCTCTTCACTCTCACCTAGCTGTAATCTTCTAGATGTCATTGTCATCAAGGACATCTTCTGTGCCCATGGACCCCCTCTTTTCAGCTTCCTTTTGTGTCCTGTCTTCTCCCTTTAGATTATAAGCTCCTTGAGACAAAGGATTGTCTTTCTTTTTCATGATTATATTCCCAATGCTTCATATAGTGCCTGAGTCATAATAGTTGCTTCATAAATGTTTATTGACTGACTGTCTATCAGGGACTTTGAATATTCCCCAACTAAAACAGATTAAATTGGACTTACCCCTGATAAGGACCATAGCTAAGCACCTTAGTGTTTATGCATCTTTATCACTTGAAAAAATGAGAAATAGGATGTGAAAGAAATCCTGGTATAGCCATAAGTCAATAACTACTGTACCCAGCAAGCCACTGACCAGGAAAGGGCATACAACCCAGAGGGCAGAAACAAGAACAAGAATCCCAGAAATCTCATTAAAGAACAATATTAGAGAAAAGTTTGATATTTTAGACTGTTGGGTTTGAGTCTGAGTAGACAAAAAGAATTAATTGAATTTGCTAAACTCAGGGGTCTTGTGGAGAGTTGAAAGTTTGGGACCTAGCACATACATCCATATATAAAGAACTCCTTATGTGGCCGCATTCTTGAATCTCTGGGATCCATGGGTTACTAGATGCTAATGGTGGAATGACAAACTATGAAAAGTGAGATAGTTTAGGGAAGAAAATGTTCCCCAGTGCATTTCAGAACATACCACATAGAATCACAGAATCCCATGATAGCCTAAATCCTTAGAAGTCATTTACAGCAACTAATATTTGAGCAAGAATTCTTTCCAGTCTCCAACTTGCAAATGATTATCTAGCCTTCATTTAAAGAGATCATATTTGGGGATCCCCAGAGGTAGCCCATTCCCCTTTAAGAATAGTTAGTCTTTTCTAACATAAATTCATCTAGAATGTATTTCAGGAGCACTTTGTGAATGCTTGAGCACCTTTCAACAAAAATTGTGACACCACAATAAGGTAATTCAAGAGAAACTGAAGTTTCACCAAGAGCCTCACCTCCCCAGACGTTTATCCTCAGAAGGGGGGAGGGAGGCGGTGAGAGACAAGCCTAACGGAAGGGAACAAAAGCATCCACTTTCACTGGGAGGGATGGAGGGTAGGGAAAATGTAAAAAGGAAATTTTCCTGTTTTTTCTATCCCAGCTTTGGCCAGGATTCTACAGCCCCAAAGGATGCCATTCAACCAAATTTAAACAAAAATATTAAGTGCCTACTATGTGCAATTCACTTGTGAATCAAAGACAAAAGTGAAATAATTCTTACCTTAAAGATTTTGTTTATTCAACTGAAAGGAAACATGTCTGCAGCTAAGTCAGTAAAAGTTGTACACAAAATAGAAGGAACTTTTCCATGAGTCTTTCAATTTCTACATAAATTTCCTACTCCTCTGCTTGATCTCCCAGGAGAAGGAAAAAGGGACTACATAACTTCTTAGCTTTGTTCTTGTCCTCCGGGACCTGAAACCAACAAAATCTATTTACTTCTTTTTTTCTCTTTTTCTTTTTTTTTTGTTTTCCTAAAGACAGACATTAATATCTGGGCAGGCTAAATGGAAAGCAGGTCTGAAAATGCACTGGAAATATGTAAGCAGTGTTACAAAGAGAGCTCGTGAAAGTCAGCCAGAAGTCATGAGCTCACCAACTTCAACGTCTCCTCACTCATACCTTGAGGGGAACCAACGGGTCCTCTCATTTCTGTCAGCACACATTACGAAGACAAAGACCAAAAGCTGTATCGGAAATGAACATAACATTGACCCATGGATAACTCAAGGGGAAAAGCCGGAACCTGACATCAAGCCAGGCCTCTCACTGGCTCTGCCAAAGTGTTTTTATTCTGATGGCTAGAAATACTTGGATGTCAAGCTTCATCATTAGTCAGAGAGAGAGAGAGAGAGAGAGAGAGAGAATTATGAACAGCCATAGACAAAGACATAATCTTTTTTTGTAGCATCAAGGGTCTGGTGTGTGTGTGTGTGTGTGTGTGTGTGTGTGTGTGTGTGTGTGTGAGGGGAATATATGTATAAAACATGTATATATATATATATATATATGTGTGTGTGTGTGTATATATATATATGATGTGTATATATGTATGCATGCAATTATGAATGTATGTGCATATATATGGCTATTTTAACTTGTTATCATTTGCATCCCAATAACCAAAATTATTGAAATAATTTAACAGAGATTTCTGCAGAATCAACAAAATGGATTTTTATCCAAGTAGCTTTTGTATTTCTGTGAAAATAAAGAGGAAAGCACTTTTAAAAGCTTTTGTTAAAAAATTAAATTATATATTATGCTCTTTGGTTATGAAATCCAAGTTGTTTTTCCTTTTCTTTCCTTTCTTTCCTTTGTCACTCACTTCCTCTATTTCTTCCTTCCTTCATTCCTATGTTCCTTCCTCCCTCCCTCCCTCCCTTCCTTTCCTTCTTTTGTTCTCTTCCTTCCTTCATTAATTATTTAATTGGTTTCATTCTTAGTTGTTTGTGAAATACTATTCGTATAGAAAGTCCCACTGAAATCCTTTCCCACCAATTTTTTAAATGAATAACTAAGAAGTTTTTTTTTTTAATTTCTATGACTTCACCTCTATAGCACCAGGGAGCAGATGTTTTAGTTAGTCCTTCTTCAAACTAATAAATTATAGGAACAAAAAGCAATAATGGCTAATTTTGCATTCTAACAAAATTCCTTTTGTGTGTGTGTGTGTGTGTGTGTGTGTGTGTGTGTGTATGTGTGTGTGTGTTTTCCCAGTTCTGTCTGCCCTTGGCTCATTCTGCTTCTTTTCTTCTGACTGTTTTTATTCACAGCTTTGTCCTCTGCACTAAGCGGTCACTTCCATGATATTCCTTGGCAGGACCTTGTTCCAGACATCACTGGCCAAAAACCTGCCATTGCCTGAAGAATAAAGGAACCTGGACTGGAGAGCTTCATTCTACTCTGCCTTGCTATCTCAGCCACTGACATAGTCTTTCAGGAGACCTAGATGAGCTCCTATTTCAATTCTCATTTCACAATGCATATGCGCTGGAAAAATACCTTACATTTATTCATTTATTTGGTGCATCTGTTAAGTGGCCTAGATATTCTGAGCTCTATTTTAATATGTGTACCACAGAATCTCTGTGCTCAAAGAATCATTTTCTAAAGAAAGAAGGTTTATACTTCAAAAAATACTAATAAGGAACTGTTTTTACCAACCAAAAGTCTAAGCTATTTAAATTTAAAAGGACTATATGTAGTTTGAACTAGGGTTTAAGAATAAAGATCTAGAGAGTAGAGTGTTAGATTTTGAGTCCAGGAGATCTGTGTTTGATTCCTACCTCAAGCACTTCCTAGATTTGTGATCCTGAATAAATCATGTAACATAACCAAGCCTCAGTTTCTTCATTTGTAAAAAAAAAAAAAAACTACCTTGAATAGTTATTTTGAAGTTCAAATGCAATAACAAAATGCTTCTAAAACCTTAAAATGCTTTACAAATGTTGACTATCATTACTCTCTAGAGCTGGTCAGGATACCATAAGTCATCTAGTCTGTCCCTCCTCATTTTACAGATGAAGCAACTGAAGTCCAAGTGGTTAAATGACTTACCCAAGTTCACACAGGTTGCAAGTATGATTTTAATACAAATCTCCTGAATCCAGAGCCAGCATAATTTCCAAAGCAAGGACTCATAGATTGAAAGTTGAAGGGAATCTTAGAGGTCATTGAGACCAACTCCTTCATTTTACAAATGAAGAAACTGAGAGCCAAAAAGGTGGGATGATTTAAACAATTCAGAACCAATTTCCTTTATTCCAAATGTAGTATTGTCTGTTTGTAAATTCAAATTCTAAACATTAATGTTTGCATAGTGTAAGGGGCATATTCCCGGGCATGGAGACATTTGATCTGGGTTTAAAATCCAAACAATATTGCTTACTAACTGCAAAGCAGGTATATCACTGGTTGGAAATTTCACAGATTTGTGAAAGTAAGCAATGACTAAAGCTACCTGTGAGGAGCTAGGAAGAACTATAGTATGATCTAATGGCTGAGCTAGGGGGGAAGGCAACCTTATTGGCCTGGGATGTCCTATTGGTCTTGAAACCATAGAGGTATTTGGGGAAACAGTATTCATTGATCAGTGCTATTGTATTTAACAGGTTTCCACTGATATTTAATATATTATTATTAATTTTGGTTTTTAACATCACTTAAATTTACCCCTGTATCTCTTGCTTGCCAACTCCCATAAAACCATTCCTTATAATAATTTAGAAAAAAAAGAAAAAAATGTTCCATAAAAAAATCAATCAACACACATTTTGTTAAAGCAAGGTATTATATGTAATGTTCCACAACTATAAGAGGATCCTATGCAGAGGAGCAAGTGGATGGGGGCTATCTTTTCTATTATCTCTTATTTGGAACCACATTTGATCACTGTAATGTGCTTACATTCAGTTTTTATTGTTCCATTATTCTTTCTTTTTGCATCATCATAATCATGCTGTGTATTATTTTAATTCAGCTTACTTTTCATTGTACCAGTTCATATTAGTCTTTCCATGCTTCTGTGTATTCATCATATTTGTCATGTCTTTTTGGAAAGTGATATTCTAATAGATTCATGTACCACAATTCACTTAACTATTATCCAAATCAATAAGCATGTACTTTGCTCATCATGAAAAGTGCTATTATTTTGGTATATGTGGAGTCTTTTTTGTCAATATCTTCCTGCAAACATATGCCTACCAATGAAATCTCTGGGTTAAAAGAAAGGGATATTTCATTCATTTTATTTGCATAAATACAAATTGTTTTTGAAAATGGTTGGACCAATTCATAGCTGTATCAAAAATGCATTAGGCTACCAGTCTTCACAGCCTCATTCAACATTAACTACTCTTACCTTTTGTATCTTTGTCATTTTGCTGGGTGGAACAGTGGATAGTGATTCATTTATTCATTCATTCATATCATTTAATCATTAATCTATTGGGGAATAGCTTTTGGTCTTCTATATTTCAGTTAGTTGTCCATATGTTATCTTACATATAGTTTTTTTTTCAGAGATATTTGATATAACAGTTTTTCCCAAAAGATTCATCCCCTTCTAATCACAGATGAATTAATTTCATTCATGTAAAAGCTTTCCAATTTCATGTAACCAAATGGATCTACTTTATATTTTGTAGTTACCTCAAGCCCTTCTTTTCTTAAAAATTAATCTCCTAGGGGAGGGAGAGGCAAGATGGTAGAGTAAAAGCAGTAATTTGCTTGAGCTCTCTCCCAAACTCCTCCAAATATCTGTAAAAATGGCTCTAAACAAATTCTAGAGGAGCAGAACCCACAAACAGACAGAGTAAAACAAATTTCCATTCCAAGACAACCTGGATGGTTGATTAGAAAGGTCTATCACTCTAGTCTGGGAGAGAAACACGGTTCAGCACAGTTCAGCATGGGTACCCAGGCAAAGACCGGACCTCGGAGGACCCTGGAGCAGGCCTCGAGGGAATGAATCACAGGCAGTTGTGGCAGTTTTGAGACTTCTCAACCCACAAATACCAAAGACAACTTAGATGATCAGTAGGAAAAGTCTCTGACCACAGTGAGAGAGAAGCTCTGGTCCCAGTCCCACTCCTGGTGCAGCCTCGGAGTGGTGGCTACTTCCTGAGCTCTTGCCCACAGACTGAGAGGGAATCGAGCAAGTGATCCCAGTAAGGTTACAGGGATCTCTTACTGACACGGTGGAGCTTGTGGTGATAGTGGAGAGGGAATCCTCCTCACAATTCCAAAGCAGAGAAGAGAGCTTGTGGTCACTCATAAACCAGAGCACAGGTCAGGAAAGGAGTAAACACCTTGTCCTTGATCATATCACCTCTGAAAATTTACAGGTTCCTAGAAGTATCTCTGAAAACAGCAGCACAAAACCCCCAAACCTTAGGGCAGTACATTCTCCACATTGGAAGCAGACCCCTACCATAACAAAGAGGTTAAAGCTCAAGTAAGTGGCTGGGATCATGAACAAACAGCACAAAAATGTCAGACCATATAATCTTACTTTGGTGACAAAGAAGATCAAAACATACAACCAGAAGAAGACAACAAAGTCAAAGCTCCTACATCCAAAGGATCCAAGAAAAATATGAAACAGTCCCAGACCATGGAAGAGCTCAAAAAGGATTTTGAGAAGCAAGTAAGAGAAGTAGAGGAAAGACTGGGAAGAGAAATGAGAGTGATGCAAGAAAATCATGAAAAACAAGTCAACAGCTTGCTAAAGGAGACCCCAAAAAATATTGAAGAAAATAACACCTCAAAAAATAGCCTAACCCAAATGGCAAAAGAGGTCCAAAAAGCCAATGAGGAGAAGAATGCCCTAAAAAGCAAAATTGGGCAAATGGAAAAGGAAGTACAAAAGGTTACTGAAGACAATACTTCCTTAAAAATTAGACTAGAAAAAAAATAGACTGGAACAAATGGAAGCTAGTGACTTTATGAGAAATCAAGACATTGTAAAACAAAACCAAAAGAATGGAAAAAAGAAGACAATGTGAAATATCTCATTGGAAAAACAACTGACCTGGAAAATAGATCCAGGAGAGATAAGTTAAAAATTATTGGACTATCTGAAAACCATAATCAAAAAAAGACCCTAGACATTATCTTTCAAGAAATTATCAAGGAAAATCACCCTGATATTCTAGAACCAATAGAAATTGAAAGAATCCACTGATCACTTCCTGGAAGAGATCCCCAAAGGAAAACTGCTAGGAAAATTGTAGCAAAATTCCAGAGTTCCCAGGTCAAGGAGAGAATATTGCAAGCAGCCAGAAATAATCAATTCAAGTTTTGTGGAAACATAATTAGTATAACACAAGATTTAGCAGTGTCTACATTAAGGGACAGGAGGGCTTGGAATATGATATTCCAAAGGTCAAAGGAGATAGGATTACAGCCAACAATCATCTACACAGCAAAACAGTATAATCCTTCAGGGGGAAAAATGGATATTCAGTGAAATGTAGGACTTTCAAGCATCCTTGATGAAAAGACCAGAACTGAATAGAAAATTTGACTTTCAAATACAAGACTCAAGAGAAGCATGAGGAGGTAAACAGGAAAGAGAAATCATAAGGGACTTATTAAGGTTGAACTGTTTACATTCCTACATGGAAAGATGGTATTTGTAACTCATGAGACCTTTGTCAGTATTTGGATAGTTGGAGGGAAAGAAATTATAGATAGATAGAGAGATAGATAGATAGATAGATAGACAGACAGACACAGACAGACAGACAGACAGATAGATAGATACACAGATAGATAGATAGATAGATAGATAGATAGATAGATAGATAGATAGATAGATAGATAGGTAAAGGGCACAGGGTGAGTTGAAGATGAAGGGGTGATATCTAAAAAATAAAATAAAATTAAGGGGTGATAGAGGATTATACTGGGAGAAGGAGAAAGGGAAAGTAGAATGGTACAAATTATCTCACATAAAACAGACAAAAAAAGGCTTTTACAGTGGAGGGGAAATGGGGGAAGGTGAGAGGGGATAAGTGGATCTTATTCTCATCGGATTTGGCTTAAGGAGGGAATAACATACACACCCAATTGGGTATGGAAAGCTATCTTACCCTAATGGAAAATAGGGGGGAAGGGTATAAGAGAGCGGGGGGATGATAGAGGGGAGGGCAGATTGGGGGAGGGCGTAATCAGAAGCAAACATTTCTGAGAGACAGGGTCAAAAGAGAGAATAGAATAAATGGGGAGTGGGATAGTATGAAGTGAAATATAGGTAGTTTTCTACAGCATGACAACCATGGAAGTGTTTTGCCTGACTACACAAGTATAGCCTATACTGCGTTGCTTGTCTTCCCAATGAGGGTGGGTGGGGAGGGAGGAAGGGAGAAAATTTGGAACCCAAAGTTTTAAAAATAAATGTTAAAAAAAGTTTTCACATGCAACTAGGAAATAAGATATATAGGCAATCAGGTATAGGAATCTATCCTGCCCTACAGGAAAATAGAAGAGGAAGGGGATAAGAGAAAGTGAGGAGAGATAGAAGGGAGGGCAGATTAGGGAATAGGGTATTCAGAATGTACACTGTGTTGGGGTTGGGGGAGAGATGAGATGTGGAGAAAATTTGGAACTCAAAATCTTGTGGAAGTGAATGTTGAAAACTAAAAATAAGTAAATTAATGTATCTTAAAAAAAGAATTAATCTCCTATGTAAAGGTATGATATGTTTTTCTTCCATTTTTAAACACTTCTTGAATATTTAATCCACTGTGACTCTGCTGTGAAATATGGTAAAATATGAGTCAGGTTTTAAACTAAGATCTGTATGACTCTAGGCTAAGTATTCTATGTATTAACACAGTATGGAAGAACTGAGTTCTAATCCTAACTCAGATTCTTACCAGATGTGTAACCCTGGGCAAGTCACACTTCTTTCAGCCTGAGTCAGTTGACTTGTATTTATTGAGTACCAAAAATGTACCAGGCACAGCACTAAGCACTGGGGATACAATTAAGCCATCTCTACTCTCAGAAATCACACAGCTTAATGAGAGAGACAACATGCAAACAACTAGGTACAAACAAGATACATACCTGATTAATCGGGGATAATCTTACAGAGAAGGCACATAGGTTAAGGAAGACTGGGAAAGTCTTCTTAAAGAATATGGGAATTCAGCTGAGACTTGAAGGAAGTCAGTATAACTAGGAGATGGAGATGCAGAAGGAGAATATGTCAGACATAGGAGACAGCTAATGAAAGTACTTAGAGTGGGGAGATAAAGAATAGTGTGCAGGAATATCAAGGAGGTCCATGTCATATTCTAGAGTGTGGGGGTAAGGTGTAAGAAGTTTGGAAGGTAGAAAGTGACCAGATTATGAAGGGCTTTAAAAGTCAAACTGAAGATTTTCTATTTGATCCCAGAGATGGCAGGGAGCCACTACACTTTATTGAGCAGAAGGGGGTGTGGCAGGCAGGCATAGTCATACTTAATCTTTAGGAAGATCAATTTGACAGCTAAATCGAGAATGTAATGGAGTGGAGAGAGACTTGAGGAAGACCTACCAAGAAGGTATTAAACCAAGCATGAGGGAATGAGGCTCTGCACCATGGAGGCAGAGTCAAAGGACAGAAGGGGGAATATACAAGAGATATTACAAAGGTAAAAATGACAGGATTTGACAACTGATTGGATATTAGGGACAAGTGAGAGTGAAGTCTTCCCTGGGTAGGAAGACTAGGGGGTTGGAAGGAGAGTAGCACCCTTGACAGTAATAGGTAAATTGGGGAGAGAAGGGAATTTGGGGCAAAAGATAATGAGTTCAATTTTGTACATGTTAATTTTAATATATCTATAAGACATCCAGTTCAAGAAATCAAATAGGAAGTTGAAGACACGAAACCAGACTTTGGGAGAGAAGTTAGGGATAGATATGTAGATATACATAGGAACTATTAAAGAAATCAAGGGAGATGACAAAATCATCAAGTGAAATAAAATAGAGAGGAAAGGAAATTGAGTTCAGGAAAGAGCTTCTGTTAACTCCCCACATTTAGCCATGTGTGTGACTTGGATGAAAATAGTAACCATAAATTAATCATAATAGTAAATAGAAAATAGTAAAAGGAAATAGTAAATAGAAAATGGTAATAGTAAAGAAATCAGAGAAGTCAAACAGGTAGGAGGAGAACCAGGAGAGAGCAGTGCAACAAAAGACTAGAGAGAATAGAGTATCCAAGAGAAGAGAGTGATTGACAGTGACAAAGGGAATCAAAAGAAGTCAAGAAGAATAAAGATCAAGAAAGGGCCAATGAATTTGGCAATGAAGAGATCATTAAAAACTTTGGAGAGAAAAGTTTTGTTTGAATGATGAGTTCAGAAGCCCAGAATGCAAAGATTTAAGAAGAGAGTGAGAGGAATGAGGCATCTATTGTAGATGACCTTCTCAAGAAGCTGCAAAAGGGAAGAGATATATAGGATAACGGGAGGTAGGCATGGACAGAGCAATTGAGGGTTTTTTGAGGACAGCGGAAACACCATAATGCTTGCAGTCAGTAGGGCATCAGTCAGTAGACAATGAAAGAGTAAGGAAGATGGAAGGACAATTTTCTGGAGAAGATGGGTTGAAATTGCATCATTTGTTCAAGTAGAGTGATTTGCCTTGTCAAGAAGAAGGGCCATCTTTCCTTGTGAAATAAGGATAAAGGGGAAGGTAGTGGTAGAAGGTATCTGAATGAAGTGAGATAAGAAATAAAGGACAAGAGGCATCCCTCTGTGAATGGCTTCAATATTTTCAGTTTCTTCATCAGTAGATTGGGAATAACAATGGCACTTACCTTGTCGGGTTTTTGTGAGGTTCAAATGAGAATAGAAATGTAACACTGCTTTGGAAACCATGAAAAGTGCTACATAAATGCTTGTCATTGTTGTTGTTGGTTTATATTCCATTACATTAATAAATCACCATTTATTCATCCATCAGCAATTGCCTTAGGCAATCTAAGGCATCCCTTAGTTCCACCCTATCTCTGCCTGTTTTCCTATAGCATTTGCTTGATTTCTACACTAGACTGTGTGTATGTTCAAATCTTCTGTGTCTATTTCAGATGAGTGAGTTTAATCTGATGCCTGCTCCCTCCACATCTTCATCATTGTTTGTATATATGTATTCTCTCTCACCTCAATTATGAGAAATACTTCCTTCTTCCTCTCCTTCATTTTCAGTTCTTCCAAACCTCATACAGAATCCATCCACCTCCAGGACCTCTGTTGTTTGTTTTTTTGTTGGTTTGTTTAACTTCCTCAATGGACTTTGAAGATATTGAGATTCTTGAAGAGAGGCTTGTTTTTGTTTTCCTTTTTTTTTCCTTCCTCAATTTAAACATTAACAAAGTTCATGCTTAGCTCTGGTCTTTTCTTAAAAATACTTTTTAAAATTTCTTTATTCTATTAAATATTATTTTTTTGTTGTAGGATAATGCACAATGTTACAAGGTAAATTATTCTTGGTTGAAAACTTATCTCTTTTGCCCTTGGGAATATTTTTTATTCCAGAATCTCGTCATATTTATGTAGACTCTATGAGGGATTTTTTTGGGAGGAAATTGTGCCTCCATGCTTAGATATTTACAATATTATTTCTTTGATGTGGGTATTCTATATTTTGGCTAAGACATTCCTGTGACTTTTCCTTTTGAGTTTTCTTTTATGTAGTAGTCAGTGAATTCTTTAAATCAATTGAGATAATATTTGTGAACGGCCTAGTTAAAGGAGTGGAGAACCTGTGACTTCAAGGCCACATGTGGCTCTCTAGGTCCTCAGGTTCAGGCCTTTGACTGAATCCAAACTTCACAGAACAAATCACACCAATAAAAAGATTTGTTCTGTGAAACTTGGACTCTGTCAAAAGGAGGACCTAAAAGGTCACCTGTGGTTTCGAGGCTGCAGGTTCCCCACCCATGGTCCTACTATAATATAGGCACTTAATAAATGCTTGTTCTTTTCCCTCCTCCACTTTGCCCTCTGGTTGTAATAGATCTGGATTTTTTCCCAGTTATTACTGCTTGAAATATAGTTTCCAAGCTTTTATTTTAATCACGGTTTTCAAATAGTCTAGTGAAGCTTAAATTATCTCTCCTTGACCTGTCAGTTGTTTAATGTCAGATATCTTACTTTTTGTTATATTTTTAAATCATTTTGATTTTTTTCTAATATTTCTTACTATCTCATGGAGTCATTAATTTCTGTTTATTCTATTTTAGTTTGAAGATGTTCATTTCTTCTTGGGCATAGTTGAGAAAGACAGAGACAGAGAGTGAGAGAGAGAGAGAGAGAGAGAGAGAGAGAGAAAGAGACAGAGACAGAGAGAGATCTCATGAATCTGATCCATCTCTGATCACACTGAGAAGCTTCTATCTTGTTTATTTTTCAATAGTGCTAGCTTTGATGGCAGTCCCTTTTTCCACTGTCATGGATTTAGTCATTCATGATTTAATGTCACTTTGTCAGGAGTTCTTCAATAGTGTGCTTCGTACATTTGCATTTAGCCCTGTGCTAGTTGGTATTTTTAATCAGCAACAAGTAATAGATGACAAATTTACCATATTTTCACTTGACAAAATCCTCAGAAGGATAGCAAACACAGTATACCACAGATCCAGGATCCAAAATATCTTGTCAGGCTACAGAATAGGGCAAAATTTTATTAGATGCAATAAAAAAGAGATAAAATTCAATTAAGTATTACATTTGGGTTCTTAAATCAGTTTCATGATTAAACATTGTGTGAGCAATGTTCAGGTAACAATTTGTCTAAAAATGATCTGGATATTTTAGCCCCATATGTCAATATGAATTAATACTGTCATATGACGGACAAAAAAAAAACCTAATTTGATCTTGGTTTGCACTATAAGAGGGCTGACGTATGGGAATAAATAGGTGATAGTCTTAATGTACTGTGTCCTTTGGTGCCACATCTGCATTATTATATTTCATTTGGGGCAATACATTTTTGAAAGGGTGTTGATATGTGAGAGAGTCGAGAGAAGATCGACCAGGATGTTTAAGAACCTTGAGACAAAGTTATATGAAGATAGCTTCAAAGAACTAAGAATGTTAGTTCAACAAAGAGGAGAGGAAGGGCTAAAGGGAGTGAGAGAATGAACCTATGAGAGGAACTTGATTGATGCTTTCAAGACTGTCATAGGGAAGATGGATTGGATTCATTCTCTTTGACTCTAGAGACTCTGACTCTTGCTCGGGAGGAGAAAGTGAAGCTGGTGACTTTGTGCAGCTATGCCCCACTCATATCTAATTCATGTTCAAGTCAAGACATCACCCTCATGATGTCATTGGTCCTCTTTGAGGACAAAGGATGAACATAAGAGGGCAGAACTAGAATCAATGAATGAGAACTGCAAAGAGGCAAATAGGTAGGGTGCAAATAAAAAGCTTATTAGCTGTGCTGTAGCAAGGGTTTCTTTGGAGGTAAGAATTGGATTAGACAGCCTTTCCTTGTAATCTTGTATCTGATTTATTTATCCCTATTGCCTTCTAATTATGTTAATCACATTTATCAAATGGCTTGTTTGAATATCTTTTTTTCTTTATTATTTTATTTATTGAAGTATGCAAAAGTATACCACAGTGTAGGGTAAATAACCGGAGCAAAAGAACCTCCATGTCAAGGGTCAAGATAAATCTAACTATCTGGAGAAATTCAGTAGAAGAACTGTTTTTGAAAACAAGGTTAGGAAAGAGACAGAGATGAATAGTTTGCTGAAAATGGTTGAGAAGGAATTTTTTGAAGTTTTTTTTGACCAGACTTCTGGGATACCTTAAAGAAGGTTGGAATATGCTTCCATAATCCCAACAGGTTAAATCACTTCCATAACTTACAAATACCCCCATAGGGTTATACTCAGAAATGGATCTGGCATACAAATCACATTCTAGTTCCTCTTGCTACAAAACCTTACAGGTGAATAACAAAGTTCACTTCTCTCTATTACCCTTGAATTTTTATTTTACTTCCCTTCTAGACATCATACACTGATAACTGATGCATTAGTTAGAACGGGGCTGATATTCAAAGTTAATGTTTAGTCAAAAGTTAAACCTGATGATGAAGAGAAAGAAAAAGGGTTGGGAGGACCAGTGCCTCTAAAGTTCTGCTATGAGTGATTTCTTCTATTGAATTTCATTTGATAAAATGAGGAAATAAAAGACCTGCTCTACTATTGGGGGGTCAGCTGGCTTGAAATCTCTCCTGTGGGGTACTGAAATAACCTGATGATTTTCCTTTGTTTTATCAGAGTATTGAGAGTCTGGGAGTAACTGAAAAAGTGAGATTATTTTTCAGATAATATGTATCATATGTATAATAGCATGTATTTAGAAGTAGAAGGACCATGAGGGACTATTCTAGTCCATCCCTCCCATTTTACAGATAAGGGAATCGAGGTCCAAATGTACTAAATGACATGTCCAGAGTAACATATGAACATATAAAAGAGGTCACAGAGTCAAGACTTAAACTCACATCTTATGAATCTAAGTGTAGAGCACTTTCTACCGCATCCTAAGAGAGGATTGATAGGAGGAAACAAATGGGAGAAAGAAGGGGAATGTGCCAGTAGCCTACAAAAAAAAGTTAGTCTAGGTTTCCGCCCCCCCCCACTCTTGTCACTGAAAATGAGTCTAACATTCCAGAGTTTCTGATGCCCTCCCAGACCTCATAGACCCTGGCAGGTGTACTCCAAAGGACTTGGATGCTAATCTCAAGCTAATTCAAGCCTTTTGAGTTCCAAAAATGGATTGGAAATCTTTTAAGAGCAGGCTTTCTCATGAGATTTCCATTACTTCTCTTCTTACTGATAAGCTACAGGTATCAGAGAAACATCCATTTGAGAGCTATCTTTGGATCCTTCACTCTACGAGGAGAGGTGCAGAAAGGAAAAATGGGATTTGCTTTGATTCACATTTCAGAGGAAGGTTTCAATCAATTCGGATTTTGTCTGAAGCCACTCACTTTGCTGTAATGGCTTAAAGTCTTTATTAGGCACTTGTATGACGTGGTCTTCAGTGTGACATACCAACTTCAAGAGCAGGAGTTGATCTGTTCTAATGGATAGGATCTAGTTCTGTTTCTCTTTGTAACCCATGAAATGACCTTGAGCAAGTAACATTTCAATTTTGACTCAGTTTCCAAATGCAAAAAAAGAGATTACCTATTATTACAAATTACACACTATTTTTAAAACAAGTTTAAGTTGTTTTTGAAAATCTAGTACATTTATCTGTAACTTTGTTTTAATACAAAATAGTCTATGTGCATAGTTGACTTCTAGTGAAGTGCCTCAGGTACAGCATTAGATTACATGTTAATGATGTGTGCAAATATAATCCATATACACAAGTGAACATTTTGTCTCTTGAAATGTATAAGAAAAATATTTAATACCTTTCAAAGACTTCTGTGTTAAATGGTGAAATATTTTCCACTTGCTGAAGGAACAGTATTTTTTCATATGACCAATATAAAATAAACCGCATTGTTTTATTGCAGTACCTTATGCTGCCTCATTCTCATACTCTGGGCCCACTGAGACCCACTCCCTCCACAACATCTTTTATTGACTTCATTGTATCATAGAGTAAAGCTGTGCTGGTAAATATTTGGCTATCTGAAAAAAATTGCATGCATGACATACTTTTAAGCTTAATAGGCATTATTAAAATTTTCTCCATTGCTTACTTAAGTCTAGACAATCTACAGAGCAATAAATCAAGTTCTGATGTGTAGCATTTGCTGATTTCTGAGGTATATAATGATCACACTGAAAATTTAACAGTCATCTTTCCTTAACCAGTTAGAGCTGGCTTCAGTACATCCTCAATTAGAGGCAAAAGTCATTTTAGAGGTCATCTAATATGTCTTTAACTTTATGGATTAGAAAACCTAAGCCCACAGTAATTTGTTTCAAGACCAGTAAGTGGAAGAGACAGAAACCCAACCCAAAATCTACAACTTCAAAGACAGAGCTTTCTAACATACCATGCTGTGAGCACTAGTGTAGATGATGGTTGAATTTAGCAACTGATGGTTACACACCCACTGAGTTTTAGGCAGTAGGAAGATAGAGCTAAGCATGTGCTTTGTGTTTGTTTGTTTTTTGCTCTCTAAAGTTCTTCTTGGAGATTTTAATAAAACCAGAGAAACCCAACTTAAGAGGAAAATACATGCCTAGAAACATTAGGCAACTAAAAAGGACAGCTGGAGAGTGGGGGAAAGATAATGTGGAGTTTATTTATTTATTTACCTTTTTAAAATAGTATTTTATTTTTTTCCTAATTACATGTCAAGGCAAAATTTTGCATTCATTTTTACAAAATTTTGGTTCCAAATTTTTGTCTCTCCCTTCCTTTCCATCTTCCTAAAGTAGTAGGCACTTTGATTTGCTATGAATGCATGGTGTAACACACATTTCCATATTAGTCACACTTGTGAAAGGAGAAACAGATCAGAAGAAAAACAAAACCATGAAAAAGAATAAAGTAAGCAAAAAAACCTATGCTTCGATGTGCATTCAGAGTCCATCAGTTCTTTATGTGGATGTGGATATAGCATTTTCCTTCCTGAGTACTTTGTGATTCATAGATCATTGTGCTGCTGAGAAGAGCTGAGTCATTCACAGTTGATCATCATGCAATGTTGCTGATACTGTGTACAATGTTTTCTTGGTACTTATTTCACTTTGCATCAGTTTTTAAAAGTCTTTCCAGGTTTTTCTGAAATCTGCTTATTCATCATTTCTTATTGAATAATAGTATTAAATTACATTCATAAACAACAGCTTGTTCAGCCATTCCCCAATTGATGGGCATCTCCTCAATTTCTAATATATTGCCCCATGAAAAGGGCTACTATAAATATTTTTGCACATGTAGGTCCTTTTCCCTTTTTTATGATCTCTTTGGATTACACACCTAGTACTAGTATTGCTGGATGAAAGAGTATGTACAGTTTTATAACACTTTGTGCATAGTTCCAAATTGTTCTCCAGAATGGTTGGATCACTTCACAACTCTACCAATAGTGCATTAGTATCCCGATTTTCCTACATCCTCTCCAACATTTATTATTTTCCTTTTTTTTTTTGTCATATTAACCAATCTGATAGGTGCAAGGTGGTACCTCAGAGTTTTATTTGCATTTCTCTAATCAAGAGTGATTTAGAATACTTCTTTATATATCCATAGATAGCTTTGATTTTTTCATCTGAAAACTGTCTATTAATATCCTTTAACCTTTTATAAATTGAGGAATGACTTATATTCTTATACCTTTGAAACAATTCTCTATATATTTGAGAAATGAGGCCTTTATCAAAGACATTGGCTGTGAAGCATGTTTCCCAGGTTTCTACTATTCTCCTAATTTTGGTATTGGCTTTGTTTGTGCAAAAGCTTTTTAATATAATCAAAGTTATATATTTTACCTTTTGTAATGTTCTCTATCTCTTGTTTCATTGTGAACCTGTAATCACTAAACCTCTTTAAGAATTTGAATGCTAGGAGAGTTCTACTTCTGGGAGTCAACATGTCAGCGTAAGAAGTAAGTCACTCTCACCCTCCCTTATTAACCTCTGAAAGCCCAGAAAATATTGCCCCAGGAAAAACCCTGGAACAGCTGAACCAGCACAAAGATGGAGTGCAGCAGTCTGGTAGCCCAGGTAGCTTGAGAGATTAACGGGAAAGGCCCCTCTTGCCCTGGGGGAAGGGAAGCAGTACAGAATAGGAGGCGTCTCAGCAAGCTAGCGGAAAGCCCCACCTCAACATTTCAGGGGGAGATCCTGAGCCTGAAGTAGTGGAGCAGGCAAACACCAACACCAGGACCCCCAATTGCCTCAGTGAGGGTGGGGGAAATAGTGGAAACCAGCTCAAAAAATCACCACGTGCCTCAGCATTCTACTGCAATCAAATCTTCCAGTGCCTCAGCAAAACTCTGGGAAGTGCTTTAAGGGTTCACCCCAGGCAAAGAAACATTCCACAGCACAAAACATTCATCTGAAAGGAACCGAAGAAATGGAAAGGAAGGAAAGGTCTGGGTGAGCAGGCAACCACCAGGGGCCAGACTACCCAATCCTACTTCTAGAGTTCCAGAATTTATAACGGTGAACGTGAAAAAAAAAAATTGAAGGAATTAGAATAGGCAAAGAAGAAATGAAGCTATCACTCTTTGCAGATGATATAATGATATACTTAGAGAATCCTAGAGAATCAAGTAAAAAACTACTTGAAATAATAAACAACTACAAAGTTGCAGGATATAAAATAAACCCACATAAATCATTGGCATTTCTGTATATTACTGACAAAATCCAACAGCAAGAGATAGAAAGAGAAATTTCATTTAAAGTTACTATAGACATTCATAGTTATGATTACTAGCCATGTATTTCCCTCAATCCTATCTTTCCCCATTTGTCCTCTCTCTTCTCACCCTTTCCCTCCAGTGTTCTGTTTCTATCACCTCTCTCTACTTTCTGTCAGTTCAGCTTCCACCTCCACCTTTACTTAATCTCCTTCCTTCCTATTTTCCTGTCCAGTAAGATAGATTTCTATATTCAACTGATTGTGTATACTCTTCTCTCTTTGAGCCAATACTGATGGCAGGGAGGTTCAAGTGATGCCTATCACTCACCCTCTCATCTCCCCCTCCACTGTAATGGGTCTTTTGTGCCTCTTCATGTGAAATAATTTACCCCATTCTACCTCTTTCTTCCTTCTCCACTCAGTGTACTCATCTTTCTCATCCCTTAATTATTTTTTATGTCGTAAGTTCACCTTATACACATACCCTCTGTCTATGTATACTCCTTCTAGCTGTACTATTAGTGGTATAAGCAGTGTACAATTTTAAGAATTACAAGTATCATCTTCCCGTGTAGGGATATAAACAGTTCAGTTCCATTGAATCCCTTATTTTCCTTTTCACTTTTTACCTTTTTAGGCTTTTCTTGGGTCTTGATATTTGAGATCAAATGTTTGTTCAATTCTTGTCTTCTCCTTATGAAAGCTTGAAATCCTTCTATTTCATTTAATGACTTTTTCCCTTGGAGTATTATTCTTAATTTAACTGGGTGGGTGATTCTTGGTTGCAGTCCTATCTCCTTTGCTTTCTGGAATATCATGTTCCATGACTTCTGATACTTTAATGTTACAGCTGTTAAGTCCTGTATAATCCTGATTATGGCTCCCCAATATTTAAATTGTTTCTTTCTGGTCATTTGCAGTATTTTTTCCTTGACCTGATAGTTCTGAAGTTTGGCTATAATGTTCCTTGGAGTTTTTCTTTTGGGATCTCTTTCCTGAGGTGATTCTTTCAATGCCTATTTTGCCCTCTGGTTCCATTTTTCCTCTCTTGTATCTATTTTCCAGGTCAATTGTTTTTCCAATGAGATATTTTGCATTTATTGTCAAATTTATTGAGGAAAGGGGAGGGGAGAGAATATAGCCTAGACTTTCTAACGTCTGCCAAAAGAAGGATGCTTTCTTGCCCAGGCAACTCCTATGTGATATGTAAATAAAAATGTCAGCCAGGGAAGGAAGTGTCTGTCTTCACATGATGTACTCCCCTGACCCAGTTGTATTCCTAACAAATCTTCTGTATTCTGTAGAGAGGCAATCTAATTGGTCAGATGATTGGGAATCTGAGCTGATTGCACATAAATAAAGGTGATTTTTTTAAAGTGTATTATTTTTATGCATCTTATCTACCTTAACCTCTTCTCCTACCCAATGTACTCTCTCCAGGAGAATAAGGATTGTCACCTTTGATCTTTTGATCCTATAACAAACAGCTTCCTTGCATAGAACCCAGACAACCATACCACCCCATCTCCATTCCCTTTTATGCTCCTTTTGTTCTTTTCACTCTTCTAATGCTATATATTATCTTCACCATTTGAATGTAAGCTCAGGGTCAGGAACTGTCTTGCCTGCTTGTATTTGAATCAGTACGTGACTCAATACCTGCTCATTCATTCATTCATTCATTCATTCAATTGATTCATCCTTGTACTGTGCCTGGCATATTATCAGGAACTATTAATGATTGAAAATTGAGTGGTTAGTTGATGCATTGATTATAGAAATCATAAATGAATGAAGGCTGCTTTTTTTCAATGTGTCAATTCTATGTAAGTGGGACAAATCTACAACTCACCCTTCCAATCTGGATACATTTCAAAGGGTGATATTTTTTCTCCCTACTTTCCTGCTATATCATAAAAACCAAAATGGAAGTAGGGAAAGGGAAGGGTTATAAGCATTTTTATAGCCCCTACTATGTATCAGAAGGCAGTTAGGTGGCAGAGTGGATTAGAGTGCTGGATCTGGAGTCAAGAAGACTCATCTCACTGAATTCTAATCCAGCCTCAGACACTTACTCACTGTGTGACCTTGGGCAAGTCATTTAACCTTGTTTGCCTCTGTTTCCTCATCTGTAAAATGAGCTGGAGAAGGAAATGGCAAACTACTCCCAGTATCTTTGTCAAGAAAATTCAAAATGGGGTCATGAAGAGTTAGACACAACTGAACAACAATAATGCTATGTATCAGGCACTGTGCTAAGTGATTTGCAAATATTACTTCATTTAATAATAGCAATAATAACTAATGTATATATGTGTATATACACATATACATATATGCATATACATGTATGTGTATATATATGTGTATGTGTGTATGTGTGTATGTGTGTGTGTAGATTGCTTACTCTGTGTTAGGTGCTTCACAACTATTATCTCATTTGATCCTCACAACAACCCTGGTAGGTAGATGTTATTATTATATCCATTTTACTGATGAGGAAACTGAGGCAAACAGAAATTAAGTTACTTGCCCAGGATCACACAACTCATAAGTATCTTGGACCTAATTTGAACTCAGGTCTTCCTGACTCCAGGCCCAGCACTGTTCATTGTGCCACTAGTTACCTCTAAAATAGTGTTTGGTTTTATGTTTTTTCTTAAGATCAAGTTCCAAAAATTGCTATCATTCCAATGAGATACTTAGAAGGTGGTGCATTCTTTTCCAAAGTCTGGGGCTTGATTTGTTGCTGGACAAAAGCAAGAAAGGGCAACTAGGTGGTATAGTGGATAGAATGCGGGATCTGAAGTCAAGAAAACTCATCTTCCTGGATTCAAATCTGGCCACAGACACTTATTAACTGTATGACCCTGACCAAGTCCTTTAACCTCCTTCGCCTCAGTTTTCTCACCTGTAAAATGAATTGGAGAAGGAAATGGCACACCACTCCTGTATCTTTGCCCAGAAAACCCCAAATGGGCTCACAAAGAGTCAGACATGACGAAATCCAAAACACATAACAAATACAGAAGCAAAAACGTCCATGGTCTTCTATTCTGAGCAATGACTATATCATGAAGTTGAATATTCTTTACAAAATCGCCATGAATTGTAAAATGTTGTGTACCCAGAATGAAATCAAAATGAACTCTATCTTCCCTTGGTTGTTGCCCTATAGGATTCAATGCTGTTGCTTACATTTTCTCAGTTTAACTTTTTACCTATAGCCTCATCATCCTTAATGTTTGATTTCATTTTTTCTTAGACTGGTCACATCATTCCATGTTAGAATCTTTCTCCACTAATGAGGATCTCAGGAACCTTTTTACAGGTTTTTGTCTTGGACTTCTAATCTAAACAACAAGCACCTATTAAGTGCCTAATGTACTCATGCCTGGAGGTATGTAGACAAAAACAAAGAACTGCTTACTTTCCTGGAGCTCCCAGTCTCTCAGGGGAAACAACATGTACAAAGAAAATAAATACATAATGTAACTAAAATAAATTCCAAATGATTCAAGGGGGTTGAGGGGAGCTTTAAAAATCAACTAAGTATTCAATTGTCTGGAGAACTGAAAAATTAAGTAACTTGCCCCTGGACATGTGACTAGTATATGTCAGAGATGGTATCTGGAAACTTCCTGATTTAGCAACAGCCCTCCATCCTCAACAGCAGGCTGATTCTCTTTACTCTTAAGGCAGAAATAATTACACTATGAATTGTCTGATCCAATTGTTTTAACTTTCTTGATGACTGAAGTAGGTTACTTCATAGCCCATTATATTGACCATGCAATGATCATTTATTTCAAGCTGTGCCAGAAGGTGGAGAAAACAAGCAAATTAGGTACAAAATAGTTGTTGTGGAGGAGTTTTGTTGAGGTAATCGTACCTCAGCTGGGAAACTAGGCCGCAGAGGGTACAGAGTGTAAGCGCTGGAGTCAAGAAGATATGACATGACCCTGGGTGAATTACATGTTCCCAGCCTCAGTTTCCTCATCTATAACATGGGAATAATGATACCTATCTCCCAGGGTAGTTGTGAGGATCAGATGAGATAGTACATGTTAGTGCTCTGCAAAAGTTAAGTGCTTTACAATTATCATCTCATTTAATCTCTATATAAGGTCTAAATAAATGTTAATTTTATTATTATCATCAACATTCCCAGTGACCTGTGATTCTCCATCTGTTGCTTCCCACAACTAACAGGTATCACAAGACTCCTATAATTTAGTAAATTCTCCTTTAGGTGGGTGTGGCCACCATTCATGTTCACCCTGTGGCCAGTCAAACTTTGCAAAGTAGGTTCTAGAAGGCCAGACACACAGGTTTTCAGAGAGTCTCAAACTTTTCCAACCTGGTAGAGCTCTCTATGGCTTGTGCTGATCAATCACCTAACTAGCATTAAGCTCGTCTCATGTGCTGGGGAAACAAAGGCAAAGACAGTCCCTGCTCTCAAGGAGCTCAGAGTCAGAGTGTTCCACTAGAAGGCCTTGAGCAATGGGGGATAATGGAACATCGTAATGAAGCATCAAAGAGCAGTCTTAAAGGAGGAGACATAACTGTTAATACATTTTTTGGTTTTGTAGTGAAGGTCTATGCATACAATCAGAACGCCAAGAACTTAGATATAACCATTCATTCTCCTCCTGCCTGTGCTTCTGACTCTCCAGATGTTGCTGTCATTCACCTCCTTGAGAACCTACATGTTCCTCTTTTTAGCTCTTTTATGTTGTGTCATCTTTCCACATTAGAATGTAAGCTCTTTGAAGGCAGGTGCTTTCTTTTTTATGCATTTATACCCCTAGTGCTTAGCATATAGTCTGGCATATAGAGCTTAATAAATGTTTGCTGCACTGTTGGTGGAGTTGTGAACTGATCCAAGCATTCTGGACAGCAATTTGGAACTATGCCCAAAGGGCTATAAAACTGTGCATATCCTTTGACTCAGCAATACCACTACCAGGTCTGTATCTCAAAAATATTTTTTAAAGGGAAAAGGACATACTTGTAACATACATACATATATGTGTATATATGTATGTATATATTATACACAATAATATATGGAGAGAGGGAAAGAGAGACAGAGAAAGAGACAAAGAGAGAGAGGGAGAGTAAAGAGGGAGAGAGAGAGAGAGAGAGAGAGAGAGAGAGAAGGTAGTATGTGACCGTAGAAAGGGGTTGTGAATTGTGAAATGATCCAAACATTTTGGAGAGCAATCTGGAATTATATCCAAAGAGTTATTAAACTATGCTATCTGTATCCAGATAAAGAACTGATAAATAGAAGTATATATAGAATAATTTTACACAGACACATATATGTCTATATGTATATGTATATATTTGTGTACTTGTATGCATACAAGTGCATACATATACATTCATTCACGCATGCATACATACATATGTATACTTATTTGGGTCTAATGGTAGCCATCTCAGGGTGGAAAAGGAAGAAAAAAAAGAAATTTCTATGACAATTTTGTTGTATATTTCAAAGGAATACCATGGTGTGCATCATAGATTTGCAGTTTCACATGTAATCATCTTTTTTTATTGTACTATGTTGTGAAAATACCTGTTTTATTCCATAAATTAAAAACAAAAAGAAAGGGGGTGTGAGCTTTGAAGTGAGAGAACCTGTCTTCAAATACAGCCCATTTTATTTGTGTTTCCCATATAACAATGGGGAAGCTGCTTTGCCTCTCTGTGCCTCAGTTTCCTCATTTATAACACAAAAGGATCTGACTACATAGTGTCTAAGAATCTTCAAGCTGTGAATGTGATCCTTATAATATCTCATAGTTCAAATTTGCTTTACAAATTGTTTGCCTGAGCTTGTTTCACTTTACTACATGACTGTTCTTTCCAACATTCTTGACTCCCACAAGTTTTCGTTTTCCTACCTTATTATTTTTGTTTCATGGCTACAGTGTCTGTATCGTCACCTAAAGGCCTCCTGCTGTTTTCGTTTTTCTATATATTGTTTCTCTGGTTTCTACCTTGCTCTGCTGGAATTCACTTGCTAAAATGTCCTGCTGATTGCTTTCCTTTAGTTTAGCTTCTGCAGATCATTTTCCCACCTTGCTTTTGCTGTGAAAGACCTCTGGCTAGCAATCTACCTTTGAGCCCATCTGTGTGTGCCTACTCTGAACGTTTTAAGTCCCTAGTATCCCAACTGTGTACAGAGACTTCCACCCTAGAAAAAACTGAAATTGTGAGGGATGGTCAGGAAAATGTGGACATAGGAAAGATGCTCTACTGATGATAGATTAGGCAATTACGTGATAGGGTTTTGATGTATACTTGGCCCAACTAAAATGGTGTCATCCAACAGAAGAAATAAGGGAACTTGATTCTGGGAGACTACAGGTCTGGAGCATGAGTGGACAGTCTATGTTGCCTTATCATGTGGTGAGAATAGTCTTTTTTTCATTTGACTGTGCAGCAGGGATTGTCCACTTCTTTAAAACTGCCTGAATGAGCACAGTTAGAACTTTTTCTACATTCCTATTTGAGGATGAAGGATTCAGTTACTCATACCTTACAGTAAAGGGGAGAGAAGGCTGAAGTCTATCTTCTTTCTCTCTCCCTTAGGCCATATGGACCCAAGAAAATAGTTTAGGGAGCTTTGGCCTTTTTCTTTCATCTTTTTTTTTCCACTGGATGCAAGGAGCAAAGTCCCAGGAAACCCTGGAGGCTGAACCATGGGCATCCAGGAGCCCATGAATAAAAGCAAAGGGTTTTAACCAGACCACGCACAAAGTCCTGTCAAGCATGAGCCCAGGGATATTACTCCAGTTGGGCTTTCAACTTGAACATGGTGAAACTAATGCCATGTAAGAACTGATCTAAGTTGTGAATCTAATGACACAAACAATGAAATAATATCAATATTAAATGTATAAGGGAGTATCATGCCCCTGAGGTACTGGAGAAATGGTTGTGTGTTTCTTCTTCCTGTATCTTTGGGGTGAAAATCCTTTCATAAAGGCTAATCAGATGTTAAGTGGGTAAATGGAATGGAGGTGCTAATCACTGAGTGCCTAAGATGGGGAAAATAATTGGTAGGTAATTGATCTTATGGCAGAAATGAGATCTCCCACAGCCTCTTCAGATACTGGAGAACCTTGAGGTAGGGGATTATGGGGGAGAGAAGGGACTGTAACAGGCCTGGTTATGAGAAGATGGAGTCAGAGCAACCGTGATACACAGGGTTCCTTTTCCTAGGGACATTTGCTGATTAAACTCTTTATCTCTTACTACACTATTCTTTCAGAATAAATAAGAAGATTGCTTATTCTTTGAAGAATGTAGTTCAAATAGATTAGAAGATGAAAATAATAAGGGGAAAGAAAAAATGTTTTAGGAAAGTATAAAATATAAGGTATAAAGTGTGAAGTACAGTGAAATAATATTCCTTAGTCTCACCTGTTAGTGGGCGAGGGATTTTTAATTTCACGAGCAGTTGAGAGGGATGGGAGAAAAGTATCAAATGAGAGATAAAAACAAATAAAAAAATGAATGAATGAATGAAATAGAAAAAGACACTGGCATCAAAGTAGTGGAAACAAAATTAACAGCAGGAAGAGAGTATTGACTTAAAAGAAAAGGGTATTAAAATCAAAAAGCAAAATAAATATACAAATGATGAAATAATATCAGTACTAAATGTATTAGAATAAGATGGCAGCTAGATTCATAAAAAAGTTAAAAATAACAAAAAGACATATAAAAAGCAACATACCAATCACGGGAAATATTAACATTCCCCTCTCAGGGATGAATAAAACTAATAGAAAGATGGGAAAAAAAGGAAAAAACACATAGAACTGAATAAAACATTGGAGAAATCAGACTTGTAAGATTTATAATATCTTCCGAATAAGAATGTTGAAGAATGCAGATTTTCTTTAGCCTTGTATGACCTTTTAAAAATAAGCCCCTTTACCAGGGCACAGGGAGTAAAAACAAAGTATACATTTCAAAAAAATTATATTTTTCCATCAGCAAAAATCCACCTTTCCTCTCTCCCACCACAACCTCCTCTTCCCTAGTTGAAAACAAAAGAAAAAACAAAACCGTGTTAGAAACATGCAGTCAAACAAAACAAATCTTTGTGTTAGCCATGTCATATATGGGTATATACACACATGCATCATTCATCATTTATCATATATATAAATATATATATAAATATATACTTTTGTGTATATATGAATGTATGTTTGTATGTATGTTTATATATATGTGTGTCTGTGTGTGTGTGCATGCACACGCATCATTTTACATTCTGAGTTCTTCACTTCTCCATCAGGAGGTGGATAGCATATTTTTTCATTAGTCCTCAGGAATCATGTTCATTATGTTGATCAATTTACCTAAATTAGGCTGAGTCAAGATGGTGGAGTGAAAGGAGGGACTAAGAGGAAAGGAGGAAGCAGAAAAGGGTAAATTACATCACAGGAAGAGGCATAAAGACATATTACAGTAGAGGGAAAGAAGGAAGGGACATGAGTATTGTTTGAACTTTACTGTCATCAAATTAGGCTCAAGGAAGGAATAACTTAGTTAGGTATAGAAATTTAACTTGCCATTTAGGCAGTAGGAGGGGAAAAGGGAAAGAAAAGGGAAAGGGGTATAGAAGAAAGGGAAAAAGTAGTAAGGTAAAACAAAAAAAGGGAGGGAGATGATAGTAGGGAGGGCAGATTGAGGGAGGTGGTGGTCAAAAACAAAAGTCTAGTGAAGAGGGGAAAGGAGAAAAGGAAAAAGACAAGCATAAACTGGAGAGGTGAGAATAGGATGGAGAGAAATACACAGATAGTAATCATAACTGTGAATGTGAATGGAATGAACTCTCCCATGAAATGAAAACAGAAAGCAGAATGGATTAAAAACCATAATTCTACAATATGTTGTTTATAAGAAACATAAATGAAAGAAAGGGATACACACAGGGTAAAGGTAAAAGGCTGGAGTAGAATATATTTTATTATACTTCAGCTGAAGTTAAAAAAAAAGCAGGGGTAGTAATCTTGATCTCAGACAAAGCAAAAGCAAAAACAGTTCTTATTAAAAGAAATAAGGAAGGAAACTACATCTTGCTAAAAGACACCATAAACAATGAAGTAATATCATTACTAAACATATATGCACCAAGTGGTATAGCATCCACATTCTTAGAGGAGAAGTTCAAGGAGTTACAGGAAGAAATAGATAGCAAAACTATACTAGTGGGGGACCTCAACCTTCCCTCTTTGCACTAGATAAATCTAACCACAAAATAAACAAGAAAGAAGTTAAGAAGGTGAATAGAATTTTAGAAAAGTTAGATATGGTAGATCTCTGGAGAAAATTGAATTGTGATAGAAAGGAATATGTTTTTTTCTTGGCAGTACAGGGCACATACACAAAAATTGACCATGTACTAGGGTATAAAAACCTCACAATCCAGTGCAGAAAGGAAGAAATATTAAATGCATCCTTTTCAGATCATGATGCAATAAAAATTGTATGTAATAAAGGGCCATGGAAAGATAGACTAAAAATTAATTGGAAACTAAATAATCTAATCCTAAAGAATGATTGGATCAAACAACAAATCATAGAAACAATCAATAAGTTCATCCAAGAGAATGACAATAATGAGACAATATAACTTATGGGATGTAGCAAAAGCAGTTCTTAGGGGAAGTTTTATGTTTCTCAATGCTTACACGAGTAAAATAGATAAAGAGGAGATCAATCAATTGGACATGCAAGTAAAAAAAAAACTAGAAAAAGAACAAATTAAAAATCCCCAATTAAATACCAAATTAGAAATACTGAAAACCAAAGAAGAGATTAATAAAATTGAAATTGAGAAAACTATTAAACTAATAAATAAAGCTAAGAGCTGGTTTTATGGGGGAAAAGCACAATAAAATAGATAAACCTTTGGTTAATTTAATTTAAAAAAAGAAAGAAGAAAACCAAATTACCTGTATAAAAAATGAAAAGGGGTGAATTCACCACCAATGACGAAGAAATTAAAACAACAATTAGGAATTATTTTGCCCAACTGTATGCCAATAAATTTGACAATCTTAGTGAAATGGATGAATATTTACAAAAATATAATTTGCCCAGATTAACAGAAGAGGAAATAAAATACTTAAATAACCCCTTATCGGGAAAAGAAATTGAATAAGCCATCAATGAACTCCCTAGGTAAAAATCTCCAGGGCCAGATGGATTTACAAGTCAATTTGATCAAAGATTTAAAGAACAATTAATTCCAATACTACTTAGACTATTTGGGAAAATAGGCAAATTTTTACCAAATTCTTTTTTATGATATAAATGTAGTGCTGATACCTAAACCAGGAAGAGTCAAAACAGAGAAAGAAAGTTACAGGTCAATTTCCCTAATGAATATAGATGCAAAAATTTTAAATAAAATATTATCAGTTTACCTATGTCTTTCATGGTTATTTGTCCTTGCCATGTTGTTATCATTGTATAAACTGTTCTTGTGTTCACTTTACTATGGATTACTTCATATAAGTATTCTCAGGTTTCTCTCAAATCATCCCCTTCATCATCTCTTATACATAATAGTATTCTACCATATTAAAATACCATAATTTATTCAGTCATTCCCCAATCTATAGGCACCCCCTCAGATCCCCATTCTTTGCCACCTCAAAAAAGAGCTATATAGATTTTGGCACAAACTTGGTTAAAATTTGTTTTTCATAGGACTAATTCTTCCCTCTAATTTCTCCCTTTCCTACATCCTTCCTATTTTGCTGTTGAGTTAAATGTATTTCTATGTCAAACTTAGTATGTATTCTTCCTTCCTTTTACCAGTTCAGATAAACATGAAGTTCAAGTGTGTCAGCTGCACCCTTCTGTTTGTGTCTGTGTCTCTGCACCCCTAACTCTTTGTATAGATGTCCATTAGGGCACTCTGATTATGTGAGATAATTTCTCCTAATTTTCCTTTCCTTTTTTTCCCATTGTGTTCTTCTTCTCCTTTCTTTTCATTCTTTTCTTAAGATCATCAAGACATAACAGAAATATTCACATGCCTTATCTAATTACACATCCCTTAAGTCCCCTGAGGATAATGTAGTTCAGTGGCAATACATGTATCATTTCTCCATATTAGATTGTAAGGAATTTATCCCTATTTAGTTCCTTATCATTACTTATTCATCTTTACATTTTTTTATTGTTCTCTTAACTAAGGTGCTTCAACTTCAAAATTTCTATGTTAATTTGGTCTTTTCATAAGGAATATTTTAAAATCCTGTATTTCACTAAAGGTCCATTTTCCCCCTGTAACATTATATTGAATTCTGCTAGGTACATTGTTGTTGGCTGTAAGTCTATATCCTTTGCCCTCTGGAATACTGTATTACAAGCTCTTCCCTATTTTATAGTGCTGGCTGCTAAATCATATGTGATCCTGGCTGTGGCTCCTTGATCCTTGAATTCCTTCTTTGGGGCCATTTATAATATTTTTTTTCTTTGACCTGGAAACTAGAATATTTCTGGGAGATGTAAGCAGTTTTCTTTTAATAATCATTGAAATATAATGTATACATTCTTTTTAATCATAATATTCAGGTAGTCCAATGGTTCTTATTTTTTTTCTCCTCAATTTCTTTTCAAAGTCATTTGTTTTTGCCATAAGATCTTATATTTTCTTCTAGTTTTCATTCTTTCAACTTTGTTTTACTATTTCTTGCAGTCTCGTGGAGTCACTGGTTTCTATTTGGTTCCTTCTAAATTGTTTATTAGGGAGAAAGATTTTGTAGCTCTTTCAACAAGCTGTTAATTCCATTTCCAATGCTTTCTTCCATAGCTTTTATTCCTTTTCCATATTTTCCTGTAGTGATCTCCTTTCACTTATTCAAAAAAGTATTTTAACTCCTTTGTTTTTACTCTTACTTCACCTGTTCCAAGAATCATAGTTTAATTTGTGCCCAAGCTTTGTTTGTCTATGGATTTGTTTGTAGATTTTTTTGGAGTTCTTCTGTGTTTGTGTCTTGAGCATCCCTGTCACCACTATAGCTTTTTAATGGTGGGATTCGCTTTTTGTTTGTTCATTCTTCTAGCCCACTTTCTAACTTTAGATTTGATATTAAGCTCAGGCTCTGAGAATTTCCAGAAAGAAGGTCTGGACTAGTCCTGTTTCTGGTTTGTGGGGTATTGAGTATGACTTTACTCCTAGATCTTATTGATGGCTTGGTCTCCAGACCTATAAGCTGTCAGTGCTCCCAATGAGGTCAGATCCAGGGTAAAGTTGAATTATTGCCTCCCTAGTCTGGGCTCTGCAAGTTCCTGGCTGGTCTTGGTTTGGGTTTGAACAATAGCAGACAGCTGCTGGACCCAGTCACTATTAGTCAGCTGAGAAGCTCTGTTGGTTAAAATTGACAACAGCAGGCTCCCCTTTGGTATGGAATATGTGCCTCAGTAATTCCTCTGCAGGCTTCAGACTATGCTAGAAGTTGGAACTGAGACCATTCCCTGCTCCTGAGTTTAGAGACACACAGCTTCTGGTAGTTTCTGAACTTGCTCTTCTCTAGCTATACAGTCTAGAGTACCCCTGATACTCCTGGGTATACATTCCTTCCTCAGTGCACCCTGGGTCTGTGATCTGCAACTGAGTAGTAGATGACAAAACCTCTAGATGACACCTGTTCTTGTTGGGGTGCCCCAGCATGGATTTGGAACCTTCTCTTGCCCTGGTGGACAGTATTTATCTGTACTAGAGTGCTCCAAGTGACCAGTCCTGGCCAGAACCTGGCCTGTCACCACTGCCCACAGACCTCTCTCCCTTTGCTGACCTGGGATGGAAAAATGACTCACTGTGACTTTTTTTTTTCTGGTCTGTTTTAATCAAAATTGAGTCTGGTACTTTATTCCAGATTTATTTGTTTGCTTGTTGTATGGGGGGGAGGTAGCAGGGAGTGGAGAGGAAGGAAGAGGGAGCTTTGCTACTCAGATATTTTGTCTCTGCCTCTTCAAAGAAAATATATTTACTAATGAATTCCAACATAATGAGATGGCCAAAGGGGAAAAAATAGAGAAAATGAAAAATTATGTGAAAATGAATGACAATAATATGATAATGTATCAAAATTTCCAAGGCAAAATTAAAATAATCCTTATAGGGGAAAGGGAGGGGTAAATAGATAGCATATAGATAGATATATATAGCAAAAATAGATGAATAACATAAAGAAAAGGTTTACATGAACAGGCATCTTTTAAAAACCTAGAAGGTTAACAAATAAATAACTCCCAACAAAGCACAAAAGGGAAAATCTTGAAAATTAAAAGGGAAATAAAATGAGAAAAATTACTATGGAAATGGTAAAATTAAAATTTTTTTTGTAAAACTAACAAAATAGATATATTTTATGTAACATAATAAAAAATATAGTAAGACCAAATTGCTAAAATAAAAAGGTGAAATTTCATCAGAGAAGATATACAAAATAATTACCAGATGACAAAATGACTAATTATTTGATAGTAATAATGATAACCTAAATTAAAGGGATGATGCTTATAAAATATAAAACACTTACATTGACAGATTATAAAATAGCTACTTTAATAACCCAAACCTTGAAAAATAAAATTGAACAAGCTTAATGAGTTATAACCAAACCTTTTTTTTTGGACAGAGTTATAGGTAATGTTAGTCAACCTTTAAATAGCAATGAATGCCTACGTTAAAAAAATGTTCTCAGCAACTGAGAAGATATCCTTTTTCATTCCATCAGTTTCCTTTTATGAGATAAATGTAGTCTTTATACTTAAACCAAGGAGAGGTAAAATAGAAAAAAAAAAGGAAAAAAGTGAAACTATAGACATATATCAGTATTAAAGACTTATGTAAAATTTAAACAAAATTTCAGTAAAGAGTATCAATAAATGTATAGATATAGATTGATAGAGATATGTTATCCAAGTTATTATCTAAGTCCAGGTTTGTATTTAAATGAGACATTAAAATGTTTCAGTATGAGGGAAGCAATTAACATAAAACATAGTATTAAAAACAAATATTGGAAAAAATCTAATGACATCAATATATTCAGAGAAAGCCTTTGAAAGCATACAGTGTTCTTTAAATAAGAAAATAAAGGTATAAAAGAACCATTTTAAAAAGGGGAGATAATGTCATGTTATATTTCACAATAAATTCTTTCTCTCACTTGTCTCTTTTAGCCATTTAAAAAAAATATGGCCCATTCATCCCTATACTTTTTATCATTTTTACACAGTTATGTATTCTCAAAGGCTTTTTCTAATAATATTGAGATAATCAACATGTATTAACAGTATTTATTTGATATAATTTTAATATGGTCTATTTCAACCCAACTCTATCTAAACTCCATTTCTCCCTCTATCTCTCCCATAGTTCTATATCACTCCAAAAACTAGCATTGTGTTCAGCAGAGGAACCCTAGAATTTTCCAAAATACATATAGGTTTAAATCAAGGATGTTCTTCTCCCTTCTATCCAAGAATTTGCATAGTCCTAGAAATGCTAACAGTAGCACTGATACCACAGAAATAAATTAAACTCAAATAAATTGAAAATGAGGAGGTTTAAAAGAAAATTAAGTTCAGTGTTCAAGGGACTATGGGGAGACAGGATCACTCTGTGTAGCTGTAGATCTACTATTCTGGAAATTAATTTTGAATTATTCAACAAAAGTGGCCAAGATATCCATTCTTTTGACCTACTTGTTTAATTTTTTTTTGATTCTTTTTTTAAGGCAATTGGGGTTAAGTGACTTGCCCAGGGTCACACAGCTAATGTCAAGTGTTTGGTCAGAGGCCAGATATGAACTCAGCTTCTTCTGACTTCAGGTCCGGTGCTGTATCCACTGCGCTACCAACTGCCGCTTGACCTACTTGTTGATCCAACTTGTTGGCATATACACACCAAGGAGGTCAACAACAAAGCAGAAGCTTCTTGATCAACAAAATATTCAAAGTAACACCTTTTTGTGGTAGCAAATATGAGAGAATCATTGCTCTATATATTATATATGACTTTCTATTTCATGTGTGGCCTAAACTAAATGGCTACAGAGATCCTTCCAATTCCTCTGGGAAGCTATAATTATGAGTAAATCAAGAGGCAGTAAGCTTTGGGCAAAGCATTAGACCTAGAGTCAAGAAACTTGGCTCAAACACTACCTAGCGATGTGACTATGGTTAAATCATTGTGAACTTCAGTTTTCCCATCTGTATGGATGGTTATTCTTTTATTTTTTTTTTCGAATTTCATAGGGATGTTAGAGAGAATTAAAAAAAAACATTAAAGTGCTATATAAATGTGAATAATTATAGAAAATAGCAATGAAGAACAGCATAGGGCAATGGTCAGATGAATCTAGATGAAATAGAGAAAATTAAAAGGTACTCATCTGTAAATTGATGCAAAGATACTTTTAAGTAACAAAATACCTTTATATTTTATCCTTCATGTAAACAAAACTTTGGAGCTGAAATTCTATCGAGATTTGAGTTTTGTTATATAAATGTAATTGATTTAGTGAGGACAAAATTAATTAGCCTATCTAGAAGTTCCTGGAGAGGGACAACAAGAAGAGTTCTTGGGTTTGGGACTGACCTGAATTCTTGGACCAAGAAGGAACTGAAGCTAAGAACAACTAAATATAAAGCTATGCAAGAAAGCAATGAAAAAAAAAACTTCATTAATACTAGATGCAAAGAGTAGCTGCATTTTGATGTTCCCTGGGGAAATCGTGGGTGGAAATACAATCCATAGCAAACCCAGAGATCACAATTATTCTTATCACACTACATTTGAATAGACTCCAGAGCTTTGTACTTTCCAAAGTACTTCCATATTTATTGCATCTATTATCTTGAGAAATAGAAGCCCATAGTGGATAGAGAGCTAAACTCAGAACTAAGAAGACAGGGGATCAAATCCTGTCTCAGACATATACCACTGTGTGATCCTAGTAAAATACATAAGCTTTCAATACTCTAGATAATTCACTAAATAGAGAAGTTGCATAGAAGGTCGCTATCTATATTGGTAGAGGTGATTTCCTCATCTGGGAATGCCTTCTAACAATAAAATCACAAGTCTAGATGCTATTGCAATCTCTCTCACTATCTCAATGATCCTCTACATGTTAACATTCCCTTTTTAACATTTACATGTTACATTTAACATGTTAACATTTCCTCTACAAGTAACATTCTCAATTTTTTTTGGCCTATTTATCTCCCCACCCCCACCCCCAGAAGAATTCAAGTTACTTGAGATCAGGGACAATTTGTCTTGTTGATAGTGTTGTTGTTTTTCCTTTTGTGAAATCTCTTTTGAATCTCCAGTGCCTATCATGCTTGTGTCTCTGATTGGGTCTTACAGATGGTAGGTGGTGGTTGATAGATGCTTATTGAATTGAAGAGTGATTAACTTTGCTTTCCCAGCTATGCAAGGATGAAATCAATGCAATGTCTTTCTTAGTACTTTTGATGTGAGCTGGCATGCTCAGAATATCATTACCTTCTTTCCCAGAAGGAAAATAGTTCTCTCTTGCTAGTGTATCTACATTTTCTGATTTAAACTATTCTGTATCAGGAGTTTTGACAGCCACACAGGGGGATGGGTGGAAAATGCCACTTTTCCCCCCCATGATAGAAAGTACAACCATAGGTACCAAAGCCATTCCGGCTTGAAAGCATATTCTTAAGCCTTGAAAGCAACTCAGTGGGAAAATGGTGTGGGTTTAAATTTTGATAATGCTGCAGTAAAGAATAGAACAAGAAGAGTAAATTACACACACTTCAGCAAAGTGACAATGTGTATTTCATTTCATGGCCTTAATAGGTAGAACCGTATCTGACCCTTACCTGACATGTGCACCTCCTACAACATTGGTGAGATTATAGTTTTCCTACTGAAAATTTTACTGCCAATTCTAGTGAGCCTTTGCCACAAGTCATGTGAGAAATTGCATGACACACTGACAAACTATTTCTGTTTTTTAGAGTTGGTTCATAAGAAATGAAATCAGCTCTTCTGTCCCTGGCACCATATGCAATCATAGCATGAACCTCTGTCTTCTTCTACACAGACTAGAGAATTCTCATCATTAATGACATGAATCAAATGAAGATCAATCCTACATTCAACAAAATCAAAAGATCTGAAAAACCCAGGGTATCGCTGGGGAGGAGGGGGAAAGGGAGAGAGAGAGAGAGAGAGAGAGAGAGAGAGAGAAGTTCATGGTGCTGATAGCAGGAAGGTGATAAGCACACAACTTCTTAAAAGCCATAGAAAATACACATCCATACAGATTAAATTTGGAGAAGGTACCTGCTCAACTGCTATAGATAGACAAAATCAAAATCATTTCTCAGTTTATGGTGGGATCTTAGCACATTGCTATTATGTCATAAAATCTCATGTTTCTTTACAATCTTAAAATCACAGGTTTAGAGTTTGGAGCAGAATTGGAAGCCATCAAGTCCAAACTCCCATTTTACAGAGGAAGAAAGTGAAGCACATAGAGGTTCACTGACTTGGCCATAATCTCCTGAGGCATGATTTTAACCCCAGTCATGATTCCAAGTTAATAAGCAACACTGCAAGCTTCATAATTAGTCAAAACATGCAGGTATTAAAATCCATCTATTGTTTTCAGTATTTGCTAGTCTCCTAAATAAACTGAAATTGATTTCAATTAAAGCTGGCAATGAATTTGTGCATGTTAGATCTTGGCTTACTAAAGCCTGAATGGCCATTACCTTGTTCTTAAGTACTTTCTTCAGGAAATCCAAAATCACTAAAACATATCCCAGGAATACCTCATTTTTCATCACTAAGTGCTACAAAGCTATAACCTTCAAAAATTATGTGTTTTTTTTCAAATATCTTTCAGAGAATGACTAGAATTCAGTGGCTGCTTGTGTTACATTACCTAGGACAGTGATGTAGTCCATATTCTTAATTTTGACAATTATGTTTGTATTAGGTCTTGAAAGTCTAGATGAGAAAAAACCCATTGAGAATAAATGACGAAGTGATGGTGATTATTTACAGGAACCAGCATAACCTCCCTCCTTGGCACCATTTCTTTCCTAGTTCTATTGCAGTCATCTTTGATATCACACGGTAACATTTTCTTCTTGGGTACATGTGATCTGCACATTGCCATCTTTTCCACTATTATAACAAAAATCATGTATGACTTTGTGGTTTTTACCTGATTGTGATGTTCATGGATCAGGCTGGCCGGGACTCCATTCCCTCATCTCATCTTTCCTTAGAATTTAGGATGAGTTGGTTCTGTTGAGACTGCAACTACAGGGAAGTCTCCTTACTTAGTTTCCTTGTACCATGCATGAAATAATGGTCTTAAGGTGGATGGAATCAAATGTTTATCATATGAGACATCTTGTGATTCATCATCCAGATATTCAAATGATTTCACATGAGCTACCCATTTACCACTTGACAATGTTTATTTCAGTGTTACAACAATCATTATGGACAAATTCAAATCAGTCAAACCACATGATCCTCTATCAAATTAGATAATAAATGTAAAATACTTTGCAAACCTTAATGTGTTATTCAAATGGTAGCTATTGTTATTATTATTATTACCTCTATGTGCTGGCAACATGACTGTCACAAAAGGAGATAACATTCCAAGCCTTCTCTCTACCCCAGGACCTTATACTCTAATTGGAGAGGTGGATAAAACAGAGATATAGAAAACATGGAAATAACAATAAAAAATGATATATAATTTAAGTGCCCCCCAAATGCCCTAGGATTTAAAGGAAAGGACAGATCAAGAATAATAATGTGCTTTTTTGTGGTTACTTGGCAATCTATCAAGTATTTTCACATACATTGTCAGATTTGATGTGTATTGCAATCTTATGAGTCAGCAGACACATTTTACACATGAGACAATTAAGATTCCTGGGAGGTGATGGAGTAGATTAACAAGGTGAAGGAGAGATTCTCTGGGTATAGTATTAGTCTTCCAAATACTCCTATTTGTTGATGACAACAAACTATGGTGGTTGCCTCAAGTCCCAAGTTTTTGTGGAATCTGCTGGAAGAGATCTGCAATCACTCAAAATAATCTGGCCTTTTCATCCATGTAAGAATGACCAAGAGGATGGAGAATTTCTGTTGCCTGGATTTTGTCATGCTTTTGGATCAACACCCTGTAGAGTATATTTTTATAGAATATGTATTAGGTACAAAAAGTACAGTAGATAAAGATCTGGGCCCTGACTTGATTGTCTTTCTTGGTATCCCACATGTTTAACAGAGTGCTTGACAGACACATTAGGCACTTAATAAATGCTTGTTGACTGACTGACTAATGTGGGAGATAGTATTAACATTTATAAGCATAACTGAGATTAAAGAAAGCTTGTTATGCTGTTTCTGGATAACGATATGTGTTAGTCAGCAGTCTTAATACTTTGGGGGTAGCCATGTAGTGCACCAGCCCTGGAAGGACTTCAAGTTTTTACACTCTGGGTACTCTCTTTGTCTTTCTCCTACCCTTCAGAAGTGGTAAACTGTGACAGTTAAAAGAAAAGACAATTTCTGTATCTTTCTCTTCCTTCCTCTCCCATGTAACAAGTGGTGTTCTCTACCACTGGGATTCTTATGAGTGGGTAGAAGAATGGAGGACATCATTCTATTCCCTCGCTCCTCTATCACCATGCTTCTACTGGCACTGGTAACTCAAGTAGATGAACTTGGGCCTGTGTCTCTGGGTATTATTTCTTCTCCTAAGTAGGTCACTGATATTGTTCTTGAGATGAATAATTCTAGGCCTGAAGGTTGCCTTGTGATTTTGAAAAATATCAACTGGAGCTTACTGGTGGAAAGAATTTCTTCATCAAAAAAAAAAAGTTAATGACTACTGATAGAACACAGTGACTGTGAATTGTTTGGACAACATGGAGTCAAGGTGAAATATAAAATGCCAGTTTGGTAGGAGGTCAATAAACTGCTTCACATTCTGATGTTACCTGAGAGATAGTAACAGCAGTTATAGGTGAAGTTACTAGATCCTATTTTAATTATTTTTGACAATGATAATTATGAGTCTTCTATGCCCTTTAACGCTCCTTTTATGTGTGAGAAATAAAATTATTTGTCATACAAGATTCATATTGCATAAAGACTATCTCCTCCTCTCATCTTTGAGGAGATGCTAGATATGAACCACATTGCAAGTCACAAGCAATTTCCCCCAAGATGCAGTTTTCTCATCCAGGGACTGAATAAAAGAGAACCAAATCTCTCTCATTAGAGATCATGTACCCTAGTGGGACTGGATCACTGTAGCTATTTCTTTTCCACAACAGGTCAAGAGTAGAGGGATCCTTTTATAAAAAATGTAGTAGCACAGTGACCCAGACCACCTTGGACCCAGAAATAACTGCTCAATGCTGGACAAATATAAACAGAATATGTGCAAATGAAGGTAAGGGTATTTGAGGAGGAGCAAGGACAGTTAGGTGGCATAATGAATAGAGAATTGGACCTGGAATCAGGAAGATCTGAGTTTGAATTCTGCCTTAGATATTTATTAGCTATACGAGCCTGGGCAAGCTACTTAACTTCTGTCTACCTCTGTTTTCTCATCCATGAGATTAGGAATAATAATGATGGCAGCTACATAGCAGGTTTTTGAGGAAAAAATGAGATAATATTAGTAAAGCACTTTATAACATTAGAGTGCTATATAAATGCTAGTTATTATTTTGTCAATAATAGTAGTAATGGTGGTGGTGGTTGTAGTAGTAGTAGTAGTAGTAGTAGTGGTAGTGGTAGTGGTAGTGGTAGTGGTAGTGGTAGTGGTAGTGGTGGTGGTGGTGGTGGTGGTGGTGGTGGTGGTAATTGTAGCAGCAGCAACTGCAACAGTGTGGGGGAATAGGGAAAGGAATTTTTGTGAAAGACATACTTAAACTGAAAGAAACCAAGGATGCCACAACATGGAAAGTGAGGAGAGGAAGTATTCCAGGCAAATCAGGCAGCCATTAAAAAAGCATAGACACAGGAGAAAGAGTGTGAAGACAGGAGATGAAGGGGTTTGTGTGTGAGAAAAAGCAAGATTGTGTAGACAAACCTTAGAGTACATGAAGAATAGTAACATGTAGGAAGAGACAGGTTGTAAAAAATGCATATGCCAGAGGAGTTGCAGCATGAACTTTCTCAGAAAAGTTGATTTTTGAATTTTCAGGGTTAGCATTTACACCTCAGAATTTTGTACACATTACAAATCAGAGCTTGATTTATTGTTTTATTTTTTATCAAGATTTTAAAAAGCTAGGTAGAAGATGTTAACAATTCAGATTAAGCTTAAAAGTAATTTTTCAAAAGCACATTTTTTCAGAGAAGTGATTGTTAACTATCCACCAGTGTATAACCGGTTTTATCTGAAATGTTTATTACAGTTCGAAAACACTCTGAGGGATGGTACTCCATTCCCCCCCTTCCCTAATCATTCTTCCTTTTCTCTTCTCTTCTTTTCCTGTCCTACTTTTTATCTTGGGCAGTTTGACACAGTGGGTACAAGTCCTAGCTTTGTAGTTAAGAAATTCTAATCTTCCCCCAACACCCTTCTTGTCATCCAGGCCAAGTCACTTCCCCTCTGCAGGTTTCTGGCAATTCCTTAGGACTGGTCTATGAAATCATAGACAAATTGTGGTGTGCCTCATTGGAATCAAATCACAGATCCTTGGAGCATCTGCAAAGTCTGTGTTAATGCACAGACCCACTACTACTTTTATTCACATTCTCAGTCATCCAAGAACATCTATGGAGCACTTTGAAGTAATTCAGACAATCAGACCCTTTCCCTAGAGATTCACCATCAAAAAGGGCTACTTTCTGTGAAAAAATAGGCCACAGAGGCACTGGGAAAATAATCAGAAATAATCAAATTCATGTAGAAATCATATAAGCTATTTGCTTTAATCGCAGTCATTCAAGGTAAGGCATTTAGAAAGTGGAAAATGAAGAGGGAGCAAGGAGTTTATACATACAACATGGATTCTGAAGAGAGTGGTTGGAAGGCGGAGGAAATCAGGAATGTCTTTAATTTAATTGGGGTAGGATTCTCAGAGGTGAAGGAAAAGATGAATATAAGAAGCTATTTGAACATGTCATCAAATCTCTTTGGCCTGCCCAACTAAACTATGAATTTGATCAGAGAGCATTTTTACATGATAAAATCTTGTGAAAAATTTTAAAAATGTTGACGTGAAAGTGATAGCCAGCTGTACCATGTTCTCTTCTCATCTTGCTTCTGAACTCACTAAAGGAAAGAACAAGACTGGTTGCATTTAGACCAGATTGGCAACTTATTGAACCAAGTTGGCCAAATCAATTAGTGGCTTAAGACAGAAACACCACCTCTCATAGCATTTTAATTAAATTACAAGGTCCTTCTCATATTATTATGTCATCCCAGGTTCTCTATGGTCCCATTGCATGCCCTATGGACACTCAACATATGTTCATTTCATTGAAATGAATCATGCTGTATATCAGAACTCAAAATTCCAGATTCTACTCTTGCTAGGGCTTCAACCACTTAGGTGGTAGGTAAGAAGCCAACCAGACTACTTTTTTATGTCAAAATATTTCTATTCTTTTTTCACAGAGTATGAAGAGGAGGTTCTTACATTCAGGTCTCCCTCACATAGCATTAAAGAGGAAAGCAGGACAAAAGAAAACAGTTCAATGTCAGTGGCACATTATTAAGTACAACAGAATTGAAAACAAACAATGAGAAGCAGACTTAGCTGGCTAGAATCGCCCATTCTGAACAAGTGATACAATATAGCATAGGGTTAGCTGTCTTATAGTAAAGTGAAAAGGAAAAAATGCAAAGTGATCATTTTTAATGCAGCATATCTTTCTGTTGAAACCCTGTAATCAAGCAGCAATAGCTCCTGTTATATCCATATTGGAGTTTGGTAAGCAATCATTTATAGTTTCTAGAGCAAACCAACAGCTATGCTTACTTTTTCTCATCCTTCTCTCCCTTTCTATTAAAATCACAGGATTATAAGTTTAGAGCTTGAAAGGATCTTTGAGGTATTCTAGTCAAATCTCCTTCCTTTATAGATAAGGAAACTGATGCCCAAAGTGTGATTTGCCCAGGCTCACAAAAGTAGATGAAGAGATGGGATTTTAACCCAGGTCTTCTGACTCCAAAGCCAGAGAATTCTATGCTGTTGTACTGCACTGCCTCTATTGTTATAGAAGGTGGGGAGGAGGGAGGGGGGTGGGAGAAAATCATATAATCGATTAACTTAATGTATCAACTACTCTTGGAACATTAGTATTTAAAAAGAAACAAGCACAATTTGAGCATGGCTTCAAAGTCATTCCTTGAAGTATGATTTCCCCAAATGTCTAGACAGAATTTCTTTGTTAGACAGTAATTCCTAGCACAAATTAAAACTCCACGTGGTTAAATTCAGCATTATTTTAGACTGGATTTTCTAGGAGCATTTTTTCAGTAAATAGTGGTTGAATTTATAGGGGACTTAGTAAAGGGAGGTCATGGACATGAGTCTCACTGGATGGGGAGCCACCTTCTGGTTGTAATCTGCATCTGTATTGATGGAGGGAACACTCACATTTCAAAGAGGTCGCAAATCCATTGAGATATTGGAGTATTTTTTCTAAAGTATTTTCACTAAAAATTGATTGAAACCTGTTGTGTACAAATGTTCAAATCCTATTGTTTCAGATTCAAATAAAGGGGGATTTTATGCAAAAGAGAAAAAAAAACTGAGTTAAACCAAATATTCTCCTATCTTCAACTGCTACATTAATGGATACACAATTTAATGGAACAATAATTGAAATAGAATTATACATTTTCCAACAAAATTCAGATATAGAATATCTGAGATGACAGTGTCTTTACACTCAATAATATAGCTGATAAATGAACTGTGCTGTTTTAAGGGGCATCAATAAAGGACCTATGCCTCATGGCATCATAGGATCACAGATAGATCCCGTGGGAGCCGTGGAGGCCAACTAATCTAATCCAATCATATTTATTTTACAGATGAGAAAACTGAGGTTCAATGAAATTAAATCACTTCCCCAAGGTCAAACAGGTAAGATGTGGGGTTTCAAGCCTTATGTTTTCTAAGAGATACTCGTTTTAAAATCTTTATTTTATTTTTATTTTTAATCACTCAATCAGTCAGTCTCTATAAAGAATATACTGTGTGGCAGGCACTAAGCTAAGCCCCAGGGGTACAAAGATAAATGTTAAACAGTCCTTGTCCTCAAGGATCTCCCATTTTTAAGTTGATTCTGCCAGTTAACATTCATTTTCTCCTATTTAATCCTTTAGAGATGATGACATTCTATGACCCATATAACAAAGCAAAAATAAATCTTCTTCTGGGTAGTCCCATCACATTGAAAACATTGAAGTCATTGGCACTTTGGACATAAGGAACCTTTGTGTGAATAGGTTGGCAGCAGTTATTATGACCTGGGTTAGACACCTTTGGGAAGTCAAACATTAGCAACATATCATGTGAGGGCTAGTTAAAATTCTATCAGATAGTTTGTTAGATGGAGGAGTTCAGTAGGGAGTTGATTAACTAGGTTGATAGATATCATGTCCCAAAAGTCTTAGACCAGGTTCAAGCTTTAGTAACTTCAGAAGTATAAATGTAACAAACTTATAAAAATGACATTTGAAAGGTTAATTATTTAAACATTTAAAGTATTGATAATTTCCTTATTAAAATTTATCATAACAAATGTCTGGTACCATACATCATCCCAGGTGATTTTTCAACTTCATAAAAAACTCTCCTCACATACTTCTCCAAGGATTACATTAGCAATTTTAGCTTTAAAAATCACCATAGGGAGAGAAAGGGGTGGAGTCAAGATGGCGGAGGGAAAGCAGTGACTTGCTAGAGATCTCCCCCAAACTCCTCCAAATACCTACAAAAAATGGCTCTAAACAAATTCTAAAGCAGCAGAACCCACAAAAAAACAACATAAAACAAATTTCCAGCCCAAGACAACCTGGATGGCTGATCAGAAAGGTATATTGCGGGCTGGGAGAGGAGGACAGTTTGGCATGGGTGCACAGGCCGCAGCGACCCTGGAGCAGGCCTCACAGGACTGAATTGTGGACATCTATGGCAGTTTCCAGACTTCTCAACCCATGAATGCCAAAGACAAATTAGAAAGTCAGTGGGAAAAGTCTGTGACTGAGGTGAGAGAAGAACCTAGATCTCAGCTGCCCCAAGGACAGCTGCTGGCTTCTGAGCTTCCTGACCACAGACTGAGGGGGAGTCGAGTGGCTGATCAGAGGTGGATTGCAAGGATCTCTTTGCCAGTGCTGAGGCAGGAATCTCTTGCTTTGCCTGTGCTTGGACCTGGGTCACAGTTCTGAGGGGCAGTCCTGGGGCAATGAGGAGCGCTGGTGTGGTGGAGCTTGTTGCTGAGGTGGAGAGGAAACACCTCACTCCTTACCATAGCACCTTGGAAGAACTGACACTTTTCACGTCCCTAGAAGTATCTCTGAAAACAGCTGTACAAACCCCTAAAGCTTGGGATAGTACATTCTCCACATTGGAAACAGACTTTCACCTTAACAAAGAGTTTAAAACTCAAGTAATTGGTTGGGATCATGAGCAAGCAGCGCAAAGAGTAAGACTATATTATCTTACTTTGGTGACAAAGAAGATCAAAACACACAACCAGAAGAAGAAAACAAAGTCAAAGCTCCTACATCCAAAACTTCCAAGAAAAATATGAATCAGTCCCAGGCCTTGGAAGAGCTCAAAAGGGATTTTGAGAAGCAAGTAAAAGAAGTAGAGGAAAAACTGGAAAAAGAAATGAGAGTGATGCAAGAAAATCATGAAAAGCAAGTTAACACCTTGCTAAAGGAGACTCAAAAAAATAGTGAAGAAAATAACACCTTAAAAAACAGCCTAACCCAAATGGCAAAAGAGGTCCAAAAAGCCAATGAAGAAAAGAATGCCCTAAAGAGCAAAATTGGCCAAATGGAAAAAGAAGTTCAAAAGATTATTGAAGAAAATACTTCCTCAAAAATTAGAATAGGAAGTGAGTGACTTTATGAGAAATCAAGGCACTGTAAAACAAATCCAAAAGAATGAAAAATTAGAAAACAATGTGAAATATCTCATTGGAAAAACAACTGACCTGGAAAATAGATCCAAGAGAGAGAATTTAAAAATTATTGGACTATCTGAAAGCCACGATCAAAAAAAGAACGTAGACATCATCTTTCAAGAAATTATCAAGGAAAACTGTCCTGATGCTTTAGAACCAGAAGGCAAAATAGAAATGGAAAGAATCCACCGATCACTCCTGAAAGAGATCCCCAAAGGAAAACTCCTAGGAATATTGTAGCCAAATTCCAGAGCTCCCAGGCCAAGGAGAAAATATTACAAGCAGCCAGAAAGAAACAATTCAAGGATTGTGGAAACACAATCAGGATAACACAAGATTTAGCAGCCTCTACATTAAGGGACCGCAGGGCATGGAATATAATATTCTGGAGGGCAAAGGAGATAGGATTACAACCAAGAATCACCTACCCAGCAAAACTGAGTATAATTCTTCAGGGGAAAAAATGTTCATTCAGTGAAATAGAGGACTTTCAAGCATTCTTGATGAAAAGACCAGAACTAAATAGAAAATTGACTTTCAAATACAAGACTCAAGTGGAACATGAAGAAGTAAACAGGAAAGAGAAATCATAAGAAACTTATTAAGGTTGAACTGTTTACATTTCTGCATGGAAAGATGATATTTGTAACTCATGAGACCTTTGTCAGTAGTAGGGTAGTTGGAGGGAAAAAATTATGTGTAGATAGATAGATAGATAGATAGATAGATAGATAGATAGATAGATAGAAAGATAGATAGAGGGCACAGGGTGAGTTGAAGATGAAGGGGTCATATCTGGAGAATAAAATTAAGGGGTGAGAGAGGATTATACTAGGAGGAGAAAGGGAAAGGTAGAACACGGTAAATTATCTCACAAAAAAAAACAGAAAAGAAAAGGCTCTTACAGTGGAGGGGAACCAGAGGAAGGTGAGAGAAAATGAGTGAATCTTACTCTCATAGGATTTGACTTAAGGAGGGAATAACATACACACTCAATTGGGTGTGGAAATCTGTCTTACCCTACAGGAAAATAGGAGGGGAAGGGGACAAGAGAGTAGGGGGATGATAGAGATGAGGGCAGATTGGGAAAGGGTGTAATCAGAAGCAAATACTTCTGAGGAGAGACAGGGTCAAAAGAAAGAATAGAATAAATGGGGGGGCAGGATAGGATTAAGGGAAATAGAGTTAGTTTTTCACAGCATGTCTACTATGGAAGTGTTTTGCATAACTGCACAAGTATAGCCTATATTGAGTTGCTTGCCTTTTCAATGAGGGTGGGTAGGGAGGGAGGAAGGGAGAAAATTTGGAACCCAAAGTTTAAAAAAACACGTTTAAAAAAATATTTTCACATGCAACCTAGAAATAAGAAATATAGGAAATGGGGTACAGAAATCTATCCTGCCCTACAGAAAAATAGAAGGGGAAGGGGAGTGAGATAGTAGGGAAAGCAGACCAGGGGAAGGGGTATTCAGAATGCATGCCATCTTGGGGTGGGGGGAGGGGTGAGATGGGGTGAAAATTTAGAACTCAAAATCTTGTGGAAGTAAATGTTGAAAACTAAAAATAAATAAATGAATGAATAAATAAATAAATCACTATAGGATGGGAATGGAGGGAGAAAAAAAGGAAAGAAAAAGAAAAAATTACATGATAACTTTATTGTATATTTAAATGGAATAGCAAGTTCTCAAAATAGATTTGCGGTTTCATGGGCAATAATTTTTTCTTATACTATATAATGGAAATGCTTTTTTATTCCATAAATGAAAAAAATTACCCAAACATGAGGTTTTGACATATACATAGCTGTTCTGATGTGACCTTACAAGGAAAAGTCTATTGGAGATAGATCAGGTGACCCAGGTGGCCAAAGGACATCCTATAACTCCATCCACTAGTCTGAGAAAATGTCTTGTAAAACTGCTGCACATGCAATTCAGAATGACAGGGTGTTCTATCTTGCTAGAATTAACATTTTACCATTCAAAATTTACAAAACTAAATGTAAAATAAATTAAAAAAACTTTCAAATGATATTTTTGCACATTTGTCACATTTATATTTTTGAAGTTATTAAAGCTGAACTAAGACTTTTGGGACAAACTGAACTATGTAATTGTTTAGAGGATCATAAGACTATAGAATCTGGAGGTGAAAATGACCTTTGGGTTCATCTAGTGGAGGGGTTCTTAGCATTATATTGAAATACAGCCAACAACATATTTAAAAAATGTTCACAAACTTCTGATCAGAAATCTCTATTCTAGGACAATACCAGAAGTTAATGGATGAAGAAAAGGAAACACAGAGAACTGAAGGGATCTGTCTAAGACATCACAGATGGCAAGTTGCAGACCCAGGATTCAAGCCCAGGGTCTATAGTAGATCCAGTCATTAAATCAATTGACTCATAATTATCTTTAAAGTCTCTTTTAGCTGTAATATTTTGTTGATTCATTCTGATTTCCTTGCAACATCCTTACAAAGTATGATTATAAGTATTATCCGCATTTTACAGATGAGAAAATGGAGACAGATAGGTGAAATGATTGATGAAAAGTCAAGCACCTACAAAGTCAGGCATGAATCAATTTGGTCCCACATTTTCAGATTCTGAGAGCAAGGCTCTTCTGACTATACCATGCATCTGTATAGCAATCAGTTTGCTTCAGAAAATCTGGTTTGCTTCTGCATATACTAACCCCACCAAACCCTCCCCACTACTCTGAAACACTCCATTGTAACTGAAATGTTCAGTTTGCCAAAGTCGTGTAGACATGTCTATTGTCTCACTCAAGTGATTATTTCCTTGAGGACAGGGATTAAACATTCTCTAAAAAGTTAGCTCTCAATTAAGTACTCTGATGGAGAAGAGCAGTGATGCAGGTAATGCAAAACATTGAATAATTCAAACATGATTTCTACTTGACTATGGAATGTATTATTTCTTCTTGCAGATTTTTCTTCCTAATTACACTTATCTGAAAAAATATCAATATTAGGTTACATTTCCCTGAACACTTCTTAAATGATGATGGTGGGGCTAAGTTGGAAGAGTGTGAACCAGATTAATGGTAGTTAAGAAGGGGGAAAACAATACCCAGATAATCCACAAGGAACTATTAAATGATTACTGGATTAGATTGAATTGACTTGATCCATAGAGGCTGCCACTCTCCTCACTTGTTCTGGAAGGAAGAGGTGGTCTTAGCCTGGGCCAGCCATTCCATCACCCTTTCATCACCCTTCTTTAAGTTGTCTCCACTTAAAGGTTCACTCAGCGATTAGTGAGTCCCTTCAAGGAATCTCTATGTCATGGGAAGGTCTAGCCTTGATACTCATTCTACTTGTTGTTCAGTGGCTTTCAGTCATGTCCTACTCTTTTTATTTTAACATTTTTTTAAAGTTTTGAGTTTAAAATTCTATCTCTCCCTCCCTCCCTTTCTTCACCCTTCCCTGAGATAGTAGGCAATCAGATATAGGTTATACATGTGCAATCAAGTAAAACTTTTCCATATTAGTCATTTTGTACAAGAAGACCTGTATAAAAGAAAAAAAAAGAATGATAGAAAGAAAGTGAAAAATAGCAAGCTTCAATGTGTATTCAAACAATGTCAGCTCTTTCTCTGGAGGCAGATGATATGCTTCATCGTTACTCCTTTGGGATTTTCTTGGACCATTGTGTTACCGAGAATGACTAAGTCATTCACAGTTGATCATCTTATAATATTGCTGTTACTGTGTACAACATTCTCCTGGTTCTGTTCATTTCACTTTGCATCAGTTCATGTAAGTATTTCCAGGTTTTTATGAAATCATCCTGCTTGTCATTTCTTATAGCACAATGATATTCCATTATAATCATATACCACAGCTTGTTTAGCACTTCCCCAATTGACTGGATCAGTTTGCAACTCCACTAACAGTGCATTAGTGTCCCAGTTTTTCCCACATCCACTCTAATATCCAACATTTTCCTTTTTTGTCAGATTAGCCAATCTGATAGTTGTGAGGTGGTACTGCAGAGTTGTTTTAATTTGCATTTCTCTAATCAATAGTGATTTAGAGCATTTTTTCATATGACTATAGATAGCTTTGATTTCTTTGTTTGAAAACTACCTGTTCATATCCTTTTATCATTTATTGATTGGGGAATGACTTCTATTTTTATAAATTAGAACATGTTCTCTCTATGTTTGAGAAATGAAGCCTTTATCAGAGATGCTTGTTGCAAACATTTCCCCTAGTTTTCTGCTTTCCTTATACCTTTGATTGCATTGATTCTGATTGTGCAAAAACTTTTTGATTTTATATAATCAAAATTATTTATTTTATGTTTTGTAATGTTCTCTATCTCTTCTTTGGTCATAAATTTTTCCCTTATCCATAGATCTGACAGATAAACTATTTTCCATTGCCTATTATTGAATTTATTTTTATTGCATTAAGATCTGAAAAGGATGCATTCATTATTTTTGCTTTTCTGCATTTGATTATGACTTTTTATGTCCTAATACACGGTCAGTTTTTGTGTAGGAGCCATGTACTGCTGAGAAAAATGGATATGCCTTTCTATTCCCATTTAATTTTCTCCCAAAATCTATCAATCTAACTTTTCCAAAATATTATTAACCTCCTTAACTTCTTTCTTATATATTTTTTGGTTAAATTTATCTAGTTCTGGGAGGGGAAAGTTGAGGTCCCTCACTAGTATAGCCTTCTGTGTCTTATTCAGCTTATTCAAAAATTTGGATGCTATACTGTTTGGTGCATTTATGTTTAGTATTGATATTACTTCATTGTCTATGTTCCATTTCAAAAAGATATAGTTTCCTTCCTTATCTCTTTTAATTAGATCTGTTTTTGCTTTTGCTTTGTTTGAGATCATGATTGCTAACCCTGCTTTCTTTGCTTCAGTTGAAGCATATAGATTCTGCTCCAGCCCCTTACCTTTACCCTGTGTGTGTCTCTGTTTCAAATGTGTTTCTTGTAAACAACATATTGTAGGATTCTGTTTTTTACTCCATTCTGCTATCTGCTTCTGTTTTATGGGTAAGTTCATCCCATTCACATTTATAGTTATGATAACTGACTGCATATTTACCTCCATGCTATTTCCCTTTATTTATCTCCCTCTCTCTCTTACCTCCATCTTTTCCCTACTAATAAGTGTTTTACGTCTGATTAATACTTCCCCAATCTGCTCTCCCTTTTATTAGTGTCCTCCTCTTCTAGTATCCCCCTCCTTTTTTACTTCCTTATAGGGAAAGATAGATTTCTGTATCCAGCTGAGCGTGTATGTTATTCCCTCTGAGTCAATTCTGATGAGAGTAAGGCTTAAGCTTTGCCCACCTCACCCCCATCTTCCTCTCCATTTTAATAGCTCTTTCACACCTCTTTTATGTGGGGTAATTTGCCTCGTTCTATCTCCCCCTCTTTTTTTCCAGTGCAATCTTCTTTCTCACCTCTGTTTTTTTTAAAGTATCATCCCATCAAAATCACATTATATCCACAACCACTGTCTATGTATACTCCTAATTGCCCTTACAGTAATAAATTTCTTAACTTATCTTGCCATATAGAAATATAGAGTTTAACCTTATTGAATTTCTTACGTTTTTTTCTTTCCTTTTTGTTTTTTACCTTTTTATGTTTCCCTTGAGTATTATATTTGGAGGTCTTTTTTTTTCTTTTTATTCAGCTCTGGTCTTATAATTAGGAATACTTGAAAGTCCTCTATTCCAGGACATTTAGTTGGCACAGTGGATAGAGCACCAGCCCTGGAGTCAGGAGGACTTGAGTTCAAATGTGGCCTCAGACATATTACACTCACTAGCTGAGTGACTCAGGGCAAGTCCCAATTGCCTCAGAAAAAAGTCCTCTATTTCATTAAATATCCCCCCCACCCCCACAAGATTATATTAAGTTTTGCTGGGTAAGTGATTTTTGGTTATAATCCTAACTCCTTTGCCTTCCAATATATCATATTCTAAGTCCTAAGGTTTTTTAATGTGGAAGCTACCAAATCCTGCGTAATCTGGATTGTAGCTCCACGATATTTGAATTGTTTCTTTTTGGCTGCCTGCAGTACTTCCTTGATCTGTGAGCTCTGGAATTTAGCTGTGATGTTCCTGGGAGTTTTCATTTTGGGATCTCTTCTAGGTGGTGATAATCTTTCAGCTTTTATTTTGCCCTCTGGTTCTAGTATATCAGGGCAGTTTTCTTTGATAATTTCTTGAAAGATGTTTTCCAGGCCTTTTTTTATTTCATCATGGCTTTCAGGTAGTCCAGTAATTCTTAAATTATCTCTCTTGGATCTATTTTCTAGGCCAGTTTTTTTTTTCCAATGAGAAATTTCAGAATTTATCTTATTTTTTTGCTATTTTTTAAATTTTGTTTTATCCTATCTTGATGTCTCATGGAATCATTAGCTTCCATTTAATCAATTCTAATTCTTAAAGAATTAATTTCTTCAGTGAGCTTTTGTACTTTCTTTCCCATTTTACAAATTCTATTTTTAAAAGAGTTATTTTCTTCAGTGAATATTTTTTAATATCTTTTCCCATGCTGTTGATTGGCTTCATGATTCTTTTGCAATGCTCTCATTTCTTTCCCCAATTTTTCTTCTACTTCTCTAATTTGCTTTTTAAAATCCTTTTTAAGCTCTTTCAGGATTTCTTCTTAGGTCTGAGATCAAATTACATTTTTCTTTGAGCTTTCACATGAAGCCATTTTGACACTATTGTCTTCCTCTAAGTTTATGCTTTGATCCTCCCTGTCACCATAGTAACTTTCTATAGTCAAGTTCTTTTGTTGTTGTTGTTGTTTGCTTTTTTTTTTTTTTTTTTGGTGTTTTTATGTGAGAGGTGGGCTCTGGTCCTACATTGTCCCAAGTTTTTTGTGTGCTGGGGCTCAGGTTCTTGCTTCTGGCTTTCACTGGGATCCAGGAACTAGCTTCTTGCTTGCATAAGAGTATTTGCTTCCCTTCCTTTCCTTGTACTAGGAGGTGGGGCTCCCTGTTGACCTCCCCAGGGTGAGTTTCTCTGCAGGCCTGCCTCAGGCACTCCTGGGTTGCTATGAAAACAATCTTTCTGCTGGTTGTCTCTGGAGGACGGATCTTGTTGCTGGTCAATCCCAGGAGTGAGGCCCTGATGCTGGGTTGCTATGGAAACAAGACATCTCTGGGATAGGGCCCCAGGGGCAGGGTCTTGCAGTTGGCCTGCCCTGGGGTGTTGCCTGACTACTGGTCAGCAATGGGGTCAAGTCCTGACTAACTGCATATGGTGGGGGTAGGTTCCCTAGGGTGGGGACTTATTGTTCTACAGAAACTTCTGGCTTGCTAGTGGACTGATGGTTTGCAGGAGGGCAGGGCTTCCTTAGGGGATTTCCTCAGGCCCTGATCCCTGCCACAGGCCCCTCTGGCTGCTCCTACTCTCCAACCTTGTTCCCCTTCCACCCCAGTGAGACAGACCTTTCCTGGTAAGTTGCTTCTCTGCTCCTAAATCAGTGTTGTGATGGTTTTCAAGTTTTTTCAGAGGGAAATTTGGGAGGCTTTCAGAGGGTTCCTTCCTCACTCCACCATCTTGGTACCAGAAGTCTCAGTGTCCAACTCTTAATGACCCCATTTGGGGTTTTCTTGGCAAAGATACTGGAGCAGTTTGCCATTTCCTTCTCCAACTCATTTTACAGATGAGGAAATTGAGACAAACAGGGTTTAATGACTTTCCCAAGGTCGCACAGCTAAGTTTCTGAGTCTGGATTTGAACTAAGAAGATAAGCCTTCCAGACTCCAGGCCCAGCAGTCTATCCACTATCCACCTAGCTGCCCACTCACTCTACACTTCAAGTCTATCCCACCTCTGACCTGCCCCTTGAGGATGATGATAACCTTCTTGAATTCATTCCCCAGTGACCAACATCCCCAACCAGTCATATCCTTTCTAGACCAGTGATTCTGAACCCCTGCCTGTCATCAACAAATCCCAATTCCTTCCTGCTACCAATCCCCTATTCTGTCTCCCTGCAGTCCAACCCATCCCCCTAGCCCACATCTACTTGAAAGCTACCTGTGACTTCTGCTGTACTCTCTGAAATGCCTCCTGCATAGGTAACCCATTTACTTTGTCTTAAACCTTTTTTTTCTTTTACTTTCTTATTCTTTTTATCTTCTTGCACTGACTGAGAATTGGCTGCCTCCTGATGACACAACTTCCCTAGCCACTATTGGCAGTTCTCAGTCCCTCAGCTTAAAATATTTCCTATAATCTGGTCACTCCCTTAATTGCACCATCATTCACAAATACTTTGCTTGCATTTTCATTTCCATCAACTCAGATCTCTGCATTTGACCATATTCTGTTGGTATTTCACCTTTGC
>NW_020954581.1:8749697-8892065 GCF_900497805.2 Vombatus ursinus
CCAAACCTCACCCTTGGGTTATTCCCACATCTGCTGCCTTCCCTCCTATTCATGTGCTACAGAACAAAGCTTGAGAGAATCATGAAGCCCTGCTGATTGGGTCCATTACAAATTTATGTTACATCATTTCAAATGGGCCTTCATTATGGCAAAACAATACTTTTATGCTTCTCTGATCAGTTCACTTTCCCACTCAGCACCTGACTTTTCCAACCTTATTTTATCCCTCTTTGAGGCAGTCAGGCAGTGCAGTGCATAGAATACTAGACCTGGAGTCAGGAAGACCTAATTTCAAACCTCAGAAACTTAGTAGCTGTGTGACTTTAAGCAAGTCACTTAGCCTCTAATTCAGTTTCTTCCCCAAACTGAGTATAATAGCATCATCAACAACATCAAAAGGTTGTTGTGAGGTTAAGATAAGATAAAGTTTGTAAAGTACTTTGCAAATCTCAAAGCTCTGCATAAATGCTAGTTATTATTTCTAGCTCTTCAAGCCTCCCATCCTCCTTTCCATCACCTGTACAGCTGAGAAATGGGGTTTATATTTTACTGGAAAAAATGGAAGCCATACAGCAAGAGGTCCCTCTCCTCCTCTCCTCCTCATCCCACATCACCCAGATGACTTCTGACACTATCTCTTCCTTCATCCTTGTCTGACACGAAGAGTTTGCCAAGGCAAATCTGTGAGCATGTGCGAGTGACCTCATTCCACCTTATCTTTTCTGGCATGTTGCCCCCTCCGTTACCTCTAAGCTTTCACTTATCTTTAATCTCTCCATGTCTACTGACTGCTTCCCTACTGTCCACAAAGAGGCCCATGTCTTTCTTACTATCAAAAAAACCTTTACTTGATCAATTTATCCGTTCTAGTTATCCTAAATCTCCCTTCCCTTTCAAGGCTAAATTCCTTGAGAATGCCTTTTACAGTTAATGCTTTCATTTCCTTCCTTCTCACTCTCTTCTGAACTCTGAAGCCTGGTTTCCAAATTTATCATTCAATTGAAAATGCTCTCTCCAAAGTTTTCAAAGATGCCTTAATTGCTGGCCTAATTCATTTTCCTCATGGGTTGCTATAATCTAAAGGAAAAAAAAAATGCTGGCCAAATTCTTGGCCCCTTCTCCCTTACCTAGGTTAATATTATGAAAATAGGCAAAGAGGCCATCGCATACATCCACTCTATAGCTTTCTAGATTGGAAAATGTGCCGATGCTTCTATTCTGTTGACATAGCCTTCCAAAACACAAAATTACCCTCAGTCCATCTTACAGCATTAGAATAGGATTTAGCCATAACACCAGCATACAAGTCTCAGTTTTGCCAACTATTGATCTCAGGAAAACCTCTCTGAGTTTGGATGAAATAATCTCTAAGTGCCTTAGTATTTGTAAAATTTTGTTATCCTGCATTAAGAATATTATTTAGCATTAACGTTGAGTGCAGACATATTCCAAAGTATCTACTGAGCACTATGGTTTCAATAAAGAATATTCATTAGTATTGGTATGGATTATGTACCTTCTACCTTCCACATTAAAAAAATAATATACCTTGTGTGTTATCTGAATGGTTTTTTTTTCTTAACTACAGTTAATCTTAATCACATTCTCACTTTCTCTGTCCAATCCCACTACCTATTGTGACATATTTACTCTCCCTTTCTGTGGCTGAACTCCTAGAGGAAGCCATTGGCAATGGGTACATCTTCCTTTCCTCTCACTATCTTAACTCTCTACAGAATGACTTCTGACTTCACCATTCAATCAAAACTACTCTATCTAAAGTTGCCGGTCATCTCCTGATAGTCAAATCTATTGGCCTACTTTCAATTCCCACCTTTCTTGATCTTTCTGAAGCCTTTGACACTGGATCACCCTCTTGTCCTTGATACCCTCTTTTCTCTAAGTCTCCTTGACATTATTCTTTCCTGTGTAACTGTGTGTACCTCTCAGGGATTCATTTGGGGTCCTCTTCTCTTCTCCATCTGCATTATTTCACCTGCTGATCTCATCAGCTCTCTTGGATTTAATTAGCACCTCTCTATTCCAATAATTCTCTATTTATCTAGTCGTAGACTCTCTCCTAATCTCTAAACTCAAATCTCTCAATCTGAATATCCCATAGATGTCTAAAACTCAACATTTCCAAAACTAAACTCATTATCTTTCCCAATAAATGTTCTCCTTTTCCAAACTTCCCTATTACTTTCAAAGGCATCACTATCCTCCCAATCACCTATAGTTGAAAGTTAAATGTCATCCTGAACTCCTCACCTTCTCACCTGCCATATTCAAACTGTATCCAAGTCCCGTCCATCTTACCTTCATAACTATCTCTAGTATATACTCCCTTCTCTCCTCTGACACCGTGACCACCCTGGTGTAGGCCCTTCTCACTTTATGACTTAACTATTGCAGTAGCCTGCTGGTTGCTCTGCCTGACTTAAGTCTTTGGCCACTGCAGTCCATTATTCACTCAGCTGCCAAATCAATCTTCTTAAAATGAAGAGCTAAAAATCTTTCTCTCTCTCTCTCTCTCTCTCTCTCTCTCTCTCTCTCTCTCTCTCTGTGTGTGTGTGTGTGTGTCTGTCTGTCTGTCTGTCTCTCTCTCTCTCTCACACACACACCCCAATTCAATAAAAATCCAGCAGCTCTTTATCACCTCCAGGATCAAATATTAAATTCTCTCTTTACCATTAGAAGCCCTACAGAACCTTCCTCCTCATCCTCTATTTTCTAATGTTCTTACACTTTACTCCTTCCACTCCATGTACTCTGTGACCCAGTGTCACTGGCCACCATTCTGTTTCTTACACATGGCAATACCTGATCTCTTGACTGTAGCCATTTTCTGTGGCTATTCTCCCGTGACTGGAATATTTTCCTTCTTCTTCTCTATCTCCTGCCTTCACTTGAGTCCAAAATTAAATCCCACAATCTACAAGAACCCTTTCCTAATCTCCCATAATGTTATTCTTTTCATTTCTGATAATCTCCAATTTATCCTATAGATAGCTTATTTGTAAATATTTGTTTTCATGCTTTCTTTCCCATTAGACTATGAACTCCTTGAGAGCAGGGACTGTCTTTTGCCTTTCTTTGTACTCCTAGAGCTTAGTACAGTGCCTGGCACATAATAGGTCCTCAATAAATGCTTATTAACTGGATGTTTCCCATCCATTCCCCTCGTCCTTAACATCTATTAGTGTTTGTGATTGTTTATATGCATACTTAATATGCAAAGAAAAAAGTCATTTTCATATTATGAAGAGATATGCATAGCACATAGCAAAAAGGTACCATTAAAAAATTCTCAATTTCCTAGCTTCCACTATTGCCAGGAAATATGGTATTTTAAATGAATATGAAACAAGTATTTTACGCAATTTTAGCTAATGGCATAATTGTTTATAAATAAATTCAAGTCAGCCTAATTGAGTTGTCTCATCAACTGTTTTTCATTAAGAATTCATAAATAATTAGAAAAACTAAAAAAAATCCACCAATTTCTATAGTCATATTGATTTTCCAGAGTTAATAAATGTAACCAAAGTGATCACATTTTGAATGGAAAAATACATTGAAATACATTGAAAAAATAACTCATGCTTTAAAAAATACTTCTCTTTATAAATCTTTTGAGTGAATTTTAAAATATTCTAACAGATAGTACTTTACTTGGAGGATGGCTTGGCTCAAGGTAATACATTATAATTGTATACTGGCTTTGGAAACTTGTAAAACATTTCAGGCTCCCTCCATGGTTACCAAAAGACAACATAAAATCTTCAGAACCTGTTTCATGTACATAGATTTTTTTAGGCTAACAGGCCTCATGTCTATAAAGCAGGTGTACTTTTGAAGCCAGGGCCCTTCCATGAAATGACTGGAGCTTGAGTTTTATTGTTGGAGGCAAATCTGAAGGACCCACATGGAAGGTCTGCCCAGTTTTTCAAAAATGCTGCCAGCCACTTCTCTTTCCTCATCTTAGCTTTAGGCTTTCAGAGCTCTTAACAAGATACGCTAAGAGACTACGATGAGCAAATCAACACTGACTGGTTATCCAATTCCTTGAGCGCATTTTCAGACGTTGCCTGCTCTGAAATGAGACCAAAATTGGGTGTTTATGTGTATTTTTAAATGCTTGCAGAACAATTTTGTGGTTGAATATCATGCTTTATATATCATAGAAAAATGAATTTTTTTCATTAGAAGTTTTGCTTGAATTTTCACAACATATGGTTTCACAATGATGTTTCCTCTGTGAGCCTTGAGCCTGACCAAATTTGCCATGGCAAATAAAGAGCATGATATTTTGATGTAGATTTTAGGGATGGAATCAATTTTCTTATACCCCAATTTCAGTATTTTATCATATTTATCAGTCATTTAAAACAATGTCATGAGAAGTAATTGAAGATTTAAACAATACAAATGTGAACAAGGGTTTGTATAGACATAAAATTAAAAATCTATTTTCATCTTAACATAGACAACAGTTTTTCAAATTTATATCACATCTAATTTCTTGCTTATTTTATGATACTGGTATTCAATGAATTGAACATGGTGTAGCTATCCTTTTGCTTAATCATCCAGCTTCCATGTACAAAAGTAGGATAGTAGGTATGCGTAGAACTATTTCCAAATGTTAATGGTGGGAAAAAAAAACATTAGATTGAAATATCTAAAATGGAAATAAACAGTCCACTGTGCAGAGTGGTGAGTGTGTGCGTGTGTGTGCGTGTGTGTGTGGTATCTGTGAAAAATGCAAAAGGAGATTATTTGTTCATAAGAAGCAAATACTGATAACTAAACCAGTTAGGAAAAGAACAGTTGTAACATACTGAAATGAAAACTGACATTGGAGTCAGAGAATTTTCTCTGTGTGCCTTTGGGCCAGCCTTTTCATCTATTTTGGTTGAAGTTTACTCATTTGGAAAATGAGGTGGTTGGACATAATGTTTTCTTTGCTCCCTTCTAGCTCTGAAAGTATGACCTCATGTTTAGTTTTTATGCTTGGGATAGAATTTAGGATTAAAGAGATACCAGTTCACATAGCCATTTTTTTTGAGATTTGAACAAATTAGTTATGCCTGAATCTTCATCAGCATTTCATAATAATTTTACCACCTGGGATTAATTGCTTAATTAGTTTATTTATTCAACAAATACCCATTAAGTACCTATTACATGCAAGGCATGGTGCTAGGAAATGTGGATAGGAAGGTTTTAGAAAAAAATGACATCATCTGTACTTTTAACAACCTTATAAAATGTACACAGAAGTATATTACAAGTTTGAGTGTGTTGTAAGCATTTGATCTATACCCAAAAGAATAATAAACCGAAAGTCTAAAATGTGTCTTAGATCTCACCTATTTGGGCCTTACTTCCAATGAGGCAGATTGTGACCTATGTGCCAGGCTTTCCTATACAAATGTCCCACCTAAACACCTAGAGGCCTTTTCCACAGTATTTCTCAAACACCTCATCACTGTCTAGGTGTGAGCCTGGGTTCTTGAGTTCTACACCAGAAGAGCAGAAGACTTGACAATTTTCACTGTGTTTAAAAAGCTCTGAGCACTCAGTTCATTTAGACAAGCACTTACTGTTGTTGTTGTTGTTGGCATTTGTGTGGTTGTTGCTACTGATTAAATAATTAGATAAATTATTAATGTATTAATTATGGTAATAAGAGCTTGCACCTACATAGCACTCTAAGATTTGCAAAGAGCTTTACGTCTAATAATTCATTTGCTCTTTGCAACTACCCTGTGAGATAGGTGCTATTATTACCCTCAGTAGAGATGAAAAAAGTGAGGCTAAACGAACCTAAATGACTTACCTAGAATTATACTACTAGTGAGTGATTGAGGTAGATTTTGAACTCAGGTCTTCCTGACTCTGGTTACCCCAATGAATTCACTGCATCACCTTGTGGGCCCTGGAACACTGGGCTTTTTTAGGTGTGCTTTCACCTTATCTTTATCAGAGAAAGGCTTCTACTCTACTTCCCAGGTATCTCCACATCATGGTGCCTCCACTCCAGACATCATCCCCAACTTTCCCTCCACCAGAAGTCTGGGTCCAAAGTTCTCCATCCCTAGGAAGTTGGGCTCTGACAGATTAGATTTCACCTTATCTGGTTTGGATCCAGGCCTGCATGCAACTTTCTGACCATGTCCCCATCATTTTCCCTATATTCACTTTTTTTTATTGGAATGTAAAATCATTGTGGACTATATCATTTATTTGTATTCATATCATTTTGCCCAGCAAAATCTTTGGCATTCAATAAACACATAAAAATGCTCTGAGAAGTAAATAAAAATGTTTGGGGGATATTAGGAAGAATATTAACAAATAGGAGAATTTAAAATGTTTTTTGTAGTAGGTAACACCTAGTACTTAGCTAAACATGAAGGAATCAGAGGAACGTAAGAGGTGAAGATTAGAAAGAAGAGTGTTCAATGTATGAGGGATAGCCAGGGCAAAGTAAAAGATGTGGAAGATGAAATGTCATGGAAGGCAAACAGTTTGACTGGAATGTACAGAGCTTGAGGAAAAGAAGTATCTACTTTACAGGGACCAGTATAGCTAAAGATGGACAGAAGAAAAAAAAAAAAAAATATATATATATATATATATATGGAGACTGTAGATACATTTGATTTATTGATTGATACATTTCGTTACCAATTGTTTTTTTTAATGGATTGGCACCTGACGTACAAAGAGGACATACATGGTCTGGGAGTGGGGAGAGGAGGTTGGTGGGTTTGAGCAGATACAAATACAAAGGAAGATTTGCACAAGTGAAGCAGCCTAAAGGATATCTTCAGAGAGATGCATGACTAGGATTGGGTGTGTGTATGGGGGAACCAAGGGGACAGTGGCTTTAGTCACATTCATGTGCAGAAAATTTCTACTGTATAGCCAATATGTTCTATTTGTATCCATGCAATTTCAAGAGAAATAAGAGAAGGTCCCCGACATGTTGGAAGGATCCCCTGTGAAAGATTTATGGAAGGATGTGCACAAGAGTTACACACGAGGGATGGGCATGGATAGATTTTTTCTTCTCAGCATCTTTGGAGGAAACAAATCAAATCATATGGGCATAAGATCATAGGGTCATTTATCTACAGCTGGAAAGAACCTTGGAGGTTATCTAAACCAACCCTCTCATTTTACAGATGAAGAAACTGAGGCACTGGATAATTTACCCAAGATCATATTCATTAAATTATTTAAATATTCATTATTAATACAGAATGTTGCTTACTCTTTATTTTTCTTGCCCCTTTCAATACCTGAGAACCTTAAATAATAAATCATTGAACCAAGTCTAATAAATCATAGAAATGGACACGTTAAGGTCCGTACTGGAAAAAAATCTATTTAATTGAGAGGGATGGGGTAAGTAGATGTATTTTGTCAAAACCCAATTCAGTCATCCCTGTGGAAAATGAAGACAGTTGGGATTAGATAGTATCCACTTATCCAATTTCTGCCTCACTGTGTCTCTTTTTTTAATTTGAATTAATCTGGGTAATGAACACCCAAACCAAATTATTGTGGGTTGATTACCCATGAAAAGTGGGTTAATTGTTTAATAGCCATGGGTACAAGTGGGTATAGGTATTTTACTGTACATAAACATTGAGTTGGCATATTCTGCAGCAGCACAAATATATATACAATCAAAACAACTATACAGTTTCACATTAAAAGTTGATTAATCTTCTTGTTAGTATAATTTAATTGTCTGTAAAATTGGCTGCTAAATACTAGAAAAAATGGTCATCTATTATAATTGTCTCCTTTAGAATGCAGGAATGAATGAATTTCCTCTGACTGTTAAGCAAATAAATCCTAATTTTAAGAAAATATTAGAAGAAAGGAGCTATTTAATGCCACTTACAATCAAAAGCACATGTAACAAATGGTCTTTTCCATTATCAGCTAAGCTAATTATCAGACTGGGGGAGAGTTGTGTCCTGCCATCCACATTCCTATGTAGTTTAAAAGAAAGTCACATAAAAGAATTCTTTCTCTACAGACAAAGGTGGGTTGTAATTGAGCAATGCTGGCCAGCATCTACATCCTCAAGGCAAGAAAAATGGGCCTGATCAAGAAACACCAACTGTAGCCGTGTTCTCTAATTTACTTTCTAAGGGCATTAAGTGGGCGCCCTGATTAGAAAACAGCTGCTGGGGCCATTATCTCTCTTTCACTTTCAATAAAGGTGCACTGGCCTCAAATGAAAAATGCCAGCCTTCAGCCCTCCTTTCATGGCAGAAGCAATGGACCCAATTAAAAAATCTGCTCTATGGATCCATTATATTATGTTTCTTTTTGGGAAGAACAATGGAACTCTAGGGAAGAGCAAAATAAAATAAAGTAAAATAACTTTTTTTTTAACCATAGAATTTAGAAAGGGTTAGAGAATGCTGCATTAGCAGGGGAGCTACAAATGTGGCCAAAGGGTTATTATAAAGTTCACGGAGTTAGCAATGAAGCCAACCAGAAGGCTTTACTAGGTCATCAAATCATCACTAACTTTTTATCTTCTTCTTTCTCTTTTTATTAGCACTAATTCCTTTTTTTATCCCTCCATTTTCATAGAGAACTCTGTGGCAGGACAAACTCAGAGCACTGGAAAGAACACTGGGTTTGGGTCCCAGCTGTTTCAAAATCAATTAGTCAGTTATTATTCCTCCCCATCCTCCCCAATGGGCCTCTGTTTCCTTATCTGTATAGTGACTAAGTTGGAGTAGGTTACATTAAGATCCCTTCTAGTTCTGGACATACAGGTGAAAAGAATGAAACAGTCTCTACTTATAAGCAGCTTACCTTCTAATGGAGATGATAACAAGTAAATATGTAAATATAGACAACATGAAGATAAAATCAATAAATTCAATTGCATACAAAATAAAATGCAAGGTAGTTTGGGGGAAGGCACTAACTGGGGGGATCAAGAAGGGCTGCTTGCAGAAAGGACATCTCAAAGAAAGCGAACTCTAAGGCAAAGGTAAGGAAGAAGCACATTCCAGATATATGGGATAGGCTGAAAGTAATAAGCTGTTTTAACACTTAGAAAGTATGTTATATGCATAATCTTGGTTGAAATTTATATGAATAACTGGGAGAAAAAAAGAATCTTCCTTTTTTTTCTCTCCTATTTACTTTTACAATGAAATGCTCACGTTTATGGAGGAGAAATGTCAACCCAGTGGTCAGCTTGCCTGCCCACTGGCTTCTGTAACAGCAGGGTTAAAAAAAAAATCGGGCATATCCAGAAGCAATTACATGTGCTGTACCTGGTGTTAGGAAGACCTGAGTCCAAATCCAGTCTCAGATTCTTGCAACCTGTATGACTTTGAGCAAGTCACTAAAACAGCTCTCTGCTTCAGTTTTCCCATCTGTTAAATGGGTTAATAATAGCACTTACCTCCCAGGGTTGTTATAAGATGCAAATGAAATAATATTTGGAGAGCACTTTGCAAACCTTAAAGTGCTATATAAATGCTATTTATTATCATTATTATGCAAATTATTAACAAAGAGAAGACTGACCTTTCTTGTTCACTTGTCCCCTATTCCTTTCCTGTCTTAACAGTCACAAAGACTAAAACTTTATCTCTCCACAGTAGATTCACCAGTCATGGACATTTGAGCCTAAGCCATCAGCAGGACAGGAATACAGCATGCAAAACATTGTCACCTCCTCAACACATGGGATAAAGGAGTCCATAGCTGGATACATCTCTCTGGGCATCTTCAGGGAGGTGAGAACAAATCTGGGCTGTGGTCACTGGCTGCGGGGTTTCAAAACAAAAACAGTTCAGCTAAGATGGCGGTCCCTTCCAAAGAGCCAGCGTTCTACTAGGATGAAAGAAAAGGATGCTCCCAGGGGAGCAACAGTTAATTCTCACCTAAAACAAAACAGGGAAAACAAGCCTTCATTATAAAGCAAGAAGGAGCTATGCGTATACTCACTCCACTTCTTCCCAGAGGCCTCCAGCACTTTCGCAAAGGGGCCAAGCTGCTTAGCTCAGCCCTGCTCAGGGCACCTGCTGAAGACGCTTCTACATGACAAGATGTATTCCCTGATGCATGTATTACTTTTGATGCTAGCCTAGAGCCAAAGCTTCTCATTCACTGTCAACCAGAGTGGTTAATTATGTGCTGTAATATTTAAATTACAATTCTGATTATTTTTGAAAGATAATTAGACTAAGAAAAAAAAAAAAGAAGAGAAAACAGAGTTGCTCTGAAGACTGTTCCACCAGTCCTGGTTACAGCAGGAAGACAATGAGTTCTCCCACAAGTGAGGATCCCTGGCTGTGCTAAGGCAAGGAGTCCTTTGGTGCTATATATTCATTTTAATTAAGGAGGGGCCATCTGGTTCAGGATTGAGGGGGGAAAACACACACACACACACACACACACACACACACACACACACACACACACAAAACACCTGCATGCATTATAAAACCAGCTAAGCCATTTATTGTAAAACTCCGATTCATGATGTACTTTGGAAGAAACTTCCCTTGTTCCATTTTCTGCATCTCAGTCATTCAACATGAATACTTGCTACAGCATCAGCAAAGCATTGCCCAATTCCTAATGGACCCTTTGCTCTGAACCCTCCTCTCCTTGTTGCAAACTCTATTCTTAGATGGTTGGCCATTTCTCTTGCTCCATTGTACCTTCACCCATTCCTTGAAAGTGGATTTTAGTATCTTTCTGGAATTTTTACCTTGTTTGGGTTTTCCAGTAACAGAATTTCTCATTTCACTATCTTTATAGGTCCTAGGAAGAGAAGGGCAGGTACCAAAGGATTATATATTCAATTAAAATAAATTCCTGTTGAATTTGTTTCTCTCAATAATCAAAAGATATCTCTGCAATGAAATAATGCATTATTTTAAAAGGTGTTTCTAGTAAAACTGCCTCCAAACACATTGTTCCTGGTCACTCAGATCACACACATGGATGACAATATAATAATAATGATAATAAGATCATGCATATAGTGTTTTAATGTTTGCAGAGTATTTATATGTGTTATATCATTTGATCTCAGTAGCAGCTCTGAACAATTCTCCAGGGTGATTGGTTAGCGTGTTACCAGGCAGTTAGTTAATAGGGCCAGCAAGATCTAAATTCAAATATCAGTTCAGATAATTACCAGCTGTTTGACCCTGGGCAAGTCCCTGAACCTGTTTCAGGCTCAGTTTCCCGGCTGTAAAATGAAGAATAGAATTTAACAGGGTTGTTGTGAGGCTAAAATGAGACATATGTAAAGTAGTTTGAAAAATTTAAAGTTCTACATAAATGCTAGCTCTTATTATTATTTCACTTCATCTTATTCTGTTACATAGAAATCAAGGTTAGCAAACATTATTAGGGGTTCATTCAAATTCTCATTAGTCCTAATAGTGTTACAGATAAGATAGTTTTCCCTGAAGCAAAGAGCAAAGAGGCAGAATAATTGTCATTAACCAAACTCCTTAGCTATCCATCAATGAATTAAGTAAGATTTTGCATCCTGTAATGTACACTGGTGGAGAAATCCATCTCTAGTATTCGGCCATCTCTTCCGGGGAGGTCAGACTTGGTGGGAGTCAATCCTAAAATTTGTTCATGTCCTTGTTAAATCAATGACTATTTATATAAATATGGAGTGCTATCCATGTAAAACTGGAGTGCCATTCATATAAAACAGGAAGAAATATGCTTACCGAAGTGTCTGCCATGGTAATAAAAGGGGTCCGGTGCAGAATCCAAATGGAAGAGGGATTGCTTATAGATGGAGATATCCTCTATTTTTTCTTCTTTACAAATGATACCGTTCTGGTTTCATCAAGTCCAGAAATATTGTACAGCTTCCTAAATAAGACCTATAATCACTCAACAAACTTTGGCCTGATTTTCCACAGAGGAAAACTATCAGTATGTGAAAAAGTATTCATTTGGATGGATAGTTAATAGATTTTTGTCCTTGAAAACATATAACTTGTACAAAGATAGCAGATGGACATTTAACTGGGTCACTCATCTCTGGGCTCTGTCCCAAGAATCTTTCTCTTTTTCTTTACCTGCTATATGTTATTACCCTGAGGATACTGACTTGTGGCTTCCTCCCTAGGACCACCATTTTAAGAAAGACTCTATCCTTGGTTCCCCTTGCTGGTACTATAACTCTTTCTCCAGAATCCTTCATTTTCCCCTACCATGCCTTTTAACTCTTCTGCGTGTGTTTTCTTTTCATAGTAGAATGTAAGCTCCTTGAGGACATTCTTGTTTACTTGCAGTTGTGTGCCCAGCACTCAAGACAGTGTCAAGCACATTGTAAGTGCTTAAGAAATACTCTATCTAGGGGCAGCTAGGTAGAACAGTGGATAGAGCACCGGCCCTGGATTCAGGAGGACCTGAGTTCAAATCCAGCCTCAGATACATAACACTTACTAGCTGTGTGACCCTGGGCAAGTCACGTAACCCCATTGCCCAGTCAAAAAAAAAAAAAGAAGAAGAAATGCTCTCTCTAGTATTGAAAAGAAAAAAGAAAGAGTGGGTTTTCAATTGCTTGACATTGCAATTCAGGAATTTTTAATAAGTCCAATCTTCTCTTTACAAAAAAGATTCATCTTTTAACAGCAATATTGTTCCAATCATGCTATATTTCTTCGTAGTATGGAATAGTACAGTGTCTAAAAACTTTAAATTGCAGGTTATCAAAAGAGCAATAGAGAGTCAGCTGAAGCATATTGCCAAGGGATGATAGCACAATAGAAGTAGAATAAAATATATTTTCAAAGGAATGTATGAACAGAAAAGGATGAAAGGCATTCATGTATTGAGAGTTGGATAAGCATATGTGTCTTATTGGTATTTGCACAGTGTCAAATGATCTAATAACATATCTTCAAAAACTTGGGTTGATCTCCTAGGGGATCACTCATGGGAACAAATGAACAAGAGTGGTACAGGACAGAAAGGCATGGATAAGTTGTGATCTACACCATCAGAAAGAATTTTCACATTGATAAGGAAAAACATCCATTGAAATACCTACGTATTTATAGATTTATATTACATTACATTGCATTGTATTATTTTATGTTATATTAACATTGCACTATTAAGCTATGTTATGTCATGTGACTTTATGTTATGATATATACATACAATATTCATACCATACACATATGCATAATAAGGAAATGAGTTTTTGATCCTTATTCCCCACAAAGGAAAAAAAAACCTATAAGAAAACAAGCCCTTTTGGGATCATAGATTTAGAGTAGAAAGGGATCTTGGAGGTAATCTAGTCTAAAATTCTTCTTTGACAGTTGAGGAAATTGAGGCCCAGAAAAGTGGTAGCTTTCCCATTTGTTTAATTAATTCATTAAAAAATAAAAACTCTAGGTGGCACAGTAGATAGAGCACCGGCCTTGGATTCAGGAGGACCTGAGTTCAAATTCTAACTCAGACACAAACACTTACTAGCTGTGTGACCCTGGGCAAGTCAGTTAACCCCATTGTCTAGCAAAACAAAAACAACAACAAAAAAAAATCTCTCAATCTCTCTAAAACAATGTTTTGAAATATAGCAATACCTTTAATGGCTATATAGAATCATTCCTAAATTGATACCAATTTAAATAGAAGAGCACATGACTAAATAATTGTATATAATCTTTAAATTTGATTCATTATAATTAAGTCCAAGAATAGTTTTAAGCTCCTAGAGAAGGTCCTATCTAACTGATCATGGATAATCTCTTGGCCTAATGATCTCTTTAAGTATGGTTTGACTGAAAAATATTGGCATTCACAGGCAGAACTCACTGCATCATTTGGCTATAGTCTGGGAAAGATAATAAGCAAGTAAGTCAGCAAGGGAAAACACCCTCCTAATGAACTTCTCCAGACTTAAATATGCAATGATTCTAGACGAAAACTTTCAACACTTAAAATATAAAATTTTGAAATTGAAATGTTTGCAAAGTAATAGTAAAGTATGCAATGAGTTGGGACTATTCCCCACTGTTGTATTACCTCAAGAAAATCTCTTAAATTAGTGTGAAATACTGCATACATTAGATTTTTTAATATGTTTGATTTTGTTGAATGGGCAGCTAAGTGGTGCATACCTAAATGTGCCAAGCCTGGAGTCAGGAATAACTGAATTCAAAATCCAGCCTCAATTACTAGGTATGTGACCCTGAGCAAGTCACTTAACCCTGTTTGCCTCAGTTTCCTCATATGTAAGATGAGCCAGAGAAGAAAATGGCAAACCAGTCTGGTACTTTTGCCAAGAAAACCCCAAATGGTGTCACAGTCAGATACTATTGAAAACAACTGAATAACAAAAAGTTCTGTTGACTTTTTCTTTCATCCTTTTTTTTAAAAGTGTTTATTTTCCCCAATTACATGTAAAAATAATTTTAACATTCTTTTTTTTAAATTTTGAGTTCCAAATTCTCTATCTTCCTCCCTCCCCCACCTCTCATTGAGAAGACAAATTGATATAGTTTATACATGTGCAGTCATGTAAAACATATTTCCGTATTAGCTATGTTGTGAAAGAAAACACAGACCAAAAAGAAGAAGAAGAAGAAGAAGAAGAAGAAGAAGAAGAAGACGAAGAAAAAGAAGAAAGAAAGCTTTAAAAGTATGCTTCAATCTGCGTTCAACCTCCATCAGTTCTTTTTATGGAGATGGATAGTATTTTTCATCCTAAGTTCTTTGAAATTGTCTCTGATCATTATATTGCTGAGAACAGCTAAGTCATTCACAGCTGATCATCTTACAATATTGCTGTTACTGTGTACACTGTTCTCTTGCTTCTGCTCACTTCACTTTGTATCAGTTCCTGTGGGTCTTTCCAGATTTTTTTCTGACAGCATCTTGCTCATCATTTCTTTTATTTTTTAATTTGAAATAAAAAATTTCAATGTATTTTTATTTTGATTTGGATAAAAAAATATGCATTGTAGATTGACTCTGCTTGGTCCTATGAGGTTTTCTCAATTTCTGGTCCTTGTGGGGTAATATCTAAGACTGCTGAAAAGGTTATCATTTGGGAGCTTATTATTTCCTGAGGCAAGCCATTCCAAACATTTTTTCACTGTGTTGCAATTGTTTTCTTATTGTTCTAGAGATGCCTCCTTCCTCTTCCCTTAGACTATGAGACTGTTAGGAGAGGCTGGACAATCCACTTTTTTTGTCTCTGATTTTTTAAAATTAATTTATTTTGAATTATCAGCAATTGCTTCCATAAGCTTTTAAGTTTGAAATTTTTCTCCCCCTCTCTCCCCAGATCCCTCCTCAAGACACCATGAAATCTGATATAGGCTATCCATACACATTCCTATTAAACATATTTTCACATTAGTGATGTTGTAAGTAAGAATTAGAACCAATTGGAGGAACCACCAGAAAGAGAGAACAAAACCCAACAGAAGAAAAACAATAGCAAATAGTATGCTTCGATCTGCATTCAAACTCCATAGCTCTTTCTTCTTTGTGGATAGCATTTTCCATCATAAGGCCTTTGGAGATGTCTTAGATCTTTGTATTGCTGAGAAGGGTTAAGTCTATCAATACTAGTCATCACACAATGTGGCTATTACTATGTACAATATCCTCCTGCTTCTGCTCACTTCACTCAGCATCAGAACATACAAGTCTTTCCAGGTTTTTTCTGAAGTCAGCCTGTTCATCATTTCTTATAGCACAATAGTATTCCATTCATCCATGTATCACAACTTGCTCAGCCATTCCCCAATTAATGGGCATCCTCTCAATTTCCAAATTTTTGCCACCACAAAGTAGCTGCTATAAATATTTTTGTACATGTAGGTCCTTTACCCATTTGTATGATCTCTCTGGGATATAGCCCTACAACTGCTATTGCTGGGTCAAAGGGTATGCACATTTTTATAGCTCTTTGGGCATAGTTCCAAATTGCTCTCCAAAATGGTTGGATCATTTCACAACTCCACCAACAATGCATTAGTGTTCCAATTTTCCCACATCTTCTCCAACATTTATCATTTTCCTGTTTTGTCATGTTGGCCAATCTGATAGATGTGATGTGGTACCTCAGAGTTGTTTTGATTTTCATTTTTCTAATCAATAGTGATTTAGAGCACTTTTTCATATGACTGTAGATGGCTTTAATTTCTTCATCTGAGAACTGCCTGTTCATATCCTTTGACCATTTATCAATTGGGGGAATGACTTATATTCTTACAAATTTGACTTAATTCTCTATATATTTTAGAAATGAGGTCCTTATCAGAGAGACTGGTTGTAAAAATTCTTTCTCAATTTTCTACCTTCCTTCTAATCATGGTTACATTGGCTTTGTTTGTGCAAAAACTTTTCAATTTAATGTAATCAAAGTTATCCATTTTGTATTTCGTAATGTTCTCTATCTCTTATTTGGTCTTGAATTCTTCTGTTTTCCATAAAGCTGATAGGTAAATTATGCTTTGCTCTCCCAGTTTGCTTACAGTATCAGCCTTATCTTAATCATAAACCCATTTTGACTTTATTTTGGTTTATGGTGTGAGATTTTGAACTATGCCTAGTTTCTGCCATACTCTTTTCCAGTTTTCCCAGCAGTTTTTGTCAAAGAGTGAGTTTTTATCCCAGAAGCTGGGATCTTTGGGTTTATCAAATAATAGAATACTATAGTCATTGACTACTGTGTCTTGCATACTTATCCTGTTCCACTGGTCCACCACTCTATCTCTTAGCCAGTACCAAGTAGTTTTGATGATTGCTGCTTTATAATACAATTTAAAATCTGGAATGGTTAGGCCACCTTCTCCTACATTTCTTTTCATTAGTTCCCTGGATATTCTGGACCTTTTGTTATTCCCAATGAATCTTCTTATTATTTTTTCTAACTATAAAATATTTTTGGTAGTTTGATTTGTCATTTCTTGTAACAGCATAACAGTATTCCATCACAATCATATACCATAACTTGTTCAGCTATTCTCCAATTGATGGACATCCTCTCAATTTCCAATTCTTTACTACCTCTAAAGAACCTGCTATAAGTATTTTTTGTTCATATAGGTCCTTTTCCTTTTTTCCACCGCTTTGGGATAAAGACCTAGTAGTGGTATTTCTGGGTCAAAGGGTATCCATGGTTTTTAGTCCTTTTGACACAGTTCTAAATTGCTCTCCAGAATGGTTGGTCACTTCACAACTCCACCAACAGTGCACTAGTGTCTCAGTTTCCCCACATCACTTCCAACATTTGTCATTTTCTTTTTCTGTCATATTAGCCAACTGATAGGTCAAAGGTGTTACCTCAGAATTGTTTAATTTGCATTTTCCTAATCAATAGCGATTTAGATCAATATTTCATATGGCTATAGATAGCTTTGACTGTTCATATCTTGTTCATAATCTTGCACCATTTATCAATTAGGGAATAGCTTATATATATATATATATATATATATATATTTGTAAACTTGACTCAGTTCTCTATATATTTGACAAATAAGGACTTTATTAGAGATACTTGCTGTAAAAAAAATCACAGTTATAATTATTAACTTTATTTACCTCTATCCTATTTCTCCCTTCATTTATTCTCTCTCTCCTTTCACCCTGTCTATCCTTAAAATTGTTTTGCTTCTGACTACTGCCTCCACCAATCTGCCCTCTCTTCTATAACACCTCCCTTCTCTTTTTCCCTTCTCCTCCTACTTTTCTGTAGGGTAAAATAGATTTCTATACCCATCTGAGTGTATTCTCTTTAAGCCAATTCTGATGAGAGTAAGGTTCAAGGGCTCCCCCCCACCTCCCCATCTTCCCCTCCACTGTAAAAGTTATTTCATACAATAATTTGCCCCATTCCACCTCTCCATTTCCCCTTCTCCCAGAGCATTTTGTTTTCTCACCCCTTAATTATATTTTTTTAGAGATCATACCATCATATTCAACTCACACCTGTGTTCTCTATCCATATATACTCCTTCTAATTGCCCTAATAATGAGAAAGTTCTTGGAATTGCAATTATCATCTTAACACATAGCAATATGAACAGTTTAACTTTATTGATTCTCTTAAGATTTCTCCTTTATGTTTATCTTATGCTTCTCTTGAGTCTTGTATTTAAAGGACAAATTTTCTGTTCAGCTCTGGTCTTTTCATCAGAAATCCTTGAAAGTCCTTTATTTCACTAAATATCTATTTTTCCCCTGAAGAAATATACTCAGTTTTTCTGGGTAGATGATTCTGGGTTGTAATCCTAGCTAATTTGCCCTCTGGAATATCATATTCCACACCCTCTGATCCCTTAATGTAGATGCTGCTAAATCTTTTGTTATCCTGACTGTGGCTCTATGATATTTGATTTGTTTCTTTCTGGCTGCTTGCAATATTTTCTCCTTGACCTGGGAGCTCTGGAATTTAGCTATAATATTCATGGGAATTTTCATTCTGAGATCTTTTTCAGGAGCTAATCAGTGTATTCTTTCAATTTCTGTTCCCTCTGGTTCTAGAATATCAGGGCAATTTTCCTTGATAATTTTTTGAAAGATGATGTCTAGGCTTTTTTTTTTAACCATATCTTTCAGGTAATTCAATCATTCTTAAATTATCTCACTTTGATCTGTTTTCCAGGTCAGTTGTTTTTTCAATGAGACATTTTATTCTTTTTCTATTTTTTCAGTCTTTTGATTTTTTTAATTGTTTCTTGATGTCTCATGGAGTCGTCAGCTTCCACTTGTCCATTTCTAATTTTTAAGGAATTATTTTCATCTGTGAGCATTTGTACCTCCTTTTATATTTGGAGAATTCTACATTTTAAGGAGTTCTCTTCAGTTCATTTTTGTACATTTTCCCATTTGGCCATTTCTCCTTTTCAAGGTATTCTTCTCTTCCTTGGGTATTTGTGCCTGTTCTACCATTTGGCCTATTCTGTTTTTTAAGGTGTTATTTTCTTTGCTAATTTTCTTTGTTTTCTTTATCAATCAGTTGACTCTTTCTTCATGATTTTCTTGTCTCACTCTTATTTATCTTCCATATTTTTCCTCTACCTCTCTTATTTGAGTTTTAAAATCTTTTTGAGCTCTTTCAGGAATTTTTTTTGGGGGGGGGAGGGTCTGAGACCAATTTACATTTTTCTTTGAGACTTTGGATGAAGTTTTGACTTTGTTTTCTTCTGAGTTTGTGTTTTGGTTTTCCCTGTCACCATAGTAACTTTCTGTAATCAGGATCTTTCTGTTGCTGTTGTTGTTGTTGTTTGCCCATTTTTCTAGCCTATTTCTTGACTTTTAATTTTATGTATCAAAGTTGAGTTCTGCTTCCGGGGTGGAAGGGGTACTGTCCCAACCTTCAGGATTTTTGTGCTTCTGTTTTAAGAATTAGTTCTGGGGGTGTGTAAGCTTTCAGTTCTTCCAAGGTAATATAATCTAAGAAGAGGCATGTTTACTATTCTTCTGAGCTGTGATCTGGTCTGTGAGTGACCACAAGTACTCTTTCCTGTAACTGTGACCAAGATCCCCACTCCCCTAAGGCTGCTAAAAATTGCTTAGACAGGAAGCAATGGATTGCAGTAAAGAAAATATGGAAGATGTTTGACAACTAACACCCTTCTCCTTAACTGCCAAACATTATCATACCTTATATAGAGAAAAAAGGGGGTGAGGACAATTTGGAACCAAATCTACCTAATCTCAAGATCTGATTTAATTTCTGTAGGCAACTCCCAGTGTGGAAACTCCCTCCACCAATGTTAATCCACCAACTCCTCTGTAACTTTTATTCTTGAAGAGTTGCAAAGGGAACTGTGAGGTCAAATGATTTGACCATAGTTGTCCTGTTCAGCTCTGGTCTTTTCATCAGAAATCCTTGATAGTCCTTTATTTCACTAAATGTCTATTTTTCCCCTGAAGAAATATACTCAGTTTTTCTGGGTAGATGATTCTGGGTTGTAATCCTAACTAATTTGCCCTCTGGAATATCATATTCCACGCCCTCTGATCCCTTAATGTAGATGCTGCTAAATCTTTTGTTATCCTGACTGTGGTGTCCTAATGCTCCTCCCCCCCCCCCCCGGACTGTCACACAGTACTATAACCTGGATCCAAGTATGGGTTACACAACAGAATCCTTCACCCATTGCCAACAAAGGTGCCCCTGTAATCTCCTTCTGACCAGTCATGTGACCCTCTTACCCTCTGCTCATCCTTTCTTCTTAAACTATTACATAAGAGGTAGCCTTTTTAATTGGTGAGGAAATTAGTGTTAAGTGACTTGCCCAGAGTCACACAGATAGTAAGTATTATGTGTCTGAGGCTGGATTTGAACTCAGGTCCTCCTGACTCCAGGGCCAGTGCTCTATCCACTATACCACTTAACTGCCCCCAAGAGGTGTTTTTTTTTTTTGAGAAGGGTTAGGGAAGGAATAGAGTGAAAAATAATATGTATTATGTAAAAAAACAAAAGATACCAATGGATTTTTTACATCACTCTTACCTGAAGTTATTACTATAGTGACTGGGATAAACCCATGAACTATGTTAATTATCTATGTATCCCTATTCAAAATATCTAATTTATCATTTGTCCTTAAATCCCAAATTATATTTTAAAAAGTACAAATCTTCTAGCAGGCCCCCTACATAGGTTTTCCAACAACCAGCTACCAAATCTTTTCACATTTCTGCAAATTGGATTCCTGCCTATGCATCTTTCTTCTGAAACAGAAGTAGACAAGTTGGATTGAATGAAAAACAAATCTCAGATTTTTTTTCAATCAATATATGCAATAAATACAAAGGGAAATGATTCAAGTTTCTGCTGTCTAGAAACATTGACATTTTAAGAAGAAATCCCAATTCTCAGGTAACAACCTTTCATCCCTTTCAGAAAGGAGAGACCAAAATGAGAGTTGAAAATTGAGTATAACTAGCTTTACTATAGAAAGACTATCATCTTCATGTAATCAATAGTACAAAGTAAAAAGATTACAGAAGTCACATCCTGGAAGTGGCCCAATTCCATTATTCATCAATATATTGGAGGATTGAAATTCTTGGTGTTAGCTTCATGAATGAAAAGAGTCTTGAATTTAGGCTTTCAGTGATGAGAAAGAGCAAGCTGCCTCCCTCATTCTTGGGGGGCCATGAAACTCAGTTTTTCTGCCAATGGAGGCCTTGGATGTCTACCCCAGTTCTTTAAATGCCTTGGCTCTTCAGGAAATTAGATAACCCTCTTTCAAAGTAAGTGAGAATTAGCTCTCTTGAGAAAAGATGTTAAGATGTGAGGAAGAATTTGGGGTAACCCATTATAAGTGTCATAAATATATTACTCTTTTAATTTAGTTTTAATAAGATAGCGAATCTCTGCTGATTACAAACCGATTGAATATTAAAGCCACATTTATTGAAATTTTAACTGGCATGAATAAGATAAAGTAGGTAACACATGCACTTTTTTTTTAGTCTTTGGTAAATAAAATTGGGAGAAAATGTCTTTGCTTATTTAATATCAGGAGCTTTATCTGACAGGTTGGAATAAAAACAGCAGTCTTAGTACAGTATAAGTTAAAGACCAAATGAATATTCAAAGCATATTAAGTGAGATTTAGTAGCCATAAATTTGATATGTATCTGTTATATAGCTGCTTATCTTCAATAAATAGGTTTCTAATAAGCAGTTAGTATTTATTCAACATAGCACAACTGTTGCAATGAATAAATTAAATGCCTGTTTAAGACATTTTATTCAGCAGAAGGAATTAGCACAGCTTCCCTGATCATGTTAATACTGGGGAGGTGCTAATAATCTAACACCCAGTTGTCAATATGGAGTTCACCACACTCAGTGATGCAGCATGACCAACATAACACAGTGTGAGAAGTTATAACCATGAAGAATCAGATCAAGAATCATGACAAGATTATATTTATATGGGGAAAAATAACAATTCTCAAACACTTAAGCAGGACACAATAAAAACTGGATAAGTCTCTATTTTTCTGAAGTCTCCCTCTTCACCTCCTCCCCCAGGGCTCATCTTAGCAAAGATTTTCAGTGGAGATAGTGAAATTTATTTTGCATGAATTATCATGACAAAATATGTCACTGAAAACAGAAGGGTTTTCCATCTCCCTTGTCTTTATATGATGTAGTAATCATAGGTGATATTGAAGGACAATATGGCATAGTAAGGAAGATGACCAATCTTGGAGAAAGGAACATGAGTTGCAGTCCTGTCTCTGACCTATATTCACCCTGCGATTTTTAGCAAATCACAGGGAACATTATAATACTAAAATATTCAGGTGACTTTCAGTCTATGTCAGTGAAAGGAATTTACACACTGGGAGTTTCCACATACTGAAGAAGTCACAGTTTTGATACAACTATACACACACACATACACACACATTTTTATGGTTTCTTATTACAATTAAAAACAGAGTTGAAGCTGTAAGTTATCAACTTGAATGATATGTAGTTTCAATGTACTTTACACCTGAATTTGTATGTATTTTAGCAGGAGCCCTGAATTTTGGTTCCAAATTGTCCTTCTCACCCCCTTTTTTCTCTATATAAGGTATGATAATGTTTGGCAGTTAAGGAGAAGGGTGTTAGTTGTCAAACATTTTCCATATTTTCTTTACTGCAATCCATTGCTTCCCGTCTAAGCAAAATATAAACGAATACATATATTCTGAGTTGTTCCTCATTGATTGGACAAGCCTAAGGGAATGGATATTCTCTATCCCTTATATTAATATGCATTATGCTGGTTGAAACTATGCAAAACACACAGGCTATAACAGAATGAGCATCTAACTTCTAATTCAGTCTTTGAAATATTGTTTTCTCCTGGAGGGCAAAGAAGCATTGTGAAATAACCATTCTCTCCATCACATTGCTTTCCTCTTATCTTTGACTCTTCACAAGGGATTTCATTGGCTTATCCATAGGTAATATATGTGGTAGCATTATAAACTAAATAAAAGTCGGACATGCATTGCCCTTAAGTAGCTCTCATCATCTAGTATCCATCAATTATGTAGATTACATAAACAATCTCCTCCCTTCAATGATGCTGTTGGGCTAGGACTACAAGATTTTCTCTCTGCTAGTAGGGTTCTGCTTGTTCTATCTGGCACATAATAAATATAGAGATGAAAGTCAGTGTGGCATCATAGAGTAATGGTTGACCTTGAAAGGTCTGGATTTAAATCCTAGTGACACGTATAAGCAGAACAACTATGGTCAGATCATTTGACCTCAAAGTTCCCTTTGCTACTCTTCAAGAATAAAAGTTACAGAGGAGTTGGTGGATTTACATTGGTGGAGGGAGTTTCCACACTGGGAGGTGCCTACAGAAATGAAATCAGATCTTGAGATTAGATAGACAAAGAGACAGACAGAAAGGCAAATAGATAGATAGAAGATAGATGGATCGATATTAATAAACATTTATTAAGCACCTATGTTGTGCCAAACTGTGCTAAGTTCTGAGGATACAAAAAGAGGCAAACGACAGTCCCCGTTCTCAAGGAGCTTGCAATTTAATGTAAGATAGATACATAGATACATAGAGAGATAGATTAGAAGGAATTAAAATAGTAAAGTGTGTGTCCAAAATTTCTTGAACACCTATCTTGGGTATGGGTATACTAAAGACATACCACAATGACTACTTCAAGGAACCTCCTCAGGTTACTAAGGAGAAATCTCAAAGTATTCCCTGGGATGTCACCTTTCAGCCCCCTGTCTATTTTTCTCACTTGAGCTCACCTGAGGATCAGAATCATCAATACTTTATTAATTAATTCTTTGCCCCCCCAAAAAAATGAGTCTCCAGGGGAAAATGTCAATTTTGGAACAAAAGGTGTGATAGGAACTATTGGTCCAGAAATGTGTTTCAATTTATATTATCCTTCTGTGCTCTCACTGGCCATGCCAAAGTCAAGCTCTTTCTAATTAAATTGATCTAGACATTAAAAGCAGAGGGGGATCCAAAGTAGTACAGACACATACCCTCAAAAGTAGGCAGTGACATCTATGGATAAAGAGACCATGCATTAAACAGGTAACTGATAAACATGCAAAGACTAAGATAATGGGTTTTCATGTGATATGATTATTATGATAACATACATTTATATAGCACTTTGGAGTTTGCAAAGCATTTTGTATGCATTTTCCCATTTAATCCTCACAACAACCTTGTGAGGCAGCTGCTTTTTAATGTTCATTTTAAAGATAAGGAAACTGAGGCTGAGGGAGGTTAGGTAACTCACCCAAGCCCATACAGCTAGCAAATGTTAGTGGGAGATTTAGCTCCTGAATCTAAGTCCAACACCATCTACTCCACCATGCTGTTCCTCCTACCATGCTGACCCTGAACAAAACTGAGGAACAAATAGATTTGGCCCAAGCATTTTCTTACTTCTCCTTTTATGATTTCAACCTCTTCCAGGCTCCTAGTTTTCCCACGATGCCTCCCTCTCTTCCCAGAGACTCCAACATCAATTCCTAACCCAATAGACATCCCATGCTTCACACCTTTTGTCCTTCCCCTTTCATAAAACCATACCTGGTTTCTTTGCTCTGCCCACCCCCATTGCCCCCATAAAAGTGTTCCTCTCTTTCTAAAATATCTAACTATATCTCTATCATTGAAAATTAACCCAGAAAATATCATTTCCATTACAACCAAATATGTTGCAACTCCAGAGAGTATACTTAATTTTTACAAAGTACTACTACAGACATAATGGTGGAAATTTCAGAAATATTGATAACTCAGTTCGACAAAAAAATTCACTTCAACAAACAGGACCCAAAGGAAAAAAAAATATAATCTGTCCCTGACTCTGAAGAGCTTATATTACCAGCAAATAGCCCTGAAACCTCTGCTTAAAGATTTCCATTGATGGGAATTGCTCTATTGTCTGAGACAACATTATGCGTCTGGAGAGCATTAATTGTTAAATTTAAAAAAAAATGCCTTGTTCTTTTTTTAATTACTTCTGGAACCAAGCTAAACTAAATAAACTTTGGTCTACCTAATAGATATTCAAATACATAATGATTTCTACCTCCTTCACCTCCTAGGTTTTCTTTTCCCTCATTTATTCAGCCTGTCGTTAAAAGCTGAGCTTTCCATTCCTCTCACCATGATGGTCACTCTCCTCTGAACACGTTACATTTTGGTAGGCTCCTTTCTGACAAGTGGTACTCATAACTGAGCACGATTCTCTGAATGAAGGCTGACCATGGCAGATTATAGATGAATCATCATCTCCCTCATTCAGAATATTTTTATCCTACTCAAGCAACTTAAGGTCATGTTACCATTTGGAGCTTCCACATCACATTTTTGCCTCATACGAGATTTGCAATGTGCTCAGATCTCCAATTTTCCCCCCTGAGAACTGGAATCTAGCCATCTATCCCTCCACTCTGCTTGCGATACTGATTTTTAGGGTCTAAGTTTAAAAGTATTTTTCCCTAAATAAATTTTACTTAATTATAAATAAAATATGTGAAAGGGGGGGAATGAAATTTCTGTGTTTGACTTTCTTTTCAGGTGACTTGAAATCCTAGCAACAAACCATTTTGTTTACTGAAATGACAAACTTTTCTTTCTTTTTTTCTATCTTCTTTAAATAAAGAAAGAAACCAGCAGCAGAAAGGAATTGCAGCCTTGGCTGAACTACAAGAAGGCTCAAGAAATCCATACTTCAGCATGTTCCAAGATGAAATTCCAAAACAGAATGAAATATTTCCTGGTGCAGAAGACCCTCAGTGGGCCAAGAAATTTGCTTGGAACCAAAGAAACCAGGTAAAGTCTGTTCCTCATTAGCTTCTATGATAATAGCCCAATCTTACATTCTCTGTTTCTTTGGAATTCATTTGTTTTCATTACATCAGATGGTTGTTATTATGGTGTGTTAATGGGCTTCAAGCAGTGTTGTCCTCAGCGTCTCAGGCTCTGAGACTGCTAAAATGAGGGGTTTGATATTTCTTCTTAGAATGGAACCCTTTGCGTGTCTATTTGTCAGTGGGACCAGAGGCCTTTATTACTAGCGTATTCAAAGAGGATGGGGTGGGGGGAGTGAGAAACACTGGCAGGACTCAAGACGCCAGGCATTTCATCAAGGTTTCAGAAGTCCCTTTTTATGATCTAATCACCTTGCTCCATTTCCCCTGGGCCCCATCCCATGCCAAAATCCTTGGCAGGCCTTCAACCAAAAGAAGCCACCCAAGCTCTTGACCCTCTTTCCTTATGTTTCCCCTGAGGGCCCTACATCATGCTCCTGTAGCTGGCAGTCTTGCTTTCATTGCCAACTTTCATTTTCATCCCTTAGGAGCTTTTTTTTTGAGTCATCATTCCTTTGATCCAAGGTGAGAGTAGTGAAGCTCTGCATCTTTTTAATGGTGAATGTCAATTAGCCAGATGAGCTTCTCCTTATGTAATAAAAAGCACCACTTGCCCATAAGGATAATGCCTACTCCTAATGTAGTATTATAAAGTCTACCCTATTACCGACTTAGAAAATGAGGATAATGGAGCCAGAAATCAAATTCAGGTCACTGATAAGGCAAAGGAGTGCACTAAAGTTCACCAAGACAACAATCAATTTTAGGCCAAAAGTATTTCACAAAATCTTGGAATCACAGAATGTGAGAGTTGGAAAGCTTTCAGTGGCCATCCGGTCCAGTCCATTAACTCCTTGTGAAAAGTCCTTCCACACCGATGCCAATGGCCACCTATTCTATAATAATATCATACTATGTTATATCACATCATAGATATTTTAAAGCTGGAAGTGACATCAGAGACCTTTTATTCCAGCTTCCTAATTCTTCCGAGGCTAGAGAGGTTGCCTGATGGTGTCCTAGTACCCACAGGTATGAAGACTCAAAGGTAAGATCTGAACCCAAGCCCTCTGACTCCAGAAGCAATGTTCTTTTAACTATAATGGGCTGCCTTCTCCTGCTCACCAAACCTTAGTCCTAGGCTATACTAACCATTCACTATCTCTTTCCTCCCTAATTGACCATAATATATTTCAAAACTCTTATCCTCAAACCATCTATGTTACCTCCTCAAATTGGGACTTACTTTCTACTTTAATAGTAAAATAGAGGTCATCTGTCATGAGTTCCTTCTTTTATTGTATGGCATACTTTAAAAACACCTCTTTCTTAACCATTTCCCATTATCTTCAATTTTGCTCCACTCTATGAGGAAGATGAGTGTTTTTAGAGGCAGTCAGAGGTTAAATGACTTGCTCAGGGCCATGTGGCAAGTATTATGTCCAAGGCCAAACTTGAACCCAGGACTTCTTGACTCTGGGACTACCTTCCTATAGCTAATAGCTAGCATTTATACAGCAAGATTTTCAAAGGGCTTTACAAATATCTCATTGAATCTTCACAACAATCCTGGAGGTTAGATTCTGTTATTTTTCCCTTTTTACAAGTGAGGAAATTGAGGCTGGGAGAGGTTAAGTGACTTATCACACAGCTAGTGTCTGAGGCAGGATTTGAACTTGAATATTCCTGTTTCCAAGTCCAAGAAGGCTCTTACCACACTCTTACCACCCTGTCGTCCTGCCTCTTAATGCTCATCCATAATGCCTACAACAAAATAAAGAACTTTGGAACTGTTCATTTTATCTATGCAGCATCCTCATAGAATACCTATTGTCTACTTCTAGCTACATTGGATGTCATGCACAGTAAGACTCCTATTTAACTGAGTTATAAATGTATTTTTAAAATGCCTAAATGTGTGTTTGCACACAAAAGATAACACTGGTGTTTACCTAAGGCACTGTATTTAGTAACTAATGTGCATTTTGTAATAACCTGAGAAAACAAAAACCACCCTTCCTATTCCTGGGGAAATGGTCCTTGTTATCATTTCAGCAACACTAAACATGTCTGCTATTCCAGACGCTATCGAGAAGCAGGTTTGGTTGAGCACTTTTGTGTGTGTGTGTGTGTGCCATGTCTATGGAAAGATTCTTTTATGTTCATTCTGTTCTGGTAATTGTTAATGTTATTGCTGTTTTTACCATATGACTTGAGGTTAAGCATTACTTTTTTAACAGCCTTGGCTTATGCTGATGTCTGCCACATGCGGTTCCCTTAAACATGATTCTGCCAATTTTTCTCCTCTCCAAGACTTTCCCATCCTCCCCCCACCTCCAAACTCTCCAAACACCTTCATCATCACAGATGGCATTTTATGGACTGTTCTTCTGGTATACGTGTAGGTGTTTCACTTGACTTGGGGCTGGCTAGAGATACGAGAGATTTACCCTCAAACAGGCACTGTTATCTCACTGCTTTCCTTTTGTGATAATTTCATGTTTCCTTATCATTGATTAAATTGATGTTCTGAATATGTCTCTAGCAGTCCTTTCTAATTTTCTTTTTTTTTTCCTGATGGTTTGGGTCAGAATGACTTTCTAAAGACTCAACACAGCATCTGTTCTGGGATCAGTATAATATGGAAATTGACAAAGGAGTTGTTGAAGTATGAAAGCATTGAAACACAGTGTGAAAACTATAAGTGAGACTTAACTGAAGGTGGAAAGTAAAACATTACCTAAAGATATATATTTGTGCACATGGGGTGGACATTCTATCAGCTATTTCCTTTCCTCCTATACCCAATATGGCCATATAATGGTGTGATAAGGTCTTGCCTTACAGTTCATTCTATATTTCCCTATCACTCCTCCCAAAGCTATTCTTTATTTTTACCTCTCCTCTTCTTCCCCCCTCCACTTTCCTGTCCCAGTACATTCCCAGGCCATCATCCCTGCTCTGGCCTCACTTTCTTCCTTTTCCAGGGTCAACACTTTAGTGAACCAGTCCAACTCTGTCTTATCCTGCCATCTTTGAATTCCTTGCTCCTTGTCTTATCAAACACATCCCTTGCCAGAATCTAACTCTAGATTACTCTTACTATGACCTTGAGGCAGTTAAGTAGCACAATTCATAGATCCTTGGGGTTAGTCAGGAAGAGCTGAGTTCAAATCTAGCCTCCGGTATTTACTAGCTGTGGGACTCTGGGCAAGTTACTTAATCTCTATCTGTCTTCTCATGTGTAAAATAGGGATAATAATAGCACCTATTTCTCAGGGTTGTTGTGATGATCACATGAGATAATATTTGTTTAACACTTTTCATGGTGTAGACCCTTTGTAAATGTTTGTTTCCTTCCCACTCAGTTGCTCCTGAAATGAAATAGAAAAAGCCAAGCAACTCTACTGAGTGAGTCCATTAGAGATTTATATTATCTAATTTCATTTGAACTCTTCCTTCAGCGAGGCCATTCTTTTCTCCCTCCCCAACTCATTCTCTATCTCACTGCCCACAAACAAAATTTCTTTTATCTACTAAAGTCTCTTACCCGATCCCCTACCTACTACCCCTAATTTTTGCAACCAAAGACCTTTCTTCGTACATTGTTAAGGAGGTAATAGTCATTCACTGTAGCTCTCTCCTTTCTCCTTTTCATCTCATAAGCCTTCAACATGACCTACTCCACCTTCAATTTCCTACTCCTCTCCAGTCTCTGATGAAGTGGCCTTTCTCATTGCAAAGATCAACCCCTCGAACACACGTTGATCCCTTTGCTTCCCATCCTCTCCAGCAGATGACTTCCACTGTCATTCCCCACCCTCTCTAATCTTTAGTTCTTGGCTAAATACTGATTCCTTCTCTGCATGTGAACATCAGAGGATATCATGCCCACGACTTATCTCTCATTTCTCTTCTTTTTTTTTTCAATCAAACTCCTTAAAATACTCTCATGCACCTCACTTCTTTTACTCTCTTCTAACTCTCTTCAGTTTAGTTTCTGTCCCATCTCCCATCTGGAATTGATCTCTACAAAACCACATCTCGTCTGAATTGTCCAATTTGATGATCTTTTCTCAATTTTCTTCCCTCTTCATCTCTCCTCAACACTTAGAACTGTTGACTACATTCTCCTCCTGTGCAGTTTCTCCTCTCTGGGTTTTCATGACATTGTACTCTCTTAGCTCTTTGACCACTCCTCAGTGTCCTTTGAAGAGTCATCATTTACAACATGCCCCCTATTGTGACTGTGCTCCAGGGCTCTGTCCTGTACCCTCTTCTTTTTCTATAGTCCCTCCCTTAGTGACCTCATCAGTAGTCATGGGACTAATCATCACTACGCTGATGATTTCCCTAGCCTTTGTTTCTTTCCTGAGATGAAGTCCCATATAACCGTCTTCTCTATGTTTCAATGGAAGCCATGTAGTCATCTTAAATATATCCAACATTGCACTCATTATTTTCCCCCAAAATTGCAGGTCTATAATGAACTTCTCTATTTTTGTCAAGAGACTGAAGGCCATCAATCTCTCTGTCACCTCCTCATTCAATTTCAAACCTCTATCCACTCAGTTGCTAAATCTTTTTTGTTTCTATTTTCACAACATCTCTCGTATCTGTCACCTGTAAAATCAGGATCATAATGACACCTACTTCCCAGACTTGTTGTGAGAATAAAATGAGATAATATTTGTAAAGTGCTTAGCATAATGCCTGGCACATAGTAGGTGATATAGAAATGCTTGCTTCTTTACTTTAATCATGGCTAATATAGTCATCACTCTAGCTCAAGTCCTCACCTTTGACCTAGAGTATTGGAATGTCCTCTGAAATGGTATCTCTGCCTGAAATCTATACCCTCAAATACATCCTTCACCATGCCAAGGTGATTCTGTAAGGTATTAATCTGACCATGTTTCTCCCTTACTCAATAAACTTCAATGACTTTCTATCAGCTCCAGGATCCAATATGAACTACTCAGTTTGACTATGAAAACTCTTCACAAATTGACCCCAACCAACCTTTTACGCTTTTGCATATTATTCTCTCTATGCACACTGGAAGGCAAATTAATTTTGTCCTCGTCTTTATACATAGACCTCCAATTTTCATTTCTATACCTTTACATTGGCCAAACTTCCATGCCTAGAATGCACTCCTTCTCACTTCTACCATTCAAAATGCCTAATTTTTTTCAAAGCTTAGCCTACTCACCAACTTCTGTGTGAGCCCCTTCTTGATGCCACCAGCTAACAGTGCCCTTTCCATCACCTTTTATCTCTTGTGTATTTACCTTTTTATGTGCATGGTAAAGTGATGGACTTAGAACCAGAAATGCCTGAGTTCAAATTCTTCCACAGATACTCTACTATCTATTTGACTCTGTACAAATTATTTAACTTCTCTTAGCCCCATTTCATCCATCTATGAAATGGAGATGATAATAGCTCCTTCTACCCAAAAGGGCCACAATGATCAAAGGAGATGATATACATAAGATGATTTGGAAATCTTAGAGCACTATAGAGATACTAGCTATCATTATCACTATCACCATCAAGATAGTGGTATAATGAGGATGGTGATGATGGTGGTACTGCTGTCATTATTGTTATTGTTGTGTTTCTTCTAAATAGATTGTAAGTTCTTTGTATTCTTATTTTTTTCTTTGTATTCTTACTGTCACCCTCCACTCCAATAGAGTCCTTGGAACAAAATAAGCATTTAATAAATATTTTTTGATTGACAAATAGATTTAGTTATTTTTGGAGAAAGAAGCTAGAATAGCAATGCCAATGAGGAAAATATTAGGCATCCTAGAAGAATTGCATTTTTTAAACCAAAAGATAATGAATTAATTCTGACTCAATTTTGAACCAAATCCAAGTTTTTAGGTGCCTCGAGCATGTTTATTCTTTGTTCAGTCATTTGAGTTGCATCCAACTCTTCCTGACCCCATTTGGGGATTTCTTGGCAGAGATACTGGAGTGGTTTTCCATTTCCTTCTCCAGCTCATTTTACAGATGAGGAGACTGGGGCAAACAGGGTTAAGTGACTTGTTCAAGGTCACACAGCTAGTAAGTGTTTGAAGCCAGATTTGAACTCAGGAAAATGAGTCTTCCTGACTCCAGAGCCAGCACTCTATGCACTGTGCCACTTAGCTGCCCTCTTCAAGCATGTACACATTTATATTTGGCTCACAAAAAAACCTTTGCTGGTGAATAAACAGTCTTTAAGCACTCAGAAAGAGCAATAAAATCAGTTAAGAGGACCAGAAGATTTCAAGGTCCCTCTCTGGCAGTAGGTGGTGTGATGGATAGACCATTGGACTCAAAATCAGGAAAACCTGATTTCAATCCAGCCTTAGACACTCACTAGCTGAGTGACCCTGAGCAAGTCTCTTACCTTACCTCAGCTTAAGTTTCTTTCTCTGTAAAACAGGGATAGTAATAGTACCTACCTCACAGGGTTATTGTGAGGGTCAAATGAGATAGACTAAATGCAGTATTCTGCAACCCTTAAAGTGCTATATAGATGCTAGGTATTATTATTTTTACACATAAAAAATCATAACTTGCAAATTTTGCTATGATGAGGGACAGTTTATGGTTAGTTTGTAAATAAAGGAACCAACCAGCTGCTATTACAAGCAAGTAGAGCCCTATGGGATGAATCCTCCACTCTAGATACTGACCTCTTTGGCTTCCTTAGTCCCAACTACAATCCCATCTTTTACTGGAAACTTTCCCCAACCCCTCTAAATTCTAGAGCCTTCCATCTTTTAATTATTTCCTATTTATCCAGTATATTGCTTATTTTGTATATATTTGTTTTCATGTTGTCTCATCCATTAGATTATAAGCTCTTTGAGGTCAGGGACTGTATTTCATTTCTTTTTTTGCATCCCCAGTGCTTAGCACAGGGCCTGACACCTAGTCAGCACTTAATAAATGTTTACTGAGTGAGTGAGTGGTAAGAGCAAGAAGGAAGCAGAAAACACAGAAATGGACAAAAGTGGTAGAGATTGGAAACAGCAATGAAATCAATAATTGGTGATAAAGATTAGCAGCAGTGGCATCATGGGAAAACCAAATGCTTTGAGAGTAGAAAAAAGAAGGAAGCAGTGACAAGAGAGGAGGGAGAATAGCATTCTGCCAAGGTAGGAGACGAGTGGGTAGGAAGGATGGAGAAACAACTATTGGTTGTTTAGTAGTGGTCTTCTAGAAGTCAAGGCAGAGGGTATCTCTGGTGTGAATGTGTGCATATGTGTATATGTATTGTGTGGTGGCTCATTACACCTTGAGGCCATCCTTGCAACATGGTTGTCGTCATCATATCATCATCATCAGTAAACATTTTTTATGTGTCTACTATGTTCAAAGCACTGTGCTAAGCACTGAAGATACAAAGAAAAGAAAAGGGGGAAAATGTCCCTGCTTTCAAGGATCTCATAGTCCAACATGGAGACAGCATGAAAAAATGCATATGCAAATGTGTGGGCTAAGGGTGTGCATTGTTGGTGGAGAGTGGAGGAAAAGATGAGATGTGAGTTGATTTTTTTGTTTCTAGTGTTTAAAGAAGAGCCTCCTGCAAAAGATGGGATTTCAGTTGTCTATCATTTGTAATATTTAAATGTGTTTTGTTTTTACCTTACAAACATTTACAGGTTACTCTCACTCCCTGAGAGGTCTCTTATTACCAAGTAAAATGATTAAACAAAACTCATAATCTAGGGAGCTCATTTGAAAATATATGCAACATTCCACATACGTAGCAGCCTCACCTCTCTAAAAACTTAACAGAAATGTATTTTCTCACCCACTCACCCCCATTCCATTGACAAAAGAAAATCTTTGTAACAAATATGTATTGTTAATCAAAACAAACGTCCCACAGTGAATGAGTTGAGTCTTGAAGGAAGCCAGGGAAACCAGGAGGTAAAGATGAGAGGGAAGGTACTCTAGACATGCTGGATAGCCATTGCAAAGGCATGGAGTTGGGAAATGAAGTATCATGTGAGAGAAAAAGCCAGAGGGCCAGTGACTTGTACTAAAGGCATGCAAAGTGACCGAGTCATCAAACCCATCTATGTACAGCTAGATCTGCATTAGCATAATACAATCATTGATGATCATGACGATGGTTTTGAGACATAAATGAAAATTTAAACCATGCTCAACAACTTCTGTTTAAGGAAGCAAGGAAGCATATTAGCATTTTAGAAAGAACTTTTAATTAAAAAGTTTAATCTCAATGAAGATAGAGTAAAAAGATTAAAATCATAAAGATTAGGGACACTCTTGGCCTGTTGTGCAGCCATCTTGGATAATCAAAGTGTTTCCATATGTAATAAGATCCTAGAGGTACCAATGCCCAAAAAGGTTCAATTCTACTAAAATGATATTTTCTGACATTTTGCATTAGAGTGTCAATAAACTCAGACCCTTAGCCAAATCCCATTAACACTTTATCTTGAGGATTTTAGCTGTATATGTAATCTATTCCCATGAACTTAATTTAGAAAGATATCCTGCATGACACTTCTTAGCCTAGTCAACAATGGTAAAATGAAGCATTTTTTTTTTCACAATTCATTAAAAAAAACCTTTTTTTTAACATAGTGGGACACATAGGGAGTATTTTTTGGATGGAATTATGCCCTCTATACTTTCAAATTCCCCATCAGACTCACTTTGCTTGGCAAGGCCTCAACATTGTATAAACGATAACAAGAGCTTATGTTTGTAAAGCATTTCCTTATACTACTATGTTTCAAGTGCAATTTGACTCACAATCCTAGCCATCACTTCATCATTTCCCCTGTTTCTGTACCATGAGGACCACAGAATCTGCTTAAATGTTAGTGTGTGGAATTTATAAATTTAGGGTAAAACTCCAGCCTTGGATTTTTAGTTAAGTCTTCCTGACTCCGAGCCCAATGCCTGGCACATATTAGGCACCTAATAAATATTTGTTGACTACCACCTGGGTTGCCTGACTATCCATTATTCCACATCAGATACTTACTAGTTGGATTGCCTTGGGTACGCATATCTCTCTGATCTTAAATTTGGTTTTCATGTGGTCTTCTTCATCTATAAAATGGAGGCATCCTCACATAAATAGTCCTTCTTCACAAGGCTATTATAAGCCTCACATGAGATAATGGATGTAATGCCTTTTTGCACATTTAAAGAGCTGTATAAGTCAGAGTTGCTATCGTCTCGTATTTTTCAATAGAAAAAGATAGATAGGATAAGTTGTTATCCTGAATTTATTCTTTTATACTTAATCCTTTGAAGATCATTGCAAAGGTGAAACAAATGACTGCTTTTTAAATAAGTGAATAAACATATTGGGATGTAAGCACATCTTCTGTAGTCTCACTGAAAGCATCTTTGGAACAATTCAATAGCAGACAGAACAATGGTTATGACATATGCCTCAATTTCATACAACACAGTTTTTATTTCTTCTTTCCTAGAGGCAGATTGGTGATTCAGTGGATAGAGTGTTGGACCTGGAGTCAGACTGGGGTTCAAATGCACCTCAGACACTTAAAAGTTGTTGATACTCGGTAGATCCCTTAACCTCTATCTACCTTTATTTCAACTGTAAAATGGTGATGATAATAATAGGATCTATCTCCCAGGGTCATTGTGAGGATCAGATAAGATAATATTTGTTAGCACTTAGCTAAGTAGGTACTTATTAAATGCTTGTTTTCTTCCTTCCTACCACGAGATCTTAGTATGTTGAAAATATTTTATTCTATGTGGCTTGGAGACAATCAGTGACTGGTTTAGTGACTTCAAATTAAAATCTGCTTAATTGTTTGGGGTTCAGCATTATATCTGGGTAATTGTGAGCAGCAGTTCTGGCTGTAAGAATGATCTAATTCTAGTTCAGTTACTTTTTTGAACCATCAAAGAAATTTTACAAGTATATTTGTGTAGATTTATGAGAGGTAGAGTGTCAAAGTACATGCAAAGCTCATCTTGAAGTTGGGAAAATATGGTCTAGAATCCTTTCCCTGGTGGATACTAGTCGTGTAATCATAACAAATCACTTGATTTCTCAATACTCTGGACAAGTCTCTATGACTATAAATTACAGAGAGCACACCAAATTACATTGATAAAGGAGATTTCCTCATATTCTAATGAAATCATGGGTCCATTTCCTATTCAAGCTTATACAGGCTGACTTTATTGTCTGTTAGTTTCTGAAAGAAAGGACCATAATAGAGCAGATTTAGAGCTAACCAAACTCCTTCATTCTAGAGATGAAGAAAATCAAGCCCAGGGAGCTTGAGAGACTTGACAAGGTTTCTCAGGTAATAAACATCAGAAGGAGGTTTTCAGGTTAAAGTTTCTGAATACAAGGACAATGATCTTTCCACTGTATTCTGTTTCTGATTTAGAAATCTAGTGCCTGAGGCATGTTTGCTTGTTATATAGTAGGTGATAAATTTTCACAACCCACAGTGATATTTCCCAAATTCTGTTATTTCCTTGAAGCATCTACATTGGCAATAAACCTGGGCTCCTTAAAGATAGCCAATCTATATTTTCTCTTGATGATAACTATATTCTGAATTGCCATCATAAACCCCTGCATTTCTGTAAACAAATCAGCATGGCTCATATGGTTTTTTGACACTCCTTTGTCAACATATTGGTAGTTAAGTTTCTTCAGATTTTGCCCACTGAGGGCTTTTTAATACCAATTCTTGCATATTAGATGTTTTTTAGGCTGTATGCAAAGAGCAACATTTTAGTTATGATCAATGAAGACAAAGAAGTCAACCTACCTTTCAAACTTTTTTATTATATTTTTCAGTTAAGAAGCATCCATTTTCCTTTTTACTTAAGCCTTAGCTATTGCTCAGTGAAAGGATTTCTAATTATTTCCAAAGTATTTCCTTAATTTTTAACATGTTTTTGGTGTGCTCTGAAGAATATCAATCCTCGTCCTTACTTTGATTAAGGAGTGTAAATTAGGGTGATGGGCTCTGTTTCATTAATATTTATGAGTTTTTGTTAAGATACTTTCCAAACCTGTTATGCTAAATTTTGTAGTTCTGAAAGTATATATTAAGGCTGGTATTGCATGAGTGTTAATTGCTTTAAAAGTATTTTTCTCATTTAGATTTAATTTTAAGTCATCAGCAAGTCTTTTTGCTTTTTCTTTTTTTGCTTTTTTTTTTGTTTGTTTGACGGCTTTATATTTGATGTGTCTTCTTGGAGAAGACCATGTGATTTATAAGTATTACAACTATTTATAAATACATATGCTGACTCATTAGGTTTAATTCATAGGTTGAATTTCATAATCTCAGTTTCTATCTTTCCTTAGTATATGTTGAATTTTACTATGATGATGATGATGATGATGATAACAATGAAGATGATAACAATGATGAAAAGGAGAATGATGATGATAATAATGATGATGATGATGCTGATAGTGATGATAAAAGGCTAATGTCTTCAACTTTTTCAGTGGGGTTCAGATAGAATTGGTCCAAGTACAAGTCACTATCCTGCTATTATTTTTTAAAGTTCTAGAATCACCGGGACATACGATATATGACATAAAAAGTCAACTCCCAAGACAAAAAGACCTGGGTTCATGTCCCTTACTAGCTGTGTAACTCACTCAACCTCTCACTACTCTAGGCCAAAGGTGTCAAATTTGGGGAACTCTGGCCATGTGTGGCTTCAAAACTTCCTAGCTACAACTGAACTTGTAGCCAAAATGTGGTTGCTAAGTATTTAGCAAAATAAATGAAAATACAAAACATTTTATATAATTTTAATTTGTGGTTCTCTAAGTCAATATGAAGCTTGTAGGGATCCCTTTCTATTTGAATTTGACACCACTATTCTGCAAAACTCTAAGAATATAAAATTCAGAGAAGATAGCCATGGCCATTATTCACAGAAATTTTCCGAACCAGGAGGATGGTAGTGTATTTAAGGCTAGACAGAATCACAATTTAATTAAATAATTTCCCTTAATGTAATATTTTATATCAGTTGCTCATGGTATGATTATGTTGGTCATATGTTCTAAATAAGCTTTCCATATGAAGATAAATTACCTTTGTATTTTTAATATACCTGGACCTAAATAGATAGATATTAGATAAAGTATTCATGAAATGCTTACTATGTGCCAGGCCCTGTGGTAAGCACAAGGAATAGAAATACAAGCAAAAAGCAAAATAGTATTTACCCTCAAGGAGCCTACATTTTAATGGAGAAGACAATATGTAAAAGGGAGATAGAAATGAGGGCAAGGTGGAAAAGTAGTCTGAGGGGCTGAGTCAGTTAGAAGTGTATATGGCTACTGTGAGTACTTCCTCAAATAGAGATTCCAGGTAGGGACTCAAAAATTGGAAAAAGAGGTATCTGTGGTGAAAGTCAGAATGACAATACTGCTGGAGCAGAGGTTTAAAAAAGTCATACAGGGAAGAAGTGTCTGATCTGGGTTAGAATCTCTTGTCTATATTTGAAGTTCATGAAGGAGTCAAAGACTTTTTGATAATCAAGAAAGGGAATGGAAGTGTTCTGGAATTTTAGAACTGCTTGCTGAATATTTACCAATACTTACCAATAATAATAAGATAGTGTTGATATTCCTGGGACTTTTAGGCACATCCTTTTGACTCTTACAATCATATTCTTTTCTAGTTGTGTTCTTTTTAAAGTATTAAAACTTTGAGACCTAAATACACAACACCACTATTTGGAGAGACCACTGGTGTTCCCAATTCTTTTTTTTAGTTTTACATAGGTAATGCCTTCAGTTATGAAGGGTAGGATTGGGCTGATGTCTGAGATGAAGCTGGCAAAATGCTCACGTTGCAATGTAAAGCATTTGGACCCATAATTACAGACCTTATTGGGCCCAGTCTTGTTCCAGCTTTACAAAGAAATTAGTTTCAATCACCTGTCTTATATCTGTTCTTTCATTTATGATATTGTTACACTATCTTTCTGTTTCTTATGTGGTCCAACCTTTTTTTCCCTTGTGTTGGACATCTTGAGATTGTAAATGACCAGAAATATTCTGTATCCTCCTTCTTTGGAAGTTATCTCTCATTTCTAATTACTTTTCTTCCCAAGCTTTTCTCTATAGTAAAGTTTTTGATGGATAATCATTTGTGTTATTTGTGCTTCTTTGATTCCTTGTCTTGCCTTATCTCTTTGCTTCCATTGATGATTTATATGGTCTGGAATTTGTGACATACCTTTGTTTCACAAATTCTTTTCTATATTTCTCTTTTTGGTTACCTACAACTTGACAATATTGCATTCACGTTTTCAACCACACGCATCGGATTAACTATTGATGTAATACTGTAATATTTTTCTGCAGATTTCTGATAACTCTCCAAAATCACTTTTTTAACATTGGTTGCTTGTCCTTGGGAGTTTTAATTGATAGTGCCATCTATCATCCTGTGATTCTTCTCATGGCCCCAATTTATGTATGTACTGTTGAGTACAGGTCCTGGAGTGTTTTTACATTTTTCTGTTAAATCATATGAATTGGATTATATGGTTGATTACTGAGGTTCCATCCAGCTCTTAAACTCTTTAATTATGTGGTTCTGTATTGGAAAATATGTTCATTCATGATGATTACACCAGATAGTCACCTTTTAAAATTGTTATGTTTGGATGTCATTAGAAATGATAAATAGCATTACTTATAAAATCAATGATGAATTGTTACAAATTTAATATGGTAACTTTATAATTATTGTTGTTATTGTTATTGTTATTATTTTATCCTGGGTCAGTGTCTACCAATCAATCATTCAATCAACAAGCCTTTATTAAGTGACTACTACGTGCCAGGCAGTATCCTATGTACTTGGGATGTTAATATAAAGAATGAGATAATGCCTACTCTCAAAAGGAGTGTAAGTTTTTGTTTCAGGGCATGAGTAAATATGATTGGGATGCCAACGGTATATATCATAGCCCATTAAAAAACTATAGATATTCCAATCATTTCATCTAGCAAACTATTTCAGACTCAGAAGATGATTAAGAACTTATTCATAAAACCAGTTTGGGATGCATAGAGGTATGAGCTTGCATTAATCAGGCAGTACTATATAACATCTTTTACATTTCTTTCTTCTGTGTGATTCAGTAATTCTACAGATCTCACTCTCTACTCTTGCTACATTATCCAATATCACTTAAGTATGAAAAGTTCTTGAATTATTTCTCAGTGTGACTATAGGGTATATTACATATACCCACTGAGATAAGAAGACTACACGCTTAACATACATAGACACACTTTTACAAGTGGTGGATGGAATTTTTTTTAATGATTAACTAGCAAAGGAAAGGGGAGCAAGAATAAGAATTATAGAGTGAGGAATACTTTTCTTTGAAAATCCACAATATCTATGTGGTATTTATAAGGTCTCTAAAAACCCACAATATCTAAGCAAGACTGATGACTCCAAATTCTACAAGAATCTTAGACAGTGTTGGATCCTCAGAGAAAAAAGAAAGCATCAGACATTATTCCAATTAATTTAAACAACATAAGTTGCCCATCTAGGTACAAAAAGAAGTAGACATTGGCATCTGAATCGCCTAAGTTGGCCAGAGATTAAGCGTTGGTCTTGTGAAAAGGAAAATTGTCGTATTTCTAGTTCAATTTGTGAAGATTAGATAGATAAAGAGACAGCTGATTCAAGAACACAGTCAGGATCCATTGATGAACCCCTGAGTCATGCCTACCTTTGCAAAGGGAATACTTACTATTCTAGATGGGAAGACTACTTCCTCTGTGGAATGAATTTTCCTAGCTTATAGGGATAAATTGAAGTCCACGGAGCTTTTCTCCACTTTGTCCTCTATTTAAATGGCTATTACTAAGAATCATGCCCGTCCTTCAAAGTTTGCAAATGTTCATGACAGAGGATTGGGAAAACATCAGTAAGCCTTGTGGCCAACTTCAAAGCTTACCTTTCAATCCATTTGGTCAAATAAATATGCTGAACTTTCATTAAATACCTACTTGGTGTAAGGTCCAGTTCTAAGTGTTGGGGATGCAAAGATGAAAAATTACATGGTCCTTGATATCATTGAACTTACAGGTTATTAGTAGATACTCTAAAGAGACAGATGAGATCAATATCTTAGAGACTAGACCAAAATGTTTTAGGAAAATTTGAGGTAGAAATTCTGAGTTAGGGGGCATCATGGAAGACTTTGCTGGAGTTGCCTCCAGAATTTAGCCTTATGAGAAGAATATGTCCATGTCTCAGTATTCTTTTCCAGAACCCTGGATTTAGGACCATGAGACCTTGTTTCTGGTCTCATATCTATGACACAACTGGTTCAGCCTGTGTCATCTATGGTAAATCATGGTCCCTCTGGGCTTCAGTTTCTTCCTCTAAAAATGAGAGAGTAGGACTCAAAGTTCCTTTCCCTTTCTATGAGTCTAACTATATTCCTCAGTGTAATCCACAAACTGACACAAAGCAATAGCAACAGTACATACCAGTATAGCAACATGCTCCTTTGGTCATTCCCAGGGACTGGATTATATTCCCTCCTCAACTACATCTTGAGGGATCCTTGATGTTCTTCAAGACTCAATTCAAGGGTCTCTCATCTTGCAAGTCTGTGTGTGTGTGTGTCTGTCTGTCTGTCTCTCTCTCTCTCTCTGTCTCTTTCTGTGTCTTTTTCTGTCTCTCTCTGTCTCTCTCAATACCTCTCTGTCTCTATTTCTTTTTTTTCTCCCTCTCTCAGATTATATTGTATTTATTTATATTTATTGTATCCTCAAGTAGAATATTCTGTTTTATTCTATCCTCAGTCACTTACTGGCTATGATGATGTTATAAAAGTTACTTAACCTTTGCATGCCCCAGTTTTCTCAACTATAAAATGAGGATAATAATAGCAACTACTTCCTAGGATCAAATGAGATGTTTGTAAAGTGATTAGCACAATACCAGGCGCATAGTAAGAACTTAATTAATACTTATTGTCTTCTTTCCTTCCTTCTTTCCTTCACCTTTGCATCCAATGTTGTTCTATCATCTCAATCATGGAATACTACAGACTCCAAAAAATCAAAAATAGTGAGCCCCCAACAAACAATGTAAAGACACATATTGGGACGCTGGTCCTGAAGTCAGGAGGACCTGAGTTCAAATCTGGCCTCAGACCAAACACTTGACACTTAGTAACTGTGTGATCCTGGGCAAGTAACTTAACCCCAATTGCCTAAAAATAAAAAAGGACACATATGATTATGAGTGGGTGGCAACATAGTACAAAGTTTTAATTTTAAGGGACATGTGGTATAAAAGACTTCATCAAAGAAATATCTGAAAGCAAAAAAAGGTGTGTGTGGGAAGGAAGTCTTGTGGCAAGAATGAGCTATAACCCATAGACAGTTCATGTGTTCCAGAAAGTGAGGGAGTCCTCAGTCTCTTAGGTAGACTCTTTATGGCAAAGTTATAAGATGATGTGACCAGCAGAACACAGAATAACCAGGCTGATATGGGTAGCAACTGAACTTAATAGAGGGAATACCCACACTGGTGAGATTGCAGATCCATTTGAGTGATGATGATGATGATGATGATGATGATGATGATGATGATGACAATGATGATGATAGATATTTATGTAGGGATTGAAACACTTTGTCAAATGCTTTCCTTACATTATCTCATTGGAGTTTGCCGATGACTTAGTGCAATAGGTATTATTATATTATTATCTCCATTTTACAGATGAGAAAACTGAGGCTTGGAGAGGTTTAGTGACTTGCCATGAAAATTTGAAATCAAGTCTTCCTGACTCTGAAGCTCACACTCTATCCATTATTCCTTACTTTTCTTTTATAAAGTAAGGAGCATTGAATACCCTAAGCAATGATCACAGAATCTACATGTAGTAACCACACAATTATGTTTCAGTTATTAATCAGCTTGAATTGAATTGCACATTCCTGTGTTCCATTTGTCAACAAGGGCTTCTCTCTTGACCCTTAGATCTGTCTTCTCCTACATCAGCCCTTCTACAGTTTTCATCAATAAGGAAACTTCCTAGGCCAAAGCTCAGGTAATATATCAATGCATTATTTTTTTCTATCCTTAGTCCAGGTCTTTTCCCATAGAAACACTGGGATGAAACTTGAACCCTTAACTAATGGTTTCCAGACAATAATGCTCTTCTGAAAAGGAATACTCTAAGGATATGTGCTCTTATACAACATTTTCTCATTTTTCTCTTTTCTAAAGAATTATTCAGGCACTGGTATCCTTATTCATAATCAAAAGTGTTAATTATACTATAATAGGAAGTGAATCCTGTGCAGAGTTTCTTTTTTCATTCAGAGAATATTTCTGTAATGCATTTGGCATCTGACAATTTTTAAATGTATGAGATCACCCCTCTTCAATGGATACTTTGCACAATATTGAAACTCTTAGAGGGAAAATTCTCCTCCCCAATAAAAGACCCTAATTAATAAACGTTCTAGTCCTCAGTCTTCAAACCTTTGTTCCCTTCATTACTGGACAATGATGGAATACGCAGAAATGACTCACATTGTACTGAATCTTGCAAAAAATGATCCCATCTTAAGGATTACAACATGGAAATGAGCTATCCATAAATATTAAAAATTATCTACTTCTCACAGATGTTCACTCTGCTTATTATCTGCAAAATTTCTGTATCAAAATGTTCAATATGAATTTGTTAGTATCCACCAAAGATTGCTTTTGGCAGGGTATATGTTGATATCAGCAGGAAATAAATAGGAAAACATTAAAAGGTATGAAACTTTAAAACAATAGCTTAAAGGTGTTTTATAAACTACAGATGGCTTACCCCATTTAAGTGGATATTTGCTGTGGGATGAGAAACAGTCAGGACTGGGGGAAAAAGGGAGGGGGGATGATGTGAAAATAATGTCTCCCATGCAATATGTTGTATTTAAAGCAGAGATAAGCAATATGGAAATTACCTCTTATTCCCTGTATTAGCAGATAGTCTAAATATCCTAGTCCAAATATTTTAGAACATGTAAGCAGAGCAGGGAAAAATTTTTCAAATATGATTAGAGGTCAAAATCATAAATTTTGGCATTTTGCAACATAGGATCTCTTCTGTTATCAAACACTGAGAGCTCTCTCTCTCTCTCTCTCTCTCTCTTTCACACACACACACACACACACACACACATATCCCATCTTTAATTAGTCTCCTTCCAAGTGTTTTCACTACTGCTATACAGAAAACAAATAAAAAAATAAATAAAACAATGCTTTGTTTCATGGACAGGGGAAGGTCAAGGTCAGAGAAGTCAATTTCCACTGGCTGCAATAAATTTTCTCCTACTGAAATGCTTCTGGAGTTGAGTAAATCATTCCACGCCTTCCCTTTCTCTCTAGCTAACAACTGGATCAAACTAAAATGCTGCTTTACCACCTTAGGCTGTGATCTCATTAGAGCTTAGAAGCAGAAGAGCACAGAGCACAGTGAATGTACAGATGGGAGATTGCCAAAGAAAGGCAGCATAGGATATGCCATTGGCGATTCATTTGCGCTCTCGCATCTCATTCATAATTGAACCAGTGCACCAGAATGGTGCTAGAAGGCACCTTGCTTGGGAAAGGGGGGGGGGGGATAGGTGTCTTTGGAAAGATGACATAAAGTGATCTTCCTTAAAGATTCCAGTCTTGGAAAGAATTAAAGGAGCCCAGGGTCCCAGTGACCAAATTCCAAATAGTTCTGTGCTGGTGTCAGCTAAAGATATTCTTAAGTTCTATGTTTTTCTGTTTTTAATTCTGAAAATGCTGTTGTACTTTATTCCTGAAACTATTGCTACAATTTTGTATGACTTGCTTATAATAATGTAAAAGGAGTGTGTACAGTAATGCATTCTAATGAGGGCATCCTTGGAAGGAGAGTAATATATGAGAGAATTTAGTGCTTCTTCCACTCTGGAGTTCATTTTGTCATGTGTGTTGTTCTGTGTCCCTGAGCAATGCTGATACAGATATAGAAGCAATAATGTGCCAATCCAAAACTGCTTGTCCATCCTTGTGTTGTAACCACACCAATGAGAAAATCCTGCTGTTTTGCTCACACTTGAGCAAACCAGGGTCTTCACGGAGGCAGTCCAAGAAAATCCAGAATTTGAGGGCTGCCCCATATTCCCACAGACCTTTCTCCTCCTCATAGTTTTCATTCTGAAGAGTAGACATATCCTTCCTTTTTTTATAATTGCAATCCATCCAAATTGCTAATTGCCCCCTGTTTCTGTTTATTTGGCAAGAATCAGGCTTAAGTAGATGCTAGCCATGACTCGATCAATCATTTTCAAATACTGCAAACCAATTAATAGCATACCTTCGATGTACTATTAATAAACTAACAGTTCTTAGCTTTTAGCAACCATAACAATAATATTGTGTCTGTTTGAAAATAGATTTTGCTTTTTGGTCCATTATATATACTAAAAAAGCTTAAGAAATCATAAAAATGATTCAAATAGTTCAGATACTCTTTACAACCCATAAAGGAGACATGATCAGAGTCCCAATTATAATGTCCCAGATGTTCACAATTCATATGGGAAGATAGCTTCAAAACTCCAATAAAGACCTTCTTCTTAAACTTCATTATATTGACTGGTCACACCATTTACATACCCACCTTTGGTCATACAAATGCTCCATGATAGATCATCCCTGGGCTGCTTTCTGCATGTACTGTTTGCCTACCACTCCTTCTCCTCTGTGTCTCAGTGGGAAGTTACCCCCTGGGTGTCCCTGTCCTTGAGAACAAATATTATTGAAAATGTTTTCTGACAAGGTGTTAGTTGTGAACCTTGGGTACTCCCATTGTTATTTCACTGGTGTGAAATGTCTGTTCTTTGAGGACAGGAACTATTTTTTTGCTTTTCTTTTTATCTCTAGTGCATGGCATAGTGTCTGGCACTTAATAATAATTAACAAATAAATAAATACTTAATAAATGATGTTTGACTGTTTGAGTGGTGAGTTTCTGGAGAAGCATTAAGAAACAAAGTTGTTGGTTAGAGATCCAAACCTGGCCTTTTCCACTGCTAAAATAGTGAATTGTTTAGACTACAGTCCTGGGGGAAGAGATTGACTCTGTGTTCACACTAAGTGAAAAAAAAAATCACCCTTTATCCAGAGAATACATCTCAGGATAGGATTGACATTGCCATGAACTCTCTAATTCCCTGGGACAAGGGGACCAGACTGAAGTATGAATGATTGACACACTATTGACCCCTAGTACTTTCCACTGCTGGATGAATCTGAGCCAATGGGTGGTATTGTAAAGTGGTAGAGTACTATAGGTCCCAAGTTCAGAAGGGAGGAAAGGAAATTCATGAACTTCTGAAATGTTTGACGTTTAATCTTGTCTATGGTGCAGAATAAAACTTGTCCCATATTTGGTGAACTGCATTTTGGTGTTTTCTTGGAGGCTGAAAGAACTTTGCCTTTTTCCATAGAGACACATATCCAAGCAGGACTGTGCTAGAACCAGCTCAAAGCAAATCAAGAGGGCTGATGGTTAAATTTGTACCCTAGAAACCAGAACATGCTACAAATTGGGACTTGAATTATTGTTTTGTTTCTTTCTAGACTTAATAAGGTGATGGAGAAAATGTTAATAATACAGATTAAACTTAAAAGTGCATGATGAGTATATTCTTTTTTCTCCCAGAGATCAAGTTGTTAAACATTTACCATCATTCTCATGAATAAAAACCACATACTGATGTTCCCAGAGAATACATTAGTGGAGGCATTAATCAAAAGATTTTTGAGAAGTACCCCAATATTGAACTGAGCTACATATCCCAAAATCTTAAATCTGGGACCACAGGTTACATCTGTGCTTATTCTACTAAGCCCAGAGTCATATGTTGCAGGTGCATATGCTAATAAGCAATGGCCAGAGGGGAAATATGTTATATAATTTAAAGAGGGTAGGTAGAGATGGTGGAGATTAGGATAAGGTCACACCTGGGTGTGCTTATGGTCATGGGTAATGTTTCTAAGAACTAGTTGAGCTGAGCTTGACTTAGAGCACCTTTTGGGTCATTTCCTCAGGGAGGAACTAACAAAGATTGAAATTGAAAATAAATTGTCCACATTGCTTTGTCTTTCAAAGAGAGACATGACTGGTGGAAAGAAAACCAAGATAGCTAAATATAAATTTCAATTGCAAAGCTAGCTATCACAGGGCAATGGAGAAGTATGGCCAAAGTGATAGGTTTTCTGAACTAATGTGTAAAAATAAAATCACTTCCAGTTCTAACATACTATCAGTCTTCATGTACAAAGAAGAGTCAAATGTTAAGGTAAAAGTTCATGTTTCATACACGTTATTTACCTATAATGTACACAATAATATACCCTTATTACCATAGATATGTGATATCTATCGTTCTCAAATATAAAGTTAGCAACTGAAAGTCAAACCTCTAGTTGAGGACCTAGGGTTCAAAAAGGAAAGAATCACATAAATAAAGAAGGCATGGATGAGCTGGCAGCCTGGAACTACATTTAGTAGTCCTAGGACCTACCCTAAAGTGTTAGCACTGCCATTTTTTGAAGTTGAAAGATCACTGGCTCTGGCGACAGAAGGCCTGAATTCAAATACCACCTCTGACAATTATTATTTGTTTAACCTTGGACAAACTATTGGGTCTCAGTTTCCTCATCTGTAAATTAAGGGGGCTAGACTAGACGATCTCTAAATTTACTTCCAATTTCTTGATCCTAGATTTGATCCTCATAAATGCATTATATACCCTCATTGATGGTATCATACATTTGTTGACGTATTATCTTAGGGCAGTGGAGAGAGCACTCAAATTGGAATCAAAGGACCTGGGTACATATCCTCACTCTGCCACTTGTATTATTACTTGTATGACTGTGAGCCAGTGTTTTTACCTATAAAATGAGAGGTGGGGCTAGACTAAATAAACTGTAGGATTCTTTCCATTACTGAAACCTATGTCCTATGATCTATCTATCTATCTATCTATCTATCTATCTATCTATCTATCTATCTATTTAACTATATATGTATATGTATATATATAATGCTAGTGTTATCATTATTATCATCATCATCATTGCAGATGACATTTGTATAGTACTTTGGGGATTGCCACACTTTTTTAAATTATATGTTGTGTATTTTATTCATTTTTTATTTTTTTTTATTTTTAACATTTGTTTTTAAAACTTTGGGTTACAAATTTTCTCCCTTCCTGCCTCCCCACCCACCCTCATTGAAAAGGCAAGCATCTCAATACAGGATATAGATGTGTAGTCATGCAAAACATTTCCATAGTAGTCCTATTGTGAAAAACTAAGTATATTTCCCTTCACCCTATTCTATCCCCCATTTATTCTATTCTCTCTTTTGACCTGTCCCTCCTCAGAAGAGTTTGCTTCCCCTCCCCCAATCTGCCCTCCCCTCTATCAACCCCTGCTCTCTTGTCCCCTTCCCTCCTTATTTTCCTGTAGAGTAAGATAGATTTCCATACCCCATTGTGTATGTTATTCCCTCCTTAAGTCAAATCCATGAGAATAAGATTCACTCATTCCCTCCCACCTTCCCCCATTTCCCCTCCACTGTAAAAGCCTTTTCTTGTCTGTTTCATGTGAGATATTTTACCTCATTCTACTTCTCTCTTTCTCTTTCTTCCAGTATAATTTTCTCCCACACCTTAATTTTATTTTCCAGATATGACCCCTTCATCTTCAACTCACCCTGTGTCCTCTATCTATCTATCTATACAAACATATAATTTTTCCCTCCCACTACCCTAATACTGACAAAGCACTCATGAGTTACAAATATCACCTTTCCCTGCAGCAATGTAAACAGTTCAACCTTAATGTCTCTTATGATTTCTCTTTCCTGTTTACCTCTTCCATGTTTCACTTGAGTCTTATATTTGAAGGTCAAATTTTCTATTCAGCTTTGGTCTTTTCCACAGGAATGCTTGAAAGTCCTCTATTTCATTGAATGACCATTTTTAACCCTGAAGGATTATACTCAGTTTTGCTGGGTAGGTGATTCTAGGTTGTAGTCCTAATTCCTTTGCCCTCCAAAATGTCATATTCCTTGGCCTCTGGACCCTTAATGTAGAAGCTGCTAAATCTTGTGTTATCCTGATTGTGTTTCTGCAATACTTGAATTGTTTCCTTCTGGCTACTTGCAATATCTTCTCCTTGACCTGGAAATTCTGGAATTTGACTACAACATTCCTAGGAGTTTTTCTTTGGGGATCTCTTTCAGGAGGTGATCAGTGGATTCTTTCAATTTCTATTTTGCTCTTTGGTTCTAAAATATCAGGGTAGTTTTCTTTGATAATTTCTTGAAAGATGATGTCTAGGCTCTTTTTTTGATCATGGCTTTCAGATAGTCCAATAATTTTTAAGTTCTCTCTCCTGGATCTATTTTCCAGGTCAGTTGTTTTTCCAATGAGATATTTCACGTTCTCTTCTATTTTTTTCATTCCTTTTGATTATTGTTACAGTGCCTTGATTTCTCAAATTGCCATTAGCTTCCAATTGCTCCATTCTAATTTTTAAGGAAGTATTTTCTTCAGTAAACTTTTAGATTTCCTTTTCCATTTGGCTAATTTTGTTTTTAAGGGCATTCTTCTCCTCATTGACTTTTTGGACCTCTTTTGCCATTTGGGTTAAGCTATTTTTTAAGGTGTTATTTTCTTCAGTATTTTTTTGGGCCTCCTTTAGCATCACTCTCAGTTTTTCCTCTACTTCTCTTACTTGCTTCTCAAAATCCTTTTTGAGCTCTTCCATAGCCTGGGACCAATTCATATTTTTCTTGGAAGCTTTGAATGTAGGAACTTTGGCTTTGTTGTCTTCTTCTGGTTGTATGTTTTGATCTTCTTTGTCATCAAAGTAAGATAATATAGTCTGACTCTTTTTGCACTGCTTGCTCATGATCCCTGCCAATTACTTGAGTTATAAACTCTTTGTTAAGGTAGGAGTCTGTTTCCAGTGTGGAGAATGTACTGTCCCAAGCTTCAGGGGTTTTGTGCAGCTGTGTTCAGATACTTCCAAGGACCTGTAAATTTTCAGTTCTTCCAAGGTGGTATGATCAAGGGCAAGATGTTTACTCCTTTCCTGGCCTGTGCTCTGGTCTATGAGCACTCTTTTCTGTCTTGGAACTGTAAGGAGGGTTTCCTCTCCACAGCCACTACAAGCTCCACCACGCCAGCACTCCTCCTTGCCCCAGGACCACCACCCAGAACTGTGACCCTGATCCAAGCACAGGCAAAGCAAGAGAATCCTGCACCAGCAGAGAGATCCCTGCAATCCCCCTCTGATCAGCCACTTGATTCCCCCTCAGTCTGTGGGGAGGAAGCTCAGAAGCCAGCCGCTGCCCCCGATGAGCTCAGGGACTGGAGCTGAGACCACCAGCTTTTCTCTCTCCCCGCTGACACAGACTTTTCCCACTGACCTTCCAAGTTGTCTTTGGAATTCCTGGGTTGAGAAGTCTGGAAACTGCCACAGCTGCCCTCGATTCAGTCCTCTGAGGCCTGCTCCAGGGTCCCTGCAGCCTGTGCGCCCATGCCAAACTATACTCCTCTCCCAGTCGGGCATGATATACCTTTCAGATCAACCATTCAGGCTGTCTTGGGCTGGAAATTTGTTTCGCTCTGTCTTTTTGTGGGTTCTGCTGCTTTAGAATTTGTTTAGAGCCATTTTTTATAGGTATGTGGAGGGGTTTGGGGGAAAGCTCAAGCAAGTCACTGCTTTTACTCCGCCATCTTGGCTCCGCTGTGTAGATTGCCACATTCTTTACATATGTTTTCTCATTTGAAACTCCCAACAATTCTATAAAGGTAGTAGATACTTTATAGAGTTCATACTAAAGGTTTTGTTGTTGTAGTTGTTTCAATCATATTTGACTCTTTGTGACCCCATTTAGGACTTTCTTGGCAAAGATACTGGAGCGGTTTGCCATTTCTTTCTTTGGCTCATTTTGCCGATGAGGAAACTGAGGCAAACAAGGTTAAGTGACTTTTCCAGGGTCACACAGCTAGTAAGTATCTGAGGCTTCATTTGAACTCAGGTCCTCTTGACTCCTGGGGCAGTGATCTATACACTGTGCCATTTAGTTGTGCATTGTTGATATTACCCCCATGATGTATTTGGGAAAAACAGCTTCAGGGAGGTGGGAGATGGAAAATACCGAATAGGCTAAGTGGTTCATAACCAAGTAACAATCTTTTTTGCTCTGTGTGGATCAATGGTGTTTTCTCCACAAAACCTTGATGAAATGCTAAAACTATTTTCTTCCTATTTTCTTCCAGGCTAATGAAGTCCTCCTCTTATTTCTCCAGAAACTCCAAGGTGCAAAGAAAAAGTCATGGCATCAAAAAGGGGAAATCATGACAAGTAAAAACATCAAAGTGAAGGTAAGGGAACAAGTAAAGACCAGTATCCACAGCTACAGAGGAGACTGACCCTACCCATGCAGAGTAGAAAAGAAAGAAATATAGGCAGTGAGATAGCAGACTAGCAGATAATGTTTCAAGAGAGATGATCTGCTCATTTTATTGCTGGTGGATCAAATAGGATACTTGAAACCAAATCAAATGGCGGGCTCGATGGGGTTTTTCAATTTTCACAGGTTGATTAGTTTCTATTTTCACAGAATGCTGTGAACTTTTAGAGAGGGCTAGAAAATCCTTTTACTGCTTTGCAAAATTTCCCTACATGAAAACTTTTCTGTCGGGGATTTTACTATGTATCAGTTACTAAGCAATTGGAAAAAGGGGCAGCTGCAAGGTAGTAGTAGAGTCTACGGTGGGATAATGGAATTTTGATTCTCCTGCTTCCAGACACTGGAAAGGAAAAGCCACCAACAAAGGGGACATATTCCTCCCAGTTTTTGTTGCTCTTTTGTTGTGTTGGTGTTTAATTCCTTAACATTGCTCACAGAGATACAAATGGCAAGCTTTTTTGCCCCAGTGAGTAGCTGGAACAGCTGAAGTTGGGGACTGGGTGGGAAGAAAGACCTGCAACACAAAGAGAAATCCATACCTGTGGCAGGTGTGAGTTACAAAGTGCACTGATCAAAAGGACTGGTGAGTAGGTCTGTCAGAGGGCTTCTGCTTTCCCCCATAGTCGTATGGAGGGTAGTCAAAACTCCGTTGTTTTTATTAAAATCTCTATATCGCTTAGTACTTAGCATAGTCACATAACTGGAGAGGTGTATGAGAATAGGACAACAGAGTAAAATCAACTTCTTTTGGATCCTACTCTACTAAAGCCATCAGAATGTGGGGAAAGGCAAATCTGGCAACTGACAACCTTAGAATCCAATGCTTAGCCAATGAAAGGAGCGAATTTTTTTGGTTCTCTTACTGTGAATTATTATAGGGAGATTTTGGTGAAGCAGAAGAAGGAGAGCAGTCTTTAGGGTTTTTCATTTCTGAAACGTCTCCCATATGGATTTTTTTCAAATTAATTCTAGGGTAAAAAAACAAAAAAAGCAAAAAAAAACAAGCCTGCTGAGTATGGGTAGTATTTTAAAGGGAGAAGAAGGAAGCTATGTTGGGGGATCTCTGAGGGAAGCTTTGTCCTGAAAATCTTTTGAGCTTTAAAGATGAGGGAAACAGGTTTAATGAGATTTTAAATTGTCATAGGAGTCAGAATAGGTGTGGGGTGCTGTGTCGGCAAGGGATGCTCTGCTCAAGTAGCAGGCTGCTGGCTCATAAAATCCAGCCTCCGCTCAATTCTGCTGCATTTATTGTGATCGTTCGCTGGAGGAATGAGAAAGAACCTCAACTCTCTAAGCAAAGGTAAATAGAATGAAATACTAAAGATTGACTTCTTAATTGCATCAAGTCCTAAATGGAAGGGCATGCAGGAGACAGTACAAAATAAGAGGCTAAATGCGTGGCTTGTGAAGAACTGAAAAGGTAACATTCGAAGAGAGACCGAATAGTGAGTGGGGCAGGAGAGAAAATCAAAAGATAAAGCCTAAGTTAGAAGGACCTGAACTAGGTGACAAGCAAGGCCTAATTATTCTGTGAAATTCAGAGCAAAGCTCTTGCAATCATCTATTACATTTCCTGTACCTCCTGCCCCACTCTCCTCCAGAGAATATCTCATCAAGTCACTTTACGGGACTGGAAAACTTCAACACATTCCCAAGACTTGGCTTCAAGGTTGAGAAGGAAATGCTACACTGTGCTTTTTATATAATAAAGTTCAGCTGTATCTCCAACTCTATTTCCTTTTTAATTACAATTTTCTTACCTGAGCCTCAAGTGATTCTAATGTTACCATTAACCCTGGAGGCCCAAGTTATTTTATGTTCAACGACATGTACAGAAACGGCAGCTTCTCTATGGGCAATTTCTTCCCTCCATGAACTTTAACCAAGTGGATAACATCAAGAACAAAGTTCCACGCTATCCGTGCCCTGTGGAGTCTGGTGCCCCAGGGATGGTAAATGAATTTGAAAGAAATGAAAGATTATATTGCTTCTGAACTATTGGGGCACTAGGGAACTACAGAAGAAACAGTAGAATGTTAAAGGAAGAGATAGTCTAAAACTGAGCTATTTGTGAGAGATGTTACAGTCCTCTTAAAAAATTAAATTGGGGAATTGGGGCCAGCTCTAAGTTGTACTCTTGGCGTTTAGGGAGTATTACTTGGAGGGCCCTGGGCCCACTCTACCAAATGACCCTTCCTAATGACCCATTCACAGCTTCAACCAGCAGCTCTGGAACCTGGTTCGCAGGTATCCCCAAATCAACCACACTCTCTTAGGATTCATACTGCAAAAAACTTTCAGTTGACTATGTGATGTTCTATCCTCTGGAAATCCCATTGCCTCCCATTTCCTCTTTGGATTTCATAATGAAATAATGCCATAGCTAGAAGGAAATCCAAAGATCATCCAATCCAACTTGTACCTGATGGAGACCCCACTTACACAATGTTCCCTCAATTTGTGTTCATGGACCCAGGACTGGAAGAGGATTTTGAGGTTATCTAATCTAATCCCCTTATTATATGCATGAGGGAACTAAGACACCAGGAAGAAATTCCTCCCTGAATGTATGATCATGGCCTTCATTTTGGAAGAGCTGCAATATTCTGGGGCTAGATTAAAAAGATATAGTAGCTTATTCACAAAAAGAAGCATCTGTAGGACGCTATCATCTTGAGGCAATCTTTTTTCTATTTAGATTCTATGCTGCTGCTAGTATTATTACTATTATCCACATTTTTCAAATGAGGAAATGGAAGGTTAGAGAAATTGTGACTTCTCCATGATTACACAACTAGTAAATTTCAGATGCCAGATTTGGCCCAAGGTCATCTTGACTTCAGGTACAGCATTGGATCCATGTTATATGATACTATCACAAAATAACAGAATATTTGTCCCCACAAGCATTACAAATAAGATAGCTTCTAGGAAGGACAGCTAAGTGGCTCAGTGGATAGAGTGCTGGGCCTGGGGTGAGGAAGACCATCTTCCTGAGTTCAAGTCTGGCCTCAGACATTTACTAGCAATGTGACCCTAGGCATGTCTCTTAACCCTGCTTGCCTCAGTTTCCTCCTCTGTAAAATGAGCTGGAGAAGGAAATGGCAAGTCACTCCAATATCTCTGCCAAGAAAACCCAAGTGGATTCACAAAGAGTAGGACAGGACTGAAAATAACTCAACAGGTTCTGGAGAGCTAGCCCCAATATATTTTTTAAAAAGTTCAAAGTCTTTCACATCTGGTCTGTTAGAGAGTTCTGTTGTCAATGTATTCAGTCACATTGTATGCAGAGAAAGTGGGGGGAGGAAAAAGAGACAGAGACAGAAAAAGAGAAAGAAGAGGAGAGGGAGGGGTGGGGATAGAAGAAAAGGGGAGGAAAGCAGAGGTAAGAATGAATCAATATCTTCAATGTCTATTTCATTAAAAAACAAAAAATAAAAAAGCTTTGATAATTATATTGCTTTAAATGGACTAATAGAAGTTTTCTAACTCATTGTAGAATTAAAATTTCTTACAAAATAAATCTCACACAATTTTAAAATTATAGATGGAAAAGTTCTGAGGTCACCTAAACGAACAACAAAATATCAGAGTTGAAATAGACTTCTGAGATCATATAGCATGACCCAGCAGTAAACAAGGATCTCATTTAGAAGGTTCTTAACAAGGGCAAATGGGGCAAAAGGGCAAAAGTCATAGGGAACTCTACCATCTCAAGTCACACAGAATAATTTTGAACTCTTCCACATGATTTAAAATATTACAAAAATATTCAAAGGAGGTAATCATGATGCTTCGAAGTCAATTAGTGGAAAAGTTTTTATGAAGTACCTACTATGTGCCAAATACTGTGCTGAGTGCAACGAATACAAAGAAAGGCATGGCAATGTCTGCTCTCACGTAGCTCAGTCCAATGCGGGAGACAAGACAAATAAATCCCCTAGACAAAGGGTGAATTGTTGTTTGTTATTTGTCCTTCATTCTCAGAGAGGACCATGACATCAGGAAGATGATGCCGTGACTTGCAAGTGACTTGGATTTAAGTGAGGGAGGGGTGTGCAAAGTCACCAGCCTCACTTTCTCCTCTGGAGCCATTTGGGTCCAGCAGTGAGATATACACCGGGACAACAGGATGAACAGGAAATAATTAACAGGAGGAAGGCATTAAATTAAGGGAGACTAGGAAAGGCTACCTGTAAAAGGTGGGATTTTAGTTAGGATTTAAAGGACCAATAAAACCAGCAGCTGGTGAGGGGGAGCATTGCGGGCATGGAGGACAGTCAAAGAAAATGTCCAGAGATGAGGGTAAGGAGGACAGTATCATTAGGTCAGAGTATATATGTAGGTGTAGTGTAAGGAGACTGGAAAGGTAAAGGAGGTCTAGTTTATTAAGGGCTTTGAATGCCAAACAGAGGATTTTGTATTTGATCCTAGAGGTCATAAGGAGCCACTAGCCTTATGAGTATAGGGGTGACATGGTTGGCTTTTCATTTTGGGAAAATCACTTTGGCAGCTGAATGGAGAATGAACTGGAATAGGGAGAACGTTGTGGAGGGCAGAGTAACCAAGGGGCCATTGAAATAATTTAGGTGTGGAATGTTGAAGGCTTTACTTGCTAGCAGTATAGAGGACAGAAGGGGGCATCATTGAGAATCTTCTCTTCTCCAGGCTAAAAATGTCTAGTTCCCTCTACACCTATCTTCAGAGAGCATGGTTTTAAGTAGTTTGTTAGTGTACCTCTTAAAACGTGGTGCTTCTAGGAGTGCAGACTCAAGGCCTCATGCAGCCCTCTAGGTCCTCAATTACGGCCCTTTGACTGAATCCAAACTTCACAGAACAAATCTCCTTAATGAAAGGATTTGTTCTGTAAAACTTGGACTTAGTCAAAAGGCCGCACCCAATGTGGCCTTGAGGCTGCAGGTTCTCCATCCCTGCATTAGGCAGTGTAATAGATAGAGTCCTTCACTTGGTATCAGAAAGATTCAAGTTCTGACTGATACCTATTAGCTGTTTAACTATGAACATATTATTTGACTTCTTTGAGTCTCAGTGTTGTTGACTCTAAAATGGGGATAATAATACTCTTAATACCTATCTCACAATGTTATTGTAAGGCTCAAATAGGATAAAATAGTAAAACCTGTTTGTTTTTGTGTTTGTTTTAATCCAAGCACTATTTCCATTTTTAAAATTTTTCATTTCATTATGAAATAATAAAAACAAACTATTCTACCATATAACGAGGAACCAAAAGGAAAAAAAAAAGGACTGTATTATGGTACCACTAACTTCTCTTATGTACAGTTTGTTTTTAATATGCATATTAAATTTTACAAGGTTGTAATAGCATGCCCGTATTTGTTTGTGTCCCCTTCTGACCTTTTGATTTTATTTTGTGCACTTTTTATGTTTTAGGGATGTTTCTTTCTCTCTAGTAAAACGTTGGGCAAACTTAAAAGTGCTATAGAAATGTCATTTATTATTATTAACTGAATGTAATATTCCAGAAACATTCTGGCCAACATAGAGCACAATGGTCCTAACATTTGCCTATGATACTATAATTCTATTAACACAAATAATGACACAATGTTACCTCTACAGGCCAATTGTGATTTTTTACAACATTCCTAACCCCTGCTCTACCTACCTTTCACAGCCAGATGAAGAATTAAGGGGTTTAAACACACAGAAACATTTGCATGTATATTTATATATATAAGAATGTGTGCATATATGTGTGTGTTTGTTTGTGTATATATATGTATATATACTTACATATACATTCAACTACTAGTAGAAGTTGGTTATAATGGCTTACACATATGTGTATTAAAATACATCTAATACACACAACAGTAGTTAGTTATGATGGCTCACATGTGAGTGTGTATATACATATATATATAATTATACATAACATATATATCATTGTAATTAGCAGTTGGCAATAATAGCTCATATGCATGTGAATATGCATGTGTATATTACATATCTATATTATATTATATTATATTACATTACATTGTATTACATTACATTATATTACATTACATTACATTGTATTATATTATATTACATTATATATTATATTAATTATATTATATTATATTATATTATATTATATTATATATTAATTATATATTAATTATATTATATTATATTATATATTAATTATATTAATTATATTATATTATATTATATTATATTACATTACATTATATCATATGTCACATTATATTACATATATCACATGTGTACATATCTATTACATATACGTGCATGAATGTTATATAATATACATATGTACAAACACATATAATGTGTATTAGTTTTTTTCTACAATAGTTCAAGGATCTGTGATGTCATGAGCCTGCCTAGTCCCTTTGCAAACGCAGTTCACATTCCCTCCACAGTTTGCTTAATGATCTTCAATATCTACAGCAACCAAAAAAATAATCTGTCATCCTTTTCCCAACCTAGTGACAAACTTCTCTCTCTTCCTCAGAGGATGAACATTCAGTCTGTGACCAGATAAAGTTCTAGAGCTTTCCAGAATGGCACGACCTTTTAGAGTCTGAGCACTGTTGCCTCGAGAGTCAAAGGTCTCTCATCTCTATATCACAAAGAAGAATGAGAGCCAGTCTTCCCTGGGAAGTCTATGGAAATTCTTTTGAAAGCTGGAGTGATAAACGTTGTTTTTATCATTGGCTCCCTAATTATTATCTCTCTTTGTTTGTTATTCCAATTTGAAATAATAAACTGCATTTCACGAAGAAATCTATTATGTTTGTTATTGAATGCAATTGAAGTTTTAAAAATGGAGTACCTTTTTGAGATATAGCTCAAATATCACTTTCTTTTATTATTTGTTTTTAAACATAGTTTCCCAGTTACATTTTTTTAAAATTTTAGTTCTATATTCTTTCCCTCGCACCCCTTCACCATACCTTGAGAAGGCAAGCAATATGGTATCAATTTATACATGTGAAGTCATGTAAAACATGTTTCTGTATTAGTCATATTACAAAAGAAAGTGCACACAAAACAAGAAAAATAAAGAACGTGGAAAAAGTGTGTTTCGATCTTCACTCAGAGATCATCAGTTCTCTCTCAGAAGGTAAATAGCTTTTTTCACCATGGGCCCTCTGCAATGATTTTGGATCATTATATTTATCAGAGCAGCGAAGTCTTTCACAGTTGGTCATCATTACAATATTGTTGTTACTACATTCAGTGTTCTCTTGGTTGTGCTCTCTTCACTGTGTATCAGTTCATATATCAGTTCCCAGATTTTGTCTGAAACCATACTGTTTGTCATTTCTTACAGCATGTTAGTATTCCATCTTAATCATGTCCCACTGCATAGTTCAGCCATTCCCCTATTGATGAGCACCCCTTCAATCTCCAATTCTTTGCTACCACAAAAAGTGCTGCTATGAATATTTGTGTACAAATGTGTTCTTTCCTTTTTCTTTGATTTTTTTGGAATACAGACCTAGTGATGGTATTGCTGGGTTAAAGGGTATGCACAGTTTTATAGCTCATTGGGTATAGTTCCAAATTATTTTCCAAAATGGTTAGACTAATTCAAAGCTCCACCATCAGTGTATTAGTGTCCCAGCTTTTCCACATCCCCTCCAGCATTTATCATTTCCCTTTTTTGTCATGTTAGCCAATGTGATGGGTACCTCAGAGTTGTTTTAACATTCATTTCTCTAATCAATAGTGATTTAAAGCATGTTTTTTATATAACTACTGATAGCTTTGATTACTTCTTCTGAAAACTGACTGTTCATATCCTTTGATAATTTATCTGTTGACGACTGGCTTTTATTTCTATAAATTTGGCTCAGTTCCCTATATATTGAGAAATGAGGCCTTTATCAGATAAACTTGCTGTAATTTGTCCCATAGTTTCCTGCTTTCCTTCTAATTGTGGCTGCATTTGCTTTGTTAAATATTACTTTCTACATTAAGTATATCCTGATCCCTGACTGCTGGTGCCCTTTACTCCTCAAACTGTTTTATGTTTGTTAGTATTGATTTTTATTTAATCTGTTTTACTTATTATGAATATATGTGAATATATGTACATTTATACATTCATATAAGTATATATGTCTCCTCAATAGAATATAAAGTCCTTGAAAATAGGGATTTTTCTCATTCTTTACCTTGGTATGTCCAGGATCTATCACAGTGCCTAGCATGTAGCAAGAATGATTAAATGTTTATTGATTGGCTGATTAACTGATATCATCCCTTTCCAATCCCCTATTTAGCAAGCCAACCCTGATAGTATAAGGAAAAAAAGAGAAAAGAATTTGAAAGCAACTCAGTAAAACTAACCAATGCATCAAGCAAGTCTGACAGTATATGCAATAGTTCACAGTCAGAGTTCCTTACCTCCTTCCATCTCTACATCTATGATCCTAACCCAGGAAAGGTTGACTATAAATTGGATTCCAGCAAAAGGTGTAGAATTTTCCTACTAGAGACAACTTCTAAGATCACTATCCATAATGTACTCTCCCGCACTTGACAATCCAGTCAGGCTAGCCATCTGTTTGTTTCTCTAAGTCACTGCATCTTCCTTCTCCATGCCTTTCCACTGGCCATCACTCATGACTGGATTGTACTTCTTCCAAATATCTGTCTTCCAGAAGCCCTCACTTCCTTGAGGATGTAGCTCAATTACCATGTTCTACATAATTCCCCCCTTTTGGAATTCTTCTTAACTACTCATTATCCACCCCCTTCAAACAACCTTGTATTTAACTACTCTTTTTGTAGTTCACTTATATACGTAAATGTGTCCTTTAATATATTCTTCATTCTTCTCCAAGCTGCATTCCTGAATCTTCTAGACCTTCTTCTCCAATCATCTGAATCTTCTAGACCATCTCTACCATGGCCTGGAAACCTCTTTATTCTGGTGGAAGTTCACTACAGTTCTGGGCATTGGAAGCACCCTACACTCCTACAGTTTCCTCCCTCTGATTGAATAGACCCTCCCCAGAATTTCCATTTGTAAGAGAAGGCTCAGACTAGCTTTTTCCAGGCTGCACTCCTGACTCTCCTTCTGGACTTTCTTTACAATGTGTCTCTCTTTCCAGTTCCCTTTTATCTAGTTTCTTTGCAAATTAGAATGTAAGATCTTTGAGGGGTTGTCTTTTGACTTGCATTTCTTTTCCTAGTGTTTAGTGTGGTACTGGCATATATAGTGAGAGCTTAATAAATGCTTGTTGTTGACTTTTTATACTCATACACACACTTGTTGTCTTTTCCATGAACTTGAAAATTCCATGACTAGCTCATGCATTAATTTTGAATCCCCAGTACTATACCTGGTACACAGTAGGTATTTAATAAGTACTTATTGGTTTATATAATATAATGTATTCATGGGATCATAGATTTAAGGCTTTAATCTACCACTGAGGTCATCTCTCCCAACCCCATCATTTTACAGATGAAGAATCAAAGCCAGTCAGGTTTAGTTGTGACTTGCCCAAGAACACCCAGTGGAATTTCAACCCAGGTCCTCAGATTTCTGAACCATTTTTCTTTCTACTGTACTAAATTAGGGTCCAGGGACCTTAAGTAGCTGGTTAAGGTCAAAAGGGTAGTTAAGATAAGCTAAGAGCCCCAGTTCCAGTGTTCTTTCCAATATACAGTTCTTCCTTGTAATCTGCTTTTTTAGATGCTGGAAACTTAAAAATCTTGAATTCCTCGTGGTATCCCAGGTTTCATTACTGTAGAGCAAGAAGGAAGAGGAGGAGGAAGAGGGGGCAGCTGTCCAGGGAGTATATGGCAATCTTCCCATCTCCTGACAGAAACAAGATTTCAGGCAGCCTCATTAGTGATGCAACAAGATAAGTCCTTGCTCTAAAGTCATCCACTCTCTCTTGAAGTTTTCCAAGGCTCCTACGGTTACCGACGATCCATGGCACCCCAATCTGCCTTTTGCAGCATTTTCATCGGGAGTGTAATAGAACGCCGGATCGCGGCTGTATTTCTTAAAGGCAATTAATATTTTATTATGCACAGACTTTTATTTTCATCCTCTGGATTCCTCTTCTCTAATTAAATCTTGTGATTTACACAAATAGAGCTGCTGTTCTTTAAATGGTGCAAATTGGAAAAATTAACAAATTCTTGTTAAACGGAATGAAAAGTAGCCGAGGGTCCAATTTTTGTGTTGGAAACAACTGGAGGCTACAGAGGGAATCTGCTGGTGTGTCTCATCTGGGTGTAGCAATGTGACAATTAGGGATAAAATACCTCTGTTAAGTGGGCCTGATAAAACTTCCGGCTGTGCAAGGTAGAGAGGTTAATTCTTTAAATAAATAAAGCCAGTTTATTTTATGCGCCCGTGTTGGGTTTTTGCATAGGCATCTCATCTTATCGGGTGACCCTGTATGCAGAATTTTGCCATTATGGGATTTATAAATCAAGGGAATAAATGTAATTCTACACTCCTTTACATTTGCATTCATGAGAGCCTGTCTGGGGCAGACAGAGTGGTCTTCAAAGAGGACACAGACACTGCCGGATAGGAGAATTCCCTCTCTGCTGCTCCAACTGGTGTTTTTCACCACTCACTTCCCTAAGAGCAAAACCCAGGTCAATTACTTGGATGAAGATTGCCTAGGACCCCTGGAAAGGGTGAAGGAAGAGAAGAGAGCAAAGAAAAGAATGGGGTATAAAACACCCTTTCACATGATAGTGACATCCCTCTCTATCTCTGAAGTAACTCCGAAGGCAGGGGAGAGGACAGAAAAGGGCAGATTTCAATTGAGAAGGAAGTTTTTAGTTTATAAACTCAGAGCAAAAAAGACCCTTAGCAGTTATCAAACCTAAACACTTCAATTTTCAGAAAAGGAAATGGGGGTCCAAATAAATTAAGTGATTTGGCCAGACTTATGTCGCTAAGAAGTGTTTGAGTTTGGAATCAAATGTGAGTCTCCCTATCTACAAGTTCTATCCATTTTTCCACACTATATTCAAATCCATGCTGGTCAAGAGTCCCAGAAGTCTACACCGGTGGTAAAATACCCTGGGTCTTGCTTTCCTTAGCCGTAAAATGAATTGGTTGGCCAACCTACATTGCTTCTTAGGTTCCTTCCAGATCCAGATCTATGATAATATGACCTTGCTCTGCCCAGTAGTAATAATACTAGGTCCGGAGTCATGATCAAGTATTCAAATGCACCTTTGAGCTCCTGCATGCCTGCCCATAAACCAGAGCCATGTCTAGGGACAGAATGCCCTGGGCCAATTCACTTCAAGCCACGATGGTGGACGGTAGTGATGGTATATAGGACAGTGAGGATGGTTGTGAGGAAGTGGAACAGAGGACAATCCTACCAGGAACGAAGCTGGGCTGAAAAAGGACATTCCTACAATTCAGCCAAAGCAGTGGAACCCCATGACTCTGTAGGATCATAAGTAAATGTGTGGGGACAGTGGTTTCTATGGGGAGGAAGTATGTCAATGCACCACTCTCTTTAAATAAACCTGCTCTTCCCCACACCATGTAGCAGTTATTAGCATCCTGCAAAAGACTCCTTGTGTGCTGTGTTAGTAACATCACTATCTGATCTCAACTTGGGGAAGAAGGGGAGTGGAGGTCAGGGAAGAAGATGAAGTGTCCCAGTAAATAAATGTAAGCTCTAGAGTTAAAATAAGGAGAAGGAATAAGAAACTCAATTTTATGCACCTCAGCTAGGAGTTGTTTGTTTAGGTCTTGTTCTCTTTTGATTTTGGTGCCTAGATTTTTTTTTCTTTTTACTATAATGTATCCCCTACGTCTGTAATAAAAGTTTGAACAAAGTTTTATTAATAAAACTAATTTACATATAAAGGATTTGAAAGTTTGCCAGTTCTTTTCCTTATAAAAGCTTTATGAAATAGGTGAATGAGAAAACTAAAGCTAATAGAAGTTAAAGGGCTTCCCCATGCACCAACAGCAAAGCATGATTCAGGACAAGGTCACCTTCGAGCACATCCATTGCCATTTCCACTAGCCCAGTAATAATAGCTAACAGTTATATCCATACACACACATATCATTTGAAGGTTTGCAAAGAACTTTACTTATATTATCTCACTGATTGATGCCTTGATGCCTCTGCAATGGAAGAAAAGAAATCAATTGATTAAATATACAGAATTATACTCTACATCATTCTCTAAGAAAAAAAAAATCTCCTATACAGAGGACTACCTGAATATGACTACATTTTCTACTCCAATTTTCTCTGCATCCCATCTTCTGCTCAATGTGGAAATCACACAGATTTTTCTTTTTATTCACCAGGCAAATTAAATATGAGGAAAAATTTCTACATTAATTTGTATAGAAATAACTGAAAACCTGTATAAGCTATATTTTTCCATTTCACAAAGTTTTAGATAGATAGTTTTATTATAATCTTTATTGATAAAAGTACTTGCATGATCCATTCTGAGATGGGCTATGAAATACTTGAAAAATGTATGGATGGGCTTGAGGAATAAGAAAATGGAGGAAACACTTATTAGATTTGCCCAGTCATTAAAGCACTTTGAGATCTTTTTTAGATGAAATTTCTAGGATTGAATATAATAACTTATATTTTTATTACACATTAAAATTTGCAATGAATTTTTCTCAGAAATGTCCTACAACATTGGTTTTGCTGGAATAATTATATCATTCTCCCTTTAGAGGCGAGGAAAATAAGACTCTGAGATAATTAGTAACTTTTCCAAATGTACACAAATATTAAGTTTGAGAGTTAGTATTCAAACCTAAGTAATTCCTTAACTTATTTTTGTTCACACCGCCCTCTGCAGCATGCTTCCTCTTCTAGTAGTTCTCTTCCCCAGCTCTGCGTCAACAAATATATGATTGATAATTATTATCTTTTCCATTAGGAAGTAAGCCTCTTGAAATCATGATTGTTTTTTCTTCTTCTTTGTATCCCCAGAGCTTAGGACCAAGTAAATGTTGACTATATGCTTGTTGATTGATTGATTGGCACATGAAATAAGTAGGCTTTCCACAGTTTTCTTTAAGTCACTGATAAAAATTTTGGAATGAAACAGGACCAAGAAAAAGGGTCCATTAGAAACTTCCCTCCCAGTTGACATTGATTCATTAATCAGAACTCTGAACCTTTCATTCAGTTAAATAGACAAATTTTTCTAGAACCCTACCCAATTTTTCTATGTTGTACCCACACAACACAGAAATACAAATACACTATGTGGAAATACTACTTCTAGAAACTACTTTTGGAAACTACTCATGGAAATACAAACATACTACGTCTTTGGTATTTCAATGATCTGCCAATACAGCAATTCTGTCAAAAGTACAGATGCTGTCAATCTGTCATGGCCTGATCTTAAACCCATGCTGGCTTGCAATGACCCTTCTTATTTAAATCATCACTTATTTTTAAAATCTATATTAGAGTTGGGGATGGATATGCATTGTGAAGTCTATGATCTTCATCTTTTTCAAAATTAGGATATTTGGCTTTTTAAAGTTTTAAACAACACCTCTTCTGCTCTCCACCTTTCCTTCAGAAGTACTCAGTGGCTTCAAATATTTGTCATCTTACCTTTCTATCCTAGAAGCTATGGATACGACTTAGTGCCTTGAACAACAGTGATCCTTAATAAATGCTAGGTATAGTTCTATAGTTTATCAGTAACATTTGGAATTATATTTATTCACTTGCTTCTTTGTTTGCTTTCTAATACTCTAACAGATAATTTATCTGAGCAGAATTAATATTCAATAAACAAAAGGAACTAGAGATTTTACTGCAAATAGGTAAGTATGAGCTCATAGGTATCACTGAAGTTTGGTAGAATGGAATATATGACTAGAATATACCAATTAATGTATATACCTTCTTCAAAAGGGACAAGTCAGTTAATATGCACTCATATGCAGATATATCTGCATATATATGGAGACAGAGATGTATGTATGTATGTCTGTATGTATGTTGGTATATGTGAAGAGAGATGAGTGGATGAGTGGTACAAAACATTTGGGTGAGGATCATAGGAAGGAAAAACAAGTGAAATCACGGGAGAGAGAGAAAGGGAGGGAGAGAGGAAGGGAGAGAGGGAGAGAAAGAGAGGAAGAAAGAGTGAGAGAGAGAGAGAGAGAGAGAGAGAGAAGTGATATAAAACATTTGGGTGAGGACCATAGGAAGAAGAAACAAGTGATGTCATGGTAAAAGTATAATACAGTTTACTTCTCACAGAGCTACAGCTTGGTGATTCAAATGTCCTGCTCATCTCTTAAGATTCAACAAATCATAATAATTACTTTTTTGTCATTCGCTCTGCACCTCATGCCTCCCTTCTACTTTTCTTGTCCTCTCAGATTTGTGGACTGCCGCATTCTAGGGGTGTGCTAGAACCAGCTTGTACCTGAAAGCCAATTGTTAAATTTTCAGAGTGAGCACCTTAGAAAAGGGCTAATGCTACAAATCAAGTCTTAATTTATTGATTTGTTGATTGTCTAGACTTGAAAAAATGATGGAAAAATATGAATAATGCAAACTCAATTTAAAAGTGGGTCATGAATGCTGTTTGGGTCGTTTTGAAAGCTTGTTGACGTATCACTTCTTGAATTCGGTGGTGCTACTTTGATTCTCACTTTATCTTATTATGTCCTTTTGAATACATAACAGCATTCCATAATTGCCAAGCTCTCCTTTGCCAGCAACTAAGTTTCAGTGACAGACCCAATTGATCTCTTAGCATTAAGGACTCATATTTATTGTGTTTATTACTTCATGCTTCAAAGAGTAGTTTTATATCTCTTCCAACTCTGAGATGCATTCATTCATCCGATGCAATTGTGTATGTTGCTTGTAGAGCTAATAATGAGAAAAATTCATCTCCACCTTTAAAAATAATGTATGGGCATCACAAGACTTAGGAAAAATTAGTTGTATGTGCCCAGAGTAATTAAATACTAGAAGTCTGTTCAAATAAAATCTACTTATTAAAAAAAAAACTTTATCAGTCATAACATTCTCACTCATCTATAAGGACTGAGTGGGAACATCTGTGATTTTTAAATCATGTTATTTTTGAAAGCTAGTATTTGGTGGCATTGCAGATGTAACATATTAATTGCAAATGAATCATACTCTATCAGAAATTTTAAAAGGCTACAAATAGATCTTCATAGAATTAAAGAATCATAAGATGCTTGAACTAAAAAATACTTTAGTCTAGTCCCTTCGTGTTATTTGTCAAGGTTTTCTTTTTTTTTCATTTTGGAGTTAAGCACAAAAAAAAAGTATTTCTATATATGCTATAAAATACACTTACACACATAAATCCCTTTAAAAAAAATCATACCAAGACTGCATGCTTTTACTTTCTTCTGAGCTTCCTTCTATTTTTTGCTGTGCATTGTTACAGGTTTCAATATGCCTCTGTCTTTTTTTGTTTGTTTTGTTTTTGTTTTTGTTTTTGTTCTTCCATATAGCTATTGTTAAACTTGCTTCTCACTATCACTTCCCCATTTAAAAAGAGTTGGGCTTGGGAGCCAAGATGGCAGAGTCAAAGCAGTGACTTGCTTGAGTTCTCACCCAAACCCCTCCAAATACCTGTAAAAATGGCTCTAAATAAATCCCATAGCAGCAGAACCCACAAAAAGACAGAGTGAAACAAACTAGCCTAAGACAACCTATATGCTTGATTGGAAAGGTGTATTGCACCAGGCTGGGAGAGGAACGCAATTCAGCATGGCCTCACAGACAAAGACCAGGTCTCAGTGAACCTGGAGCAAGCCTCAGAGGACTGAATCACGGGCAGCTGTGGCAAGTTCCAGACTTCTCAACCCAGAAACTCCGAAGACAACTTAGAAGGTGAGTAGGAAAAGTCTGTGACCACGGTAAGAGAGAAGCTTGGTCCCAGCCCCAGTCCTGGTACAGCCCTAGGGTGGTGACTGTTTCCTGAGCTTCCAGCCCACAGACTGAGGGAGAATTCAGTGGCTGATCAGAGGTAGATTTCAGGGATCCTTTTGCTGGTGCTCAGGCAGGATTCTCTTGCTTTGCCCATGCTTGGATCTGGGTCACAGTCCTGGGTTGAAAAGGAGTACTGGCATAGTGGAGTTTGCAGTGGTGGTGTAGAGGGAATCCTCCTCACAGTTCCAAGGCAGAAAAGAGTACTTGTGGTCACTCATAGACCAGAGCACAGGCCAGAAAAGAAGTGAACACCTCACCCTTGATCATAGCACCTTGGAAGAATTGAAAACTTACAGATCCCTAGAATTATCTCTGAAAACAGCTGCATAAAACCCCCGAGGCTTGGGACTGTACATTCTCCACACTGGAAGCAGACTCCTACCTTAACAAAGAGTTTATAACTCAAATAATTAGCTGGGATCATGAGCAAACTGTGCAAAAAAGTCAGACCATAGAATCTTTCTTTGGTAACAAAGAAGATTGAAACATACAACCAGAAAAAGACAACAAAGTCAAAGCTCCTACATCCAAAGCCTCCAAGAAAAATATGAATCAGTCCCAGGTCATGGAAGAGCTAAAAAAGGATTTTGAGAAGCAAGTAAGAGAAGTAGAGGAAAAACTGGGAAGAGAAATGAGAGTGATGCAAGAAAATCATGAAAAATAAGTCAACATCTTACTAAAGGAGACCAAAAAATGCTGAGGAAAATAACACCTTAAAAATAGACTAACCCAAATGGCAAAAGAGGTCCAAAAAGTCAATGAGGAGAAGAATTCCTTAAAAAGCAAAATGGGCCAAATGGAAAAGGAAGTCCAAAAGCTCACTGAAGAAAATACTTGCTTAAAAATTAGAATAGAGCAATTGGAAGCTACTGACTTTGTGAGAAATCAAGACATTATAAAACAAAACCAAAGGAATGAAAAAAAAATAGAAGACAATGTGAAATATCTCATTGGAAAAACAACTGACCTGGAAAATAGATACAGGAGAGAGAATTCAAAAATTATTGAACTATCTGAAAGCCATGATCAAAAAAAAGAGCCTACACATCATCTTTCAAGAAATTATCAAGAAATCATCTTTCAAAAAATTATGGTATTCTAGAACCAGAGGGCAAAACAGAAATGGAAAGAATCCACCAATCACCTCCTAAAAGAGATCCCCAAAGGAAAACTCCTAGGAATATTATAGCCAAATCCAGAGTTTCCAAATCAAAGAGAAAATATTGCAAGCAGCCAGAGAGAAACAATTCAAGTATTGTGGAAACACAATCAAGATAATACAAGATTTAGCAGCTTCTACATTAAGGGCCAGAGGTCAAAGGAGATAGGATTACAGCCAAGAATCACCTACCCAGCAAAAGTGAGTATAATCCTTCAGGGGAAAATGGATATTCAGTGAAACAGAGGACTTTCAAGTATTCTTGCTGAAAAGACCAGCGGTGAAAAGAAAGTTTGTCTTTCAAATATAAGACTCAAGAGAAATATGAGGAAGTAAACAGGAAAGAGAAATCATAAGGGACTTATTAAGGTTGAACTGTTTACATTCCTGAATGGAAAGATGATATTTGTAACTCATGAGACCTTTGTCAGTATTAGGGTAGTTGGGGGGAAAAATTACATGTATTATATATAGATGGATAGGTAAATAGAAGGCACAGGGTGAGTTAAAGATGAAGGAGTGATATCTGGAAAATAAAATTAAGGGGTGAGAGAGAATTATACTGGGAGAAGGAGAAAGGGAGAGGTAGAATGGGGTAAATTATCTCACATAAAACAGACAAGAAAAGACTTTTACAGTGGAGGGTAAATGGGGGAAGGTGAGAGGGAATGAGTAAATCTTATTCTCATCGGATTTGGCTTAAGGAGGGAATAACATACACACTCAATTGGGTATGGAAATCCATCTTACCTTGCAGGAAAATGCAGAGGAAAGGACAAGAGAGCAGGGGGATGATAGAGGGGAGGGGGTAATCAGAAGCAAACACTTCTAAGGTGGCACAAGGTCAAAAGAGAGAATAAAATAAATGGGGGGATAGGATTAAGGGAAATATAGTTTTTCACAACAATAAAAAAAAGAATAAAGAAGTTTGGTTTGATTGTAACTGTTCTCTTTCTGGTATCATCCTCCTCCTTTAAATGACACCTTCATCCCCACTCTGTTTCATTGTTAAGCTTAATATATTTCTTTTCCAAACTCTGCATGTGGAGGGGGGGTCTGTATGTAATCTTTCTTTGTTCAATTCAGACAACATTAGAGCTCATCTGAGGCCTGCCCTGCACTTTGTTCATATTTATACACTTTTTGTGCTTCCAGCTATGAGAAATAGCATGTTCTACCCTCTTTCTTCCTTCTTATGCTAGTTTATTCCTTTTGTCCTTGGTTTTCTTTCTCATCTTAAAATCTTAGAAACTCGATACATGTGAAGCCATTCTGAAGGACACCTGCTTCTTCTTCCTAGGTCAGAATGTTAGTAATATATCATCATGATATAGCCCCTTTCAATGACTAGACTAGATTTTTTTTTGCTTGACTCTTATGTTTTATATATTTAAAGTTCCTACTCAGCTCAGGTCTAATCATTTCATCAGAAATGATTGAACATGTTCTATTTTATTTAAGGTACTTCCTTTCCTCCACCCATACTAAGGGTCTATTTTGAAAAAAAAAAGCAATTCCATTTTTAATTTGTGTGTGTGTGCATGTGTGTGCATCAAAATTTATCTACGATAATGCCCCAGTTCTAGTCCATCTTATTGGCTGAATTTCTGAGGTCATTTTTTAAACTTGTATTTGAAAAGTGAGGATTTGTCATCTATTAGTTCATTAAGTCTAGTGAGCATCTAATGTATAATTTTGATTACTTGATCTTGTCCTTCTAAATATCTGGTAGGTGCTAAATTTTTGAAATTTGCAGTGAAGTGCTGCACAGTTTCTGCCATTATTATCATTGTTCTTGGTGGTGTTATTATTACTACTATTATTACTATATTTGCCATCTTCTTCTCTTTTCATGCAGCTACATTCTCCCAGCTCCAGCAAAAGTCAAGGATTACCATAAAGCTTCTAATTAATCATCAGAGTCCTTTTTTAGATAAACTTCAATATTTAACAACTTAACTTTATTTGGATATTTATCTTACTCTTTCTTTACCCAACTCCCAATCCCATTCCACCTCTCATCCTTCTCCTGACTAGATTATAAACACCTGGAAGGCAGGAACTATGTATTGTCTATCCTTGTATCTTTCCCAGAGTCCTTTATTCTAGTCATTCAAAGTAAGTACTTAGTAAATGTTTATTGACTTGAATCTCTTGAATTCTAAAAGCTTGAAACTTAAGCCTTTGAAAATGGAATCCTGGTGGGGGATTAAAAATGTCAAAAATAGAGTACCTTTATGTGAGAAGCTGGGGCATGCTACCTTTGAAAGATTCTAATTAAACTAAGAAGTTTTAACTGAATGAGAATTAGCTGGGATGGTGAGCAAACGAGAAACTCCCTAAAATTGTCTATGACAAGCTAGATGGCAGTTTCTTTTATGGGAGGTGGAGGGAAAAGGAAGCATGTCAGAGAGGTAGTTATTGGGTTATTTTATTGGTTAATCACTAATATCCATTCCTCCTCCCTCATAGAATATCCTTTTCAACATCCCTTACAAGACTATTTGCCTTGTGAGAGAACCTGGTGCCCCCATGCTAATTTATAAAATTCCCTTGATCCTCTGGGATCAAAAGTACCATACAGGGCAGATTTGCAAGTTAGTAGTATTATTCCTGTTGTTTGTTCTACCCACCAAAACAAATTAATGTAAAACCTTCAGTGGCTGAAATTAGAAAGCTTAATAGGGCATTTTAATGGAAAAATATACTGGAAACCATTATTTGATTTTTGACACTTAAGAAAATGAATGGTCTTCACATAAGATAATGCATGCTTTAATTCTGTTTCCACTGGTTAATGCCCCTTGATTCCTTCTTGGATGCCTTTCTGCTTAAATAATACTTTAAAAAAAGGATCATTCATTTATGAACCATATATCTATAAAATATTTGCTAATAAAATAAGGAAAATTCCATTTTCCTTCCCTATTGTCTTCAAAGTGCAATACAGGGGCAGCTAGGTGGCGCAGTGGATAGAGCACCAGCCCTGAAGTCAGGAAGACCTGAGTTCAAATCCGGCCTCAGACCAAAACACTTGACACGTACTAGCTGTGTGACCTTGGGCAAGTCACTTAACCCTGATTGCCTCACTTAAAAACAAAACAAAACAAAACAAAACAAAGTGCAATATGAAGAAAGTCGTATCAAATGTGACTGTCCCAGCAACCTCTTCAAAATGGAAAGGCATGGACATCCTAAAGCAGCTTTCTACACATCAACTTCTGAAAATTAGCCAGATTTGTAAGCTGAACTCATTGTTAAATGGCTGTTCATCAGACAATTTTAAAAAATTATTTTAACAAGGAAGCAGAGCCAAAATGGTGGAGTAAAAGCAGTGACTTGCTTGAGATCTCCCCCAAACCCCTCCAAATACCTGTAAAAAGTGGCTCTAAACAAATTCTAAAGCAGTGGAACCCTCAAAAAGACAGAGTGAAACAAATTTCCAGCACAAGACAACCTGAGTGGTTGATCAGAAAGGTATATCACACCAGGCTGGGAGAGGAGTGCAGTTCAGAGTGGGTGTTCAGGCTGCAGCAAACCTGGGACTGAATCGTGGGCAGCTGTGGTGGTTTCCAGACATCTTAACCCGTGAATGCTAAAGACAACTTGGAAAGTCAGTAGGAAAAGTCTGTGTCAGAGATGAGAGAGAAGCTCAGGATCCCAGCCCAAGTCCCCGAGTGCAGCCTGGGTCAAAAACTGCCTCTTGAGCTTCTGGCCCACAGGCTGAGGGGGAATCAAGTGACTGATCAGAGGGGGATTTCAGGGATCTCTCTGCTGGTGCAAGATTCTCTTGCTTTGCCTGTGCTTGGATCTTGGTCACAGTTCTGGGTGGCGATCCTGGGGCGAGGAGGAGCGCTGGCATGGTGGGGCTTCTTGTGGTGGTAGAGAGAGAATCCTCCTCACAGACACACTACAGAAAAGAGTGCTTGTGGTCACTCATAGACCAGAGCACAGGCCAGGAAAGGAATAAACACCTCTCCCTTGATCATAGCACCTTGGAAAAACTAAAAATTTTCAGGTCCCTAGAAGTATCTCTGAAAACAGCTGCACAAAACTCCTGAAGCTTGGGACAGCACATTCTCCACACTGGAAGCAGACTCCTACCTTAACAAAGAGTTTATAACTCAAGTAATTGGCTGGGATCATGAGTAAGCAGGGCAAAAAGAATCAGACCATAGAATCTTTCTTTGGCAACAAAGAAGATCAAAACATACAACCAGAAGAAGGCAACATAGTCAAAGCTCCTACATCCAAAGCCTCCAAGAAAAATATGAATCAGTCCCAGACCATGGAAGAGCTCAAAAAGGATTTTGAGAAGCAAGTAAGAGAAATAGAGGAAAAACTGAGAGTGATGCAAGAAAATCATGAAAAACAAGTCAACAGCTTGCTAAAGGAGACCCAAAAAAATACTGAAGAAAATAACACCTTAAAAAATAGCCTAACCCAAATGGCAAAAGAGGTCCAAAAAGCCAATGAGGAGAAGAATGCCCTAAAAAGCAAAATTGGGCAAATGGAAAAGGAAGTACAAAAGGTTACTGAAGACAATACTTCCTTAAAAATTAGAATAGAGCAATTGGAAGCTAGTGACTATATGAGAAATCAAGACACTGTAAAACAAATTCAAAAGAATGAAAAAATAGAAAACAATGTGAAATATCTCATTGGAAAAAACAACTGACCTGGAAAATAGATCCAGGAGAGAGAATTCAAAAATTATTGAACTATCTGAAAGCCATGATCAAAAAAAAGAGCCTACACATCATCTTTCAAGAAATTATCAGGGGGAAATGACCTGATATTATGGGACCAGAGAGCAAAATAGAAATTGAAAGAATCCACCAGTCATTCCTGAAAGAGATCCCCAAATGAAAACTTATAGGAATATTGTAGCCAAATTCCAGAGTTCCAGAAAATATTGCAAGCAGCCAGAAAGAAACAATTCAAGTGTTGTGGAGACACAATCGGGATAACATAAGATTTAGCAACTTCTACATTAAGGGACCACAGGGCTTGAAATATAATATTCCAGAAGGCAAAGGAGATAGGATTGCAACCAAGAATCACCTACCCAGAAAAACTAAGCATAAATCCTTCAGGGGAAAAAATGGATACTCAGTGAAATAGAGGACTTTCAAGAATTCTTGATGAAAAGACCAGAGCTGAAAAGAATATATGACTTTCAAATACAAGACTCCAGAGAAACATGAAGAGGTAAACAGGAAAGAGGAATCATAAGAGACTTATTAAGGTTGAATTGTTTACATTCTGCATGGAAAGATGATATTTGCAATGCATGAATCCTTTGTCAGTCTCAGAGTAGTTGGAGAGAAAAAGTTATATGTATGTATGTATAGACAGATAGATAGATAGACAGATCAATAACTAGAGGGCACAGGGTGAGTTTAAGTGAAGGGGTAATATCTGGAGAATAAAATTAAGGGGTGAGAGAGGATTATACTGGGAGAAGGAGAAAGGGAGAGGTAGAATGGGGTAAATTATCTCACATAAAACAGACAAGAAAAGGCTTTTACAGTGGAGTGGAAATGGGAGAAGGTGAGAGGGAATGAGTGAATCTTATTCTCATAAGATTTGACTTAAGGAGAGAATAACATACACACTCAGATGGGTATGGAAATCTATTTTGCCCTACAGGAAAATAGTGGGGGAAGGGGACAAGAGAGCAGGAGGATGATAGAGAGGAGGGCAGATTGGCAGAGGGGGTAATAAGAAGCAGACACTTCTAGAGAGGGACAGGGTCAAAAGAGAGAATAGAATAAATGGGGGGCAGGATAGGATGAAGGGAAATATACTTAGTTTTTCACAACATGACTACCATGAAAGTGTTTTGCATGACTACACATGTATAGCCTGTATCGAGTTGCTTGCCTTCTCAATGAGGGTGGGTGGGGAGGGAGGAAGGGAGAAAATTTGGAACCCACAATTTTAAAAACAAAAGATAAAAAAAATACTGTTTTCACATGCAACTGGGAAATAAGATATGCAGGAAATGGGGCATAGAAATATATCCTGCCCTACAGAAAAATTGAAGGGGAAGGGGATAAGAGAAGGGGGGGGAGAGATAGAAGAGAGGGCAGATTAGGGGTATTCAGAATGCATGCCATTTTGGGGTGGGGGGAGGGACAAGATGTGGAGAAAATTTGGAACTCAAAATCTTGTGGAAGTAAATGTTGAAAACTAAAAATAAATAAATTAATTTAAAAATTATCTTAATGTATAAACATTAGAGAGATAATATGGAATAGTCTATAGAGAAATGATCTGGAAGCTGAATACCTGGGTTCAAGGCCTGCTGCCTCTTAAACATACTGGTTGTGTCACCCTGTACAAGTCTCTTAACCTATCAGAGTTCTAACCAGCTATTTAAGACTAAAAGTTGCAAAACAAATGGTGACTCACATTGGCAGAAATTTTCCTCATTAGGAAGTTCCCTCTGCAAAAGAAATCACAGATCTAGACTCTATTCCTAAGGTATAAGCATCAGCATTGGCTATGTTTGTGCCCCTGTGAGTATTAGCAAACATAATACAATTAAAAGCTAGCATTTATATAGTGTTTTAAAGTTTGCAAAGTAGTTTAAATATATTATCTCATTTTATCCTCATGACAACCTTGCAAGGTATGTGCTATTGTTATTCATATTTTACAAATGAAGGAATTTAACCTAAAAAAGATTGTGACTGCTCTAGGGTCACATAGCTAATAAATATTGGATGCAGAATTTTAATTCAAGTCTTCCTGTCACCAAGGCCAACATTCTATCTATTGAAACACCTACATGCCTCTAAATCAGCCTGAGATATCTTCAGATTGAAATAAATACACTGCTTTTTTAATTGCTTTACTGCATTGGATTCTCACCTCCCTCAGCTTAATTCACTGATTCAAGTGATTATTTAGAATTACATAAACAGCCTTAATTTGGGCCCCATCACTTTGTATATGCATGTTATTTGTGAGTAACACATTCCCAACTGTGAATAATTCCATTTTCCCCCAGGATAAAAATGCAAGATTTTTAAAATATCAAGAACATTTTGTTAGGGAAGACTTGATCTGAATGAACTCTGCACAAGTCATGAGAACTATTCAAGGCCAGTAAAAACTAACTACAATTTGAAAAGCTAGTGCTTACAAAATATATTTCAGGAATGCAAAATTTCAAGAGGCTTATCTCTGAACAAAACAATAAACAAAATGGAAAACCTAATAATAATAATAATAATAATAGGAGGAGGAATATTTTACAAAGTTCTTTACAAGCGGCACCTGATCTTCACAATGATCCTCGGAGGTAGGTGTGCCTGGACTTCATGATCTCCAGAAACTGATCATTCTACAAGATGATCTCACCTCCTCAGATCATTGCCCACTCAGTCTTCAGGACCTGTTCATCCCCTCTCACTGATTACCCCCACCCCTCCTTCTTTTCCATTTCTTTTTCTGTGTTTTCTTTGTGTGTTAGATTGGGAGGTACTTGAAGGCAGGTTCTGTCTTATGACTTCTTTGCATCCCCAGCATTTAGCACAATACCTGGCACAAAGTAGGTGCTTAATAAATGTTCATGGGCTGTATTATTATCCCCATTTTACAGATAGCAGAAGGGAGTTGTGAGACCTACACACTTGAAAAATGTTGCTGCAGTGTTTTTTCAAAATCCCTGGATGAAATCCAGGGAAAATGAACCATTACTATTTTCACCTCAGCAGGGGCAATTATAATTTCACAGAGTGATGGCTATCTTAGAACAGGTAATTTTAGAAATAGGAATCATTACATAAGCACATGTCAAAAGATAGGGATTGACCTGAGATTTCACTTTTTTAGGGAACCTGCAGGGGACCAACTCAAGTTGGGACCTTCTCTGCATCTTTTAGAACCTGCAACTCACTTTAAATGTGTTCAGCCTATTTATCTTTACCTGTGTTAACTAGTGCTAATTAGATTTACCATTTTCAATATATGCAATCAAATTTTAAATAACGCTCTCCTCTAAGAATAAATTACCACCCTGTATCTTAGAGGTTCCAATAAACTTTGTTCAGACAGAATCATGAAAAAGTGTACTGTGCCCACCCAGAAGCTGTGTGTCTCCCTCCGCTAGGGGCTCACTAGCTGATCCCTATCAGTTAAGGTCTCTTTAGTTGTCCTGATCTATATCTTACCAATGGACCCAGAAGGCTCTGGAGGAGAAAGTGAGGCTGATGACTTTGCACAGTCCTGCCTCACTTAATCCAATTCACTTGTGTGTCATGGCATCACCTCCCTGATGTCATTGTCCTCTTCAAGAATGAGGGACAAACAACAATCCATCAGTCAATCAGCACTGCTCTAACTGAATTTCAAGTGTGAAGAACCCGGGAGTCAGTCCTAGTCTCTCCCTGGGAACATGTTGGCTGATGGCGGGGGCCTGTGGTAGGTTTTTTATACAGGCGTTTCTAAGTTAATTTCCCACATAATTTGGTATTGCAGTTGACTTCATAAATTACTGGTAAAGCAGTTTACAATAATTTTTTCATTGGTGGTCTGTCTTATCAGAGTCTACATATCTTTATCAGTTGTTTAAGAATACACACATGCTGTTACTACATCACACTATACAAGTGCTCCTCTTACTATTGAAAAACAACTTCTTATAAAAAAAAAAAAAACAACCTTGAGCTCAATCACAAAATGGAAGCTTAAGTCAAAATCGAGGTGACGAACTTATTCCTGCCCAAGGTCATACATCCAATATGGGTCAAAGCTGGAACTTGAACTTAGATCTGCCTAGTTTTAAGGCCGTGCTATTTAAATACTGAAGATCTTTGATGGAACCTGAAATTCAAAACTGAATGATTTGGGAATAAAACTGGCCCATAACTAGCTTCTAACATGCTTCCATCCCAAGAATTAATGTGCATTTTAAAAAATTATATTCCTATATACCTTTGGGAAAATTCAGTTTTATAGAAATAATAATAATATAATAAATAAATAATGTATAATAATAATAATAATAGATATGCATAGGCCTTCAAGGTAGGGAAAAACACTTTACAGAAGTTTATTGAGAGAAAAAACTTTATTTTGCATTTTTTTATTTAAATTCCCAGCATTTAGCATGGTGCTCTGCATATAGTTGGCACTTAACAAATGCTGACTGACTTACTGAATGGTTGACATCTCATTTGATCTTCACAACCACAACTGTGTGAGGTGCTAAAGGTACTAAAATGATTATCTCCATTTTATGAATTAGAAGCCCAAGGCTCAGCGGGCTTTTAAGTGACTTGCCCATGTTCACATGGTTAGTAAGTGCTCAGAGGCAAGATTTCTGATTCCCATATTTTCTACATAGGACATCTCCTGTTTTCTGCCAAATTCCTTGAGACAACCTTCTATAATAGATGTTTTCTCCTCTTCTCTCCTAACAGCTAGATGACACAATGGATAGAGCTCTAGGCCTGGAGTCAGGAAGACTCATGTTCCTATCCAGTCTCAGACACTTACTAGCTGTGTGACCCTGGGCAAGTCACTTAACTCTTTGCCTCAGTTTCCTCATCTGTAAAACAAGCCAGAGATGCAAATGGAAAACCATTCCAGTATCTTTGCCAAGAAAACCCCCAATGGGATCATGAAAAGCTGGACATAACTGAAACAACTGAACAACAAACTTCTCTCACTCTCTTCTAAAGCCTTTGCAATCTGGCTTTTAATCACATTTTTTCAACTGAAACTACCCTCTCCAAAGTTACCAATGATTTTGGAATTTATCAGTCGAATGGCGTCTTCTCGGTGTTCATCTAATAACATCTCTGCAGCATTTGCCATTATTGATCATTTTAATGGTACAGACTTCCAATGAAGAGAAGTAGAGAGAAAGTAGTTAGTTGATCAAATATTTAAAATCAGTAATCTACAACAAAGAAACAGGAGGGCCTTTCCTTCTTTCCTATTGTTATAGGAAGAGGGGTGAGAGAAGCTCAGACTTTCAGGGCCAGGGACAGTATGAAATGCTGTTTCATCTAAGAACAGTCAGGTTTTTGTTAAAGGAAGAGGATGGAGGTGATTTTGCTTTTCATATTTGTTTTTTAAGTTAAAAGTAAAAAAGAGATTTTGGCCACACTAGATGTAAAATTTATAAGGGACTCTGGGAAAAGGTATTAGAGAGAAGATAAGCTGGCATAGGGATAGAAAAGTGGACATCCATTCAACAGGCCTGGGATTTGGTGTGAAGTTAGGGAGGGGAAGAGTTTAGAGGAGACAGAGCCCTAGACAAGGCAAGACAACCTTCCCAAGGAACTCAAGTTACTCACGGAGGGAATGGGGAAGCTCGGATTTAAACCCAGATTTAAACTCAGATTCCAAATCTGCCATGCTAATGGATCAAACAATGAAGAGGACTGAAGCAGTGGATTAAAAAAACTTAAATTTTGGAGCAGAAAAGAATCAGAATATCTGAGTTGGGAAGGACCTCAGTAGATATCTAGTGTAAGCAAGACTTGGGGAAAATAGTATTTGCTCCAACATGACTACAGAAAAGTAGTCATCCAACTTCTGCTTGAAGCTTTCCAGAGAGTAGGATCTCACTACTTCCTGAAGCAGCCCATCCTAATTGGGAAAACTGTAATCATTGGGAGGGCTGGTAGGTGGTGCAGTGAATAGTGTGTCAGGCCTGGATTCAGGGAGACTCAGCTGCCTGAGTTCAAATCCAGTCTCAGACACTTATTACCTGTGTTACCCTAAGCAAGTTGCTTAACCCTGTTAACCCTCAATTCCCTCATCTATAAAACAAGCTGAAGAAGGAAATGGCAAATGATTCCAGTATCTTTACCAAGGAAACTGCAAATGGGATCATGAACAGTCAGACACAACTGAAAAATGATTCAACAATAACAACTCATTGGGAATTTCTTATTTAAAGCCTAAGTTTGTCCCCGAAACTTCCATGTATTTTTTCTGAGTTTGTCTTCTGGTGGCAAACAGAGCAAATCTTAATCTTCCCTCAATCTGAGTGTTTCAAGTATTTGAATCAGATAGCAAATCATACTCAATACTTCTCTTCTCCAGACCAAACAGCCTTAATCTCTTCATCTGAAGGACGGTGTCCTGTTAGTAGCAGAGGAAAGGAAAACTCCAGGTAGGCAGGATTTGCTTATTTAAGGTGATGAGAAAACTGAAGTGTAGGTCACAACAACAACAACAACACACACACACACACATACACACACATACACACACACACACACACACACACAAAGTTAGACCCACCCCTCAAATTTTTAATGGACATTTAGTTTGCAGCTAGAGGATATCCAGATTTCTTGAGGCCAAGGAAAGTTTTCCATCAGGTAACAGAAGCCAGTACTTCAACCCACAGCTGTAACTAGTGGTGGTCTGCAAAATGTCTTTAGGGGTATGATACTATCTAGATCTTTGATATCCTTAGTGTGAGGATTCCTGGTATGGAAATTTCCTCCACTGATGCAATCAGCAAGTCTCCTCATTCTTAGCCTCAAATAGTCAATTGATAAGACTTTATTAACTATATGATATGTGCCCAGAGATTATGCTTAAATTCTTTGAGAGATGCCTGGGGCACTGACACTTTGAGTGGCTTGCCCAAGATCAAAAAGCTGGCAGAATTTGACCCCAGGCCCCGATTCTGAGGCCTGTCTTCCTTCCCCTATGCACTTCAATTTAGGATTTAGCATTATAATAATGGCCAATATTATGAAATTCATTTCTAAGCCTTTCTATGATTTTCCTCAGTATATATGGAGGTCTCTTGAGATGTTTTTCAGTGGTTTTCTGATTCCTTTCAAAGTCTCAGGGATTTACTTCATTAATTTGTATATTGGATTAATGTTGGTAAAGAGCTTGCAGATGCATGATCTGTTCTGCAAATTATTGTTTGGTATGGTCTGTGTGAGAAGAGGCTTCATGTAGTGGAGAGAGGGTAGGCCTTGAAGCTAGAAAAATCTGGATTCGGGTCTCAGCTCTGACAATACTGGCTATGGAATCCTGTTAATGCTTTGGGAAACTCTTTAATGCAGGGTGTCTTAACTTGGGGTCTGTGATTTTATAATTATTTTTAATATTTTGATAACTGTATTTCAGTATAATTGGTTCTCACTGTTATCATTGGTACCTTAGTTTATGCATTTAAAAACATTACTCTGATAAGAAGTCCATAGACTTTCCCAGACTGCCACAGGGCTTCATGACACACACATAAAAAAGGTTGAAAACTCTTGCTCTAAGACTTAAGTTGCAAAGAAGGTATTAACCTGCATTGGTAGAAGGTGTTTCCACCCCACATCAATGAAACCTCAGGTCAAGTTCCCATTCTCACATCCTATTTATATAGCTAAGTTTCAATTCATACAAGTAACACATCCCATGAAGTGGTCTCATGTATTTGAATTTGCACTGAATATTCAAAGTTATGTTGTTGTTTAGTTGTTTTAGTCTTGTCCAGCTCTTTGTGACCCCATTTGGAGTTTTCTTGGCAAAGATAATGGAATGTTTTGCCATTTTCTTCTCTAGCTCATTTTACAGATGAGGAAACTGAGGCAAACAGGGTTAAGTGACTTGCCCAGGGTCACACAACCAGAAAGTGTCTGAGGCTGACTTTGAACTCAGGTCTTCCTGACTCCAGGCCCGGTGCTCTATACACTGTGCCACCAGCTGCCCATTCAAAGTTATAATTATATACAATCTGGTAACTGATTCCAACCCAATGGAAATATGCGGTTTGAATTCAAATGATGAGAATATCTCAGGAATATCTTATTTCATAATAATTGAGACCTTGAAGTAGATAGATTTTTAAAGTGATTTTTTTTTCAAAATTGAATTTCCCATAATCTTCATCTATTCACGTGAGGTACACTGTAACAAAACATTTTCTATTTTATACGGGAAAAAATGCCTGGGCCTGGGCCTAATAGTCTATGGTGTGTTTGTTTGTTTGTCCACGTCCCCACCTTATTCTTCTACCATAACATTTCCCTAAATAAAGGAAGGAAATGAAAATACACATACTCTATAAAAATAGAGTTATATTTCCTTGAAAGCCTAATGAGGAAAGATAGAGACAAATTGAGTTCACTTGGCTAATTTTCTGCCCAGCTGCCTAGATGAAAAATAAAGATGTACTGACCCCACACTTCTGTATTTCTAAACAGTTCAAATATTCAATCTGTTTTAGTTAACCAGAAAGCCAAGGTTGAATGATCACTATTTAGATTTACAGCCACTATTCACCTGGCTTTCAGTCCTCTTTTTTTTTTTCTTTTCTTTGACGTGGAAGAGAGATTTAAAAAATAGAATAAATCCCTTTGTTTAGCTCTAATCCCTAAATATGGAGTTTGCATGAGGTTAGACTAAAATGACTTGCCCCACCCTCATCACATTTATTAGAGGGAGAGCTAAAAAATAATTTGCTATTGTTGTTCAGTTGTTTTCAATCATGTCCAACTCTTTGTGACCCCATTTAAAGGTTTTTTGTGGTTGTTTTTATTGTTGGTTTGTTTTGTTTTTGTTTTGGGGGGTTTTTTGGCCAAAATACTAGAGTGGTTTGCCATATCTTTCTCCAGTTCATTTTACAGATGAGGAAACTGAGGCAAACAGTGTTAAGGGACTTGCCCAGGGTCTAGTAAGTGTCTGATTCCAGATTTTAACTCAGGAAGATGAATCTTCCTGACTCCAGGCCTGGCACTCTAGCCACTCTACCACCTAGCTGCCCACAATAGATATATTTTAATTGAAACTGAAATTCCTAATTTTTTTCTATTATTTTCTCATTTTTTTCTAATTTTCTATTATTTATTTAATATTTAGATCCTGAAAAGTATCAGTCCCCTCTTTCTAAAACCATCCAAAATTCAGTAAATTCAAGTTCTATCTCTGAGATAAAATGAAATAAGAAATGAAAGAGGACATGGAAGGTCACATGACAAGAGTCAATGGTAACTGATGGACATTTCCTATGACTTCCATTGGTCTTCTTGCAATGTCAGATGAAATTGAGGAAGGTCTCTGATATGTTGAATAATCTGTGTCTGATATGAGAGACAGGAGTGAATCTCGTTGAATTGGCGGACATAAATGAATTATGCTTCCATGCATCTTGGAATGCTTGGAATGCACACATTGATATGCTTGCAGATCCATTCAAGTAGATGAACATTTGGGAATGTATTTCTCTTGATCTGCTTTGTCTAGTATAGCCCTGCTATCAAGGGCTTATGACAGATAGTCACTCCTCTCTATTTCCTCTCTGAAAGACTTTTTCTCTATTCTATATTTTATTCTCTCAGTTTCCACTGAATGAGAAAACTTAATCTCTCCTTCTACCTGTGTTCTTTATCCTTAAAGGGCTAATATAATGGAGAAGCAATGGCAGAGAAGACACTTGTCAGGAACACAAGGGGATATCTGGCTAATGCAGAGGTTCTTAATCTTTTTTTTTTTTTGCATCAAGGACTCCTTTGACAGTCTACTGAAACCTATTGACCCCTTCTCAGAATAATGTTTTAAATTAATAAATTAAAATATATAAGATTACAAAGAAACCACTTTTATTGAAATACAGTTGTCAAAATAATAATCACAATAATACAAGTTTTTAGATCCCAAAGTAAGAACTCCTGGTGAATGGGAAAGACTTTGAATTGAGATAAATGATTCTTAATAACCAATGGTTTGGGGAGATCCAGAGTTCCCCCCTTTTTTCTAAAGCCCTGCCTTTAAAAGTTCAGTCTCTTGAAGGACATTACTGATAATGAGATTGGATTCACTTTCCTGTTCAGACCTTATCCAGGTAGGGAAACCACTGTGTTCTACTTAGGAATAAATTCTCTGAATGGATTGCCCAAAAGGGGTGGGGGTGGGGGCAATGTAGGAAGTAAAATTTCAGGTCCAGCCCCTAATTGTAATATTCATTCTCTCATTAATTGTCAACCAATCAGAGTAGTTTGCCACCCTGGGGAACACCCCTCTTCCAATAAGCAAATAAGCTGTGAGCAGTAATCATGATTGTCTTTGATCTGAGAGAAAAAAGGCCTAACGACCATCCTTTTTATTAAAATGCTGGCACCATCAATAAAATGATTAAATTAAACAGAAATTATGTCTCTAGAAACATTTTTAATTGCTACAGAATCATCCTTGAGAAGAAGCCTTTCCTATTTGAATCAAATCTCCTATCCTCATCTCTATAGATTGGGTGATTTTCTTCATTCTGAGATATACCAAACTACCTTTGAGCCAACATGCAGCTATCACACCAAAATTACCCTATATTTCTCCTTCAGGACCCCTCTGACCCCTCTACCTGCTTCAAGGATTCTGAGATCTAAATCATGGTGCTCAACTGGAAAACACTAGTTTTTATTAGTTGTCTTTCCCCTTCCTTCTTTAATTGTGGATTTCTAGCAATTTTCAAGGATAAATGTAACTTTGAGAACCTGAATTGTCTAGAGTGTTGCCCTCACCTCCACTTCACTTAATATGTTCAGAAAAACCTCAACATCCTGAAAATAGAGAACAAAATACATCCCACCGATAGTACATATATCTCTCTGGGCCAATCATAGAGTTTTAGGAGTCATATCATAGCATAGCAGCTCTCAATGTAAGTCTAGGGCATTTAATATATATATAGATATAGATATAGATTAGATATAGATATAGATATATAGATATATAGATCTTAATCATAGGGTTTTGTGACTATCATCTTTAGAAGCTGTTTTCAATTCCTTCACCCTAAAATATGTGCTTCCTACTTCCTACACCATCCTATTAGGTCATCTACTCATAAGTCTTATCATGCTCCTCACTCAACCCCAGCACCTCACTCAAATGAAGGTAATTGATTATGATACCCCCTTCCTCTTTCCTTGAAATCTTCTGGGGCTCCTTGGATGAAAGAAGACTCCAATTGAAAGTGGCATTTAAAAGGAAGGGAACTATATTTTTCCCCCTCAGAGCTGCTTTTGACCTTCAAGAAAATGAAATGTGAATTCTTTGAAAATATTCCGGGGAGTCAGCTTAGAGCTCTTGCCTCTGGCTTCTAGCCACTATTTGTGGGCACTTTGAACTTAGGCATGCAATGAGACTGTTTCTTCTGCATTCTCTGAAAAGTGGACTGGACTGATTTTCAATAGATATTAACTTTCCTCTTCCCTCCCTCCCCCCACCTCCAGTGGAATTTGTGGTTACTGATAAACAGCTTGGCACAAACAGCTCTCCTTCCAGAAAAGCAAGTGAATATGATGGGAATGGTATCATACTTATGTAAAGTGGTCAAGGATTTCCCCTGTTTAAGCTTGATGCTTATCTCACAGTTGTGGCCAACTCAAATCTGTAAAAGGTTTTCCAAAACCAGTAGGGGCCTACTCCTCAAATCCTTGAGCAGATCCACAGAACTGCAGATTTCTTCTGTCATAGCATTCTTCCTGTGTTAAATAGCTTCCTTCCCCCTGCCACCTACTCATTTTTTCATTTGACCCAAGTAGTGTTGACCAAAAAAGCAAGCACAGAGCAACAGAATTTTAGTTGTTGTTGTCTGGTCATTTTTTATTCATGTCTGACTCTTTGTGACCCCATTTGGGATTTTTTTAGGCAAAGATACAGGGATGGTTTGCCATTTCTTTGTACAGATCATTTTACAGATGAGGAGACTGAGACAAACAGGGTGAAGTGACTTGCCCAGGGTCACACAGCTAGTAAGTGTCTGAAGCCAGACTTGAACTCAGGAAGATGAGTCTTCCTGACTCCAGATCCAGCACTTTATGCGCGATGGTACCTCCTAGCTGCCCTTTTAATTATGAGCTACTTATAAAGGGAGCTAGACTAGATCACTCATTTTATAGTCAAGGAAACTGAGGCCCCCATGGGAAAAAGTGATTTACCCAACATCTCACTTCCAGTCATCTGTAGCAAAGCCATGAGACCTGAACCCAGATATCTTTGACTCTATACCCTGGGTTCTTTTTACAATGCCAGACTATTCCTTTTTGTGTGAATCATAGGAGCCGAGGACTGTAGACTGAGAGCAGGAAGTGACCTGACAGGACACTTAGGACGATAGGATTGTAAATTTAGATCGGAAAGATAGTTTCAAGGCTCTTGAGTCCCAACCACCTCATTTTACTAATTAGGAAATAAAGCCCAGAGGGATCAGAGGCCCAAAGAACCACAGACCTAGGGCAGATATTCTTAACCTTTTTGTGTGCCATAGACCTTTATGGACCCCTCCTCAAATTAATATTTTTAGATGTATAAAGTGCATAAAAATGTATAAAATGTATTAAAAATGTATAAAAGATGCAGGATTACAAAGGAAACCAGTTATATTGAAATACAGTTATCAAAGTATTAAAAACACAAACTCATGTACAAGTTTGCAGATCCCAGGTTAAGAACCTATGATCTAGAGATGAAAAGTACCTCAAGGGCCATCTCCTCTAACCCTCTCATTTTACGGATGAGGACCTAAAGCTCAGACAATTTAAGTGCCTTTCCCAAGGGCACAGGGGTAATAAGAAGCAATCTGCTATATTGTACATCCTTTCGTCTTTTTTCCTAAGAATAGGAGAGTCACAATGAATAAAAAATACAACCTGAACCTGGGATGTCAGTGGCATAGGAAACTCCCAAATAAGCAAACTCCCTCTGTCTAGCAATACAAGCTGATACCTTCTCTGAAATTTTTAATTTTATAGAGCTACTTCGAGAGGAAGCCAAGTGACTCAGTGGATAGAGCACAGCCCTGGAGTCAGGAGGACCTGAGTTCAAATCCAGACTCAGACATTTACTAGTAGTGTGACCCTGAGCAAGTCATTTTACCCTGATTGCTTCCAAAAAGAAAAGAAAGAAAGAGCCACTTCAAGCAGGAAGAGGTTAAAAGCCTAGCCCAGGGTCATCCAGCCAGTATATCAGAGGGTGGAATATGAACTCAGATCTTCCTGGTTCTAAGATCAGCTTTACACTATGTTATACTGCCTCTCATCTGAAACTCTTAATTGAAATTTTCAGGATCCGACCAACCAGTCCTCTTAACTTGTCAAGTTTACCTTCTAATGGAGAGACCCAGTCAATATCCCAGCCACTAGCATCTGGTAAGTGTGTCTGTTGTTGTTTTTCTTCTCAGATCTCATTTTAAAGCTAGATTGAAACACAATACCAGATGCTCTTGCTAAGTGGAAGATGTTAGATGGAGGACAAGGTCTCACTTTGTTTTTGTTTTGGTTTGGTTTGACTTTTTGTGTGCATTTCTTAGAGAAATATTATCTGTTCCTCATTACGTACTTTTGTAGACTTAATTTTTGTTAAGATAGGAGCACAAGTATAGAAATATAGCTGAACTCTGAAGGCCCCAGTGACAGCATGTCTGGTGTTCCATGACCTTCCCTGAACTCTTCTAAATAAAGAATCATGTCTCCTAGCCCGAAAGGTGAGAGGTGTCAGGATGAAATTCCAAGAACTTTGGTTTTAATGAAAACTTGGTGAAGAGACCGAGGTAATCACTTCTTTATCTTTATTTTATCATCCATCGGGCTCTAGAGTTAGGGAATCCTGCCAATTGTTAAGAAGCTGCCTGGTAGATTGTTATTGGGGAATTTGATTTAGCTAATGGCACCCCTCCACAAATTGCTACTGCTCATTTATTTGAGGATGCTGGAGGGTATTTTGGGACGACTTAAGACATTTTTAAACCTATTGTCAGATGAACAGTGCCAGGCTCAAAATGCATTGTTTCAAGCAGCCACTCGGTAATATCTTCAAAGCAGTATCTCCATAATGAGCCACTCTAAGGACTTCTAACATTCCATCTTCTACGAACAGAAAACTTTTCTTTAACCTCTACGAAGGAGCATTTTGTCCGACACATCTCACCAGAAGGTCATATCTCAGGCAAATGTGGATGCTGCCCTAAATTGAAGGCAAGTTTCCAGACAGATGATGGACTGAATATTATCATTTTTCCCTTACTTGAGCCGAGGGAAGTAATTTGAGGAGGACGAGAAAAAGAGATACCCAAGCCCAGTCCAAATGGGGTGAGGGAATCAGGGCTCTTAGATGTCTTATCATGGGCTGACTTTCTTTCTCTTGTTTCTTTCTCTCATTTCTTTTACATTGAATTTCCTCTGAATCAGCATGCCATTTGCGATGGACACTAAAAGTAGACGTGACTAAGTGGAAAGCCATTTAGAGAGGTCCTCGTCATTTGACATTACCACCCAGTTGCTGACTCAGCAACTTTTCCATATGTTTTGGAGGAAATGGAGTGTGGTAAAATAACTACTACCTCTGATCTCAAAGACTCTGTTGACCCTAAATAGATAACTTTTGGGGGATTGGGGAGAGTTAGGAGGAAGAGTGGGATTACTTAGGTGTTTGTTTTTGAAGCTTTCATATGGAATAGCATTTCTTGATGAATCTCTTTTATAGAATAAAAATAAATTAAATTAAATGGGGATAGACAAATGAAATGTCATTATATTTTATTCAGCTTGAAAAATAAAGCCCGTTATGTGTGTAATTAATAGTAGTTAAAAGTGGAAACTTTTTAAAAAGTATTTTCTTTATTTTGTTTGGTGAAATTCTACATCAAGGCATGTAAAAGGGCTGAAAAATTTCTGGAGGCTCATTTATTCACAGAATCATAGAATCAATTAAATTAATGAGTACTGGGTTTGAAATTCCAGAGGCAGTGTACTATACCAAGTAAAGTATTGATCTTAGAGTCAGAAAGTCCTCCATCAGATTCTATTTGGGTGACCCTGGGCAACTCCCTTAACCACCCTAGGCCTCAGTTTCCTCTATTTTAATATGAAAAGATTAGACTCAATGACCTATTGGGTTGATTCCAGATCTAAATCTATGATTGTCTGAGGCAATCCCAGATCTGCCATTTATATCCTTTGTGAAAATGGACAAAGAACAGTTACGTGCTTCCTAAGACTCAGTTTTTTGTCTTCTATAAAATTAGGAAGTTGAATTAGCCTGCTAAATCTCTTTTCACCTCTCAGTCTATAAGCCTATGATCTTAATTTTCCCTCAGTTTCCTCAACAGTAAAACAAAGGTGTTAGGCCAGCTGATCTCTTCAGTGCTTTCCAGTTCAAAGTCTGTTAACTACTCATTATGTGAAGGATTTTATGCCAGGCCCTAAGGATATGAAAATGAACATCTAATACCCTTAGAAAAATATCACACCTATATGATAAACTGGACCATCACTTACCTCCACCCACTCCACTTCCTCACCTTGAATCTTGCCCAAGCAGACTGTAAGTTCCTTGAGAACATTCGTTTTCCATCTTTCCAAGACTAATACAGTACCTGGTATATAATAGGGTCTTAATCAATAATATCTAGCCATGATGAAGCATTTAAAAATGTGCAAAGGGCATTGGACAATTGTGACATGGGAGCTGTTATTAATTCCCATTTAACAGATGAAGAAATTTAGGTTGAGAGGTTAAGTGACTTCTCACACAGGATCCCACAGCCAATCTGCCTGAGGCAGGTTTTCCACTCAGGCAAATAGATGCCCTTGAGTGATTGGTCTTTCTTTGTCAGGACCTATTGCCATGCTCTGCAAATAGTAATAAATAGGCACTGGATTAAATTGCTAGGTCGGATGATCTTCATGACTTCTTATAGTTTAACTTATGTTTGAATTCTTTTGAATGAGGAATTTTTTTCCCTGCTCTTTTTACATAGTTTTCTTTTCGAGTCTATCCCTATAATGAAATCACTGCAGTCTTCGATGAAGTCTCATTCCAACCCATCAAAAAGCATTTATTAGGCAGACACTGTGTTCCCAGAACTATTTTAGCCTCTAGCGAGACCACCCTTGTCCATAAACCACAGTTTCTAACATATGGAAGCAATCCTTCAGTTAACAGGTACTACTAGAATCATTAAGCAAAACTATTTAAAAGAACTCGGGAGAACAAAGGATCACAGAATTTCAAAGCTAGAAGGAATCTTAAAGATTCTCTCATTCAACCTTTATTCTTTACATGAGGAGAAACTAAGAAGAAGCCTAGAAAGGTTAATTTGCCCAAGATTACACAATGAGTTAGTGGCAGAAATGGTACTCATCTTTAAATTACTTTCATCCCAAATTGCAGGTGGAAAAAGTACATTCAAATTACTTATTTACATTTTTCTTTCTCTATCTCTCATATCTTCCGTGGTGCCAGACACATAGTAGGCATGTAATAAGTGCTCATTAATTTACTGATTAATCAGAACAAAATGAAAATAAACAGGACACTTTGATTTAAAGTGGTATAGAATAGCTAAGTAATTAATTTTAGGCACTAGTCAAATTAGATCCAATTCTATTCTGCAACACAGAATGCAATTTTAAGACATGTTTCAGTCTATTGTATAAAAGATCTTAGTTTTAAATAACATGGCTGGAGGTCTCCAGTGGCTTGCCAAAGAGATCTACAGTTGGTTCTGTGCTGTTGAACATTTTTCAACAATGACTTGAATAAAGGTATCAATCAAATGCTCATCAAATATGAAGGTGACAGGAAGCTGGAGGGTTAGTTAACAAAATGCATGACAGAGTAAGGGAACACAAAGATCTTGACAGGTAAAAGATTGATCTCATAAAAATAAATTCAATAGAGATAAATGAAAAGGCCTGTTTTAGACTACAAAGAATTTCACACATCTAAGTTTGTGGAGGTATGGGTAGACAAAATTCGCTTTGAAAAAGATCTAGGGGTTTTAGTGAATCGTAAGCTCAATATATGAGTCAGCAGTGTGATATGGTAGCAAAAAAAAAAAAGGATGATATGATATTAAGTTGCTTTATAAGGGGTCTAGTTTCTAAGAATAGGGAAGTGATAGTCCCACACAGGATGTTCTGTCTCCAGTGTCCATGCCTTTCCTTTAACTGTATCCTATAACTGGAAAACCTTCCATCTCTGTCTCTGCCTCTTGGCTTCCTCAGGTCCCTTTAATCAAGTTCTATCTTCTACATGAAGCCTTGCCTGATGCTCCATGCTGCTGATGCTTTCCCACCCCAAACTACTCTATTATTTAAAATTATACTAGAATTATCATATAAGTATTGTTATTGTTATATGTATGTATAATATATATGTATGTGTTATAATGTATGGTCATGTAAATGAATCTGTAAGATATAATTATTGTGATATTATATGTATACATGTTTACATTCTGTATATACTTTTATAGTGTGTATGGGTTGTTCATATAGTTCTAACACCTCTGGGGTGAGGGCTTGCTGAACCCTTTTCAGAGCTGTTCATTCACTTTTGATGCCCATCTGTACCCTAACTCTCATCATCCTGTGGTTCCAAGAAGGTATAGCATGTGCAGTGACCACACCTTGGTCAAACTGTCACTGGATTGAGGGTAAATGACAGGCCTCAAACTCATCAGTGAATTAGGGGGATGTCTACCCCAAGCGTGTAAAGAAGACTTCACAAGCATAAGGACAATTTGTTGCAAAGGCCATGAAGGCAACTAAAGCAGGCTCTGTGGAACACATAGAGCTTAGTCAGACATCAAAAACACCAAGGTCATCCGCTGCCTCCCAGGCCATGGCCAGCCCTCTTGACTTTTGTCTTGCTACTGGACTTTAATAACTTCAGAAAAGTGAGTGAGACTGAGGACTTTGGACAACTCTGACTCACTTAAATCCAATTCATTCTCAAGTCAAGACATCATCCTGTGATGTCATTGGTGCTCTTTGAAAACAAAGGATGAACAACAATGTGCACACACACAGACACACACACACACACATACATACACACAGGTCGTTTCCACCATTATAATATAAGCTCCTTGAGCAGGTTCATTTTCATTTTTGTCTTTGTATCTTCATTGCCTAGCATAGTGTCTGGCATATAGCAGGAACATCATAAAATGCTTATTGATTCATTGATTCTGTTGCTATGCTTGCTCTTCCCATGGAGGTTAGTTTTTGAATCTTCTTTGGTCATTGCTTCCTAGAAAGTCAGTCCCTAATTACCATTTCTGAGCCCAAACAATGCTAAAAGAAGGTAACCTTCCATGGACAGAGGGAAGTCAGGAAAAGGGTATTGGACCTAGCTACTTTGAGGGAAGAGAAGGCAAGGCTAAAGAGAAAGGGGTAAAGTATTTTAAGTATTTGAATTTCTGCAACTCCAATGAGAGTTCACAATTAGAGCTCAAAATTTTCTTCTGTCCTTACTTGATTATACTTTCTGAGAAGAGCAAGTATTGTCTTGACTTTCAAGAAAGGAATGAGAGAGAGTAGTATTCTAAGATTTTTACTTTTGTTTTTGACGAAGTTCTAGAAGATATTAAATGCATTTAATTCTACTCTCCAATCAGTACAGCATTATCGTGACCCACACTAACTCAAGAAGCTCCCAGGGGCTTCTATTGCCTGTAAAGAAAAAAATAGACTCTTTAATTTGTCGTTTAAAGTCCTTTACATTCTAATTCCAACCTACCTTTACAGATTTCTTTCACCTTCCTCACTTTTATGTCCTCTCTACTTCTGTCAAACAGGAGAACCTCTATGCCCTGAAACTGGCAGTTTTTCTCCTCCCTTTGCACCTTGGTACAGGCAATATGCATGCCTGGATTGGCCTCCCATCCTTAAGTCCGCCTGTGAGAATACTTACCTTCTTATGAGAATCAATTCAGACACCACCACCCATGGGAAGGAAGCCTTTCCTGATCTTCCTGTTTGTTAGTGGTCATTCCCATTTATTACATTGTATTTACTTATCAATCTAAATGTTTTCACTCTCTACCCCTAAAAAGTTGAATGTGAGAGTATGAGTTCCTGGAAGGCAAAAATACATTCCAACCTACCTCCCTTGGTCATTCAAGACCTAACACAGTGCCTTTCACAAGGTAGGTGCTGAAGGAATGCTCATTGAATTGAATCAGCTCTCTGAAGGAAAGCAAGGATCATGAAGAGTGAATACATTTTGATCAAGCATAGGTATTGCTCAACTAATTTTACTAACCAAAAAACATCCCTTCTGTATAGGATTTTAAAACTAGTAGAAGAGTAGAATGTCGTGATCATAGTTTATTGGCATTTTAGCACTCTGAGAAAGTTTCCCATGATCTTTGTGGATGCCTTGGAAAGATAAAGGATAAGTGCCAGGATAGGAGGGTGAACTTAGAACTGGTCAAGTACCCAGATCCAAAGAATAGTTAACAATGAATCATTTTCTACTAGGAGAAGGATTTCCAATGGACTAGCCCAAGGACTTCTTCTTGGCCAGGGATTGGTCAGCATTTTTATTTTGATTTGGATAAAAGCATAAAAATGGGAGACTCATTAAATCTGCAGTGGTAGCTAACATTGGATGACAGCATTAATATCCAAGAAAGTCATTCACTGGCCAGAACTATGATCTAAATCTAATATGATGAAATTTAATAGAAATCTGTGTGGTATTGCTCAAAGACTGAGTTTATTCCATATAATTGAATGTAGAATTTATAACAAAGGATTTGAATTAGAAGGTGATACATTTTAAATATCTGCTCTTTTTTGGGGTATTTTTGTTTTCACCTAACTCATTTCATTTATATAGCATGACCTAAAGCAAAGGGGTCAAATATACAGCCAATAACACTACTCAGTATGACTTGAACTAGATAAAATATAGTTCCTATTTAATTTATTTTGTTGGTGTATTAACAAATTTAATTTAATTTGTTGGTGTATTAACAAATATATATATGTGTGTATGTGTATATACACGCATACATGCATATACATATGCATTCATATATACATACACACATACACATATGTGCATACACACATATACACAAATACACATACATATATACATACATATATATGTACATACAAATATACATTATATATTTACACACTTATGTATATATACATACATGCATCTATATATACATATATATATACATATACATATATGTATATATATGATTTTTTAAGGCAATATGCAGCCTGCAGGGATACTTATGTGTGTTTTAGTGGCCCTCATTTCTATTTGAGTTTGATAACACTGACCTAAAGGATCTCGAAGTTAGTATAAATATGGTGCCTCAGACCCAAATAGCCTTTTGTAATTTGTTGAAAGGAAGCCCCTGAAATTATAGGAGAGGAACACAGATAGTCAATAAGGAATTTATTCAAGTTAAGGAACTTTTTAAACCCTAAGATCCATAGAGGCTTGGCATAATGACATGGGACATGTTAACAAGAAGTAGGCCAAAGCACTACAAATATGAAATCTTATACTTGGATTTAAAAAAAAAATCAGTAATGTAAATGTATGTTATGAGCAGCATGACTTTATGATAGTTCTTGTGAAACTATTTTGGGTTTTTCGTTTTTGTTTTTTAGTGTATTTCAAAAACTCAGAGCCAGCAACAGATACAGCAATGGTATGTTCACGTTCTAAAGAAGCACATTTAGGCTTGAAGTATGGAAACACTTGTAAATTAATTAAAGCAGTTCAAAAGTGGAATGTGTTACCTCAAGAGGCTGCCTAAGCCCATGCTGCCCACGTCACTGGCCCCTGACACCAGCAGAAGTCTTTGTAGGTCTTCCTAGTTAAAAATCAAGCAACCAACCAACAAGCATGTATTGCATGCCCCCAATGTGCCAGGCACTGTGCTGGACATGGGAGATACAACCACAAAGAATAAAACATGGGTTTGGATCAGAGAAAATGGCCTCTGAGATTGAATTATTCTGACTCTACTTCCTCTAGTTTTATAGGTAAGAACGTGATGCATCATACACAGCTGCTTGAAGTTTTTACTTTAATTTCTAGGACCAATGAAATACTTGCAAGACTGAGAGAGAGAGAGAGAGAGAGCTCTTTTCTACCATGTAGACCTAGGATTTTCAGGACTTCACTTAACAAATCTAATAGCAAAAAATAAATAAATGAACAAAAGAATGTAGGACAGGCAAAGCATAGGGTTTGAAAACAGAATGACATCATTGGCAGACCTGGGGAGATTATCTGGTCCATGCAGAATTTCATTGAGTCAATGCTTTTCTAAGTCAGGGCACTCTAATATGATTCATCTTCTGTTATCCTCCCTGTGAGGTAAATGGAGCAAACATCATCCTCATTTCATCCTTTCACACTCTAGTCACTGCACACAGATCTGAATCACAAATTCCTCTAGGGTAGGGAATGTGGCTTATACCTATCTGTAGCCCAGTACTTGGCAAAATTCCCTGTACATCCTGGGCCTTCGATAAATGTTTGTTTTTGTTTTTGTCAATGAAGATGATGATGATGAAAAAGAAATCACCAGTGGAGAATAGATGGGCCTGGCATACTTTGGTCCACAGGGTCACAAAGAGCCTGGTGTATAGTAGATGCTTAATAAATACTACTTGTATTGCTGTCAATCCTGAGAATATTCTTTCATAGAAATCAGTGTATCATCTTCAAGCAGTGGAGTATAGTAGTAAGATTCCTGGGTTGGAATCAGGATGTTTGACTTTGGCCATCTGATATAAGCTGAGTAACTATGCTAAAGTCAGTTAACTTTTTTGAGCCTCATTTTGCTCTCATTGTTAAATGGGGGCATTAATTGTCCTATCTATGTCAGAGAATTTAGAGCTAGATTTGACCTTATAAATCATCTATCTCAACCTCCGTTCTCTCATTTTACAGATGAAGAAACTAAGGCACAAGGAGGTAAAGGGGCCAAAGATGAACAAGGAAGGAAAGCGAAGGGTAAAGGAAGAAGCAGGTAGGAAGCACCTACTATGTGTCAGTCACTTGATGAATGCTATTTCATTTAATCTTCACAACAACCCTGGAAGGGAGGTGCTCTGTCTAACCGGCTCTGCTAACTTCAAAACCAGTGCTGTCACCATCGTGACACCACTCCTTCCCACAAAGGTGTTAGGAGGAAAGTGCTTTGTAAGCCATACTTAGCAATGGGATTGTTAATGGAATGCCATTAGTCAATAAGCAAGCATTTTATTAAGTGGCTACTGTGTTCTAGCTACTCTACAAAGAACCACTAGATAGAGGGTCCTCTTATTGGTGAGCTTTTTCTATATGAAAGCACTACTTGATGCTAAGTCCCAGGAGATAAAAACTCCACTAAACATGTCTGTGTTTTCTAAGCAAAAATATATTACTTACTAAAATGAAAAAATAATATGTACAAGAGCATATATGTATAAATATACACACAAATATATATGTATTTATGTGTATGTATGTGCATATATACGCATATGTGTGTATATACATATATATGTGTGTATATATGTGTGTGTGTGTATATATATATATATATATATACACATATTCTCTGTGTGTGTCTCTCTGTCTCTCTGTCTCTCCTTCTCCTAGAGATACAGTCAATAAGTAACAAATTTACTAATTTAACCTGACTAAAATCAGTTAATCAGTAAGCATTTATTAAGAACCTAAGGATTAAAAAAGCAGAGTGAAAAAGTTCCCTAAAAGAATTTACTTTCTAACATGGTAAACAACATGTCATGTGTGTATGTATATGTGTACATATGTGCATATACATATAATAAATATAAAGAAAATAAATTTTAAAATGAAATAAAATCTAGTCTTAAGCTGACATATTTTTTCCTATTACTATGCAGAATATCTTCCCCAGTCACACCAGTTTACAAACTTAATGTCATTCCCAACTTCTCACCCTTAGCCCATGTCTAATCCATTACCAAATGTTTTCATTTCTACCTTCATAATATGGAGGTAAAGGGGTCAAAGTTGAACAAAGAAGGAAAGTGAAGGGAAAAGGAACAAGCAGGTATGAAGCACCTACTATGTGTCAGTCACTTGACGAATGTTATTTCATTTAATCTTCACAACAACCCTGGAAGGGAGGTGCTCTGTCTAATCAGCTCTACTAACTTCAAATCCAGTGCTGTCACCATCGTGACACCACTCCTTCCCTTCCACATCCTCTGCAATCCCATAGTCACCACCTTAGTTCAGGCCCTCATTACCCCTCATCCAGGCTACTGCAATAGCCTTCTCAGAAGTCTCCTCACCCCAAGTTGCTCCGCACCCCAATTCAGAGTCAGTTGTCAAAATGATTTTTCTGAAGTATAAGTCCGACCACGTCAATGAGATTTAGTGAATCCCTATTACCCTTGTCTAGATCAGATATAAATTCCTCTGCTGGACATTTAAAGCCTTGGGCCTTTTCTACCTCTTCAGTCTTCTAATGCTTCATTCCCCTCCACTGTCTATAATCTAATAACTTGGCCCACTTGCACTTCCTCTAACAGAGCGCCACCTCCTTGTCTCTGTGCCATTTCACTAGCTGCTCTTCTCTTCCCTGAAATGTTTTGTCCCCTCGCCGCTGCCTCTTAGGTTCCCTGGCTTCCTTCAGTTCAAGTCCTGCCTTACTGTAGGAGGCTTTACACAGTCGTACCCCCTTTACCCAGCTGCTAATGCCTTCTTCTCTCAGATTATCTTCTATCTTTTCTGTATATGGCTTGCTTGTACATAACAGTTTTGATGTTGTCTCCCCGGTGGATTGTATGCTCCTGGAGGGCAAGGGACTGTTTTTGTCTTTCTTTGCTTAAGCACCACACTTAGCATATAGTAAGTACTTAATAAAGGCTTGTTGACTCTTTCTACTCTGATTGCTTTCCTTCTAGGCCTCAATCAGGTGTACCCCTAGCCTTGATGCAATCTTACACTGTTTGCACAAATATCTGTTTCCTTTGGTCCAAAATAAGGAATCTAGAGTAGATGATTTGTGAGATCCTTCCTTGTTTTAAAATTCCGTGACAATTGTGAAATCACCCTCCTTCAGAGCTAGAACATCAGGTCTAGGGAGATCAAACATGCTATAGGAACTAACATTTGTCTATAAATGGAATCAAGCTGTTTTGACAATAGATGCCTTCGAAATCTCCTAAGCTTACTATTCTACCACAATGGAATTTATTATTTTCTAAATTTGCACCTCCTTAGGAGGCACACAGTACAGCCGAAATAGGGCAAAGTTGGAAGTCAAAAGACCTAGATTTGACTCCTCCTTCTGTCACTCCCAATGGGACCTTGGGCAAAAAACTTCACTGCACTGTTTCTCCTTAACCTTCTTTGTAAAACAAGAGGATTGGATTAAATCAACTCGGAATTCTTTTCCATCTTTTAGTCTATAAATCTAAGGCCCATCCCCCACCCTCACTTCTGGGATCATTACTTTCAGAGTATCTTTGATTTCCCTTATTCTTCCTCATATCCCCTATCCAACAAGTTAATATCTTATCCATTCTATCTCCAAATTTTTTTTTCCATCTGAACTTCCACCACCACCCCCATTTCCACTGACACTGTTCTAGTGCAAGCCCTCACTACAATCCATATAGAAAATTTCAATAACCTCCTAATAGGTCTTCCTCCCTCCACTTTCTCTACCTGCAAAATCTATGCCTCATATCACTGCAAGAATGATCATGATTCCTTGTGCATACATTTAACTAATGTCACTCCTTTGTTCAAAAGTCTTGAATGACTCTCCTATTGCCTCCTGAGGAATGTTTTAACTCCTTTACCACCTATTCAGTGTTCTCCACCATCTAACAATACACTACTTTTCTTTTGCAATTTCCTATTTCTTATAATCATCTCTGCTCCAATCAAATTGGGTCCCCAAATGGACCCTGTAGTCTCCTGTTTCAGTGGCTTGACATAGGCTGTTCTCCTTGCCTACATAATTCCGTCTCTTCCATGAAGTCTTCTTTCATCTGCTAATGACCTTTCCCTGCTAAGACATAGAGAGAACTTTGTTTAGTAACTCTCCAAAACTATTTCTCATGAATATTGTATATATAGTTGTCTTATGTGTGTTTGATTGGTCTACCAGACTACAGTTTCTCAACCTAAATATGCATTATATGTGTGTATATGTACTAAAAAGGTATTTATTGATGTGTTTTGTTTCAGAACAATTATTTCCCAGAGTACCACAATGGCCATGGAACTCTCCCACATATATACATATATGTGTGTGTGTGTATGTATATATGTATATATATACAAAATTATATCTGATAATGCATACAACATTATACACATACACATAGATACACTTGAGAGGAGAGAGAGAGAGAAAGAGAGACAGAGAGAGAGAGAGAGAGAGAGAGAGAGAGAGAGAGAGAGTCATCCCCCTCACTGCAAAGGCAATTATGTTTCACCAATAAGACTCTTAAGCTTTTTCAGGTCTAAACCACAATGCTATGGAATATAGTGGGTGCCCATTATATAATTGTAAATAATTCTTAGATCCATTTATCCAATCCTAGCTTTTCTTCTGATCTCCAGTGTCATATCATTGGCTGATTATTGGACATCTTAAACTTGACAACTCCAAAATAGAACTTATTGTCTTTTCCCCAAAACCCTTTCTTCTTCCAAAATTTTCTATTACTGCCAAAGGTGCTACTATCCTCCCTGTCACTCAGGCTGACATCCCAGGCATTCTCCTTGACTTCTTTCTCTCTTTCACTTCTCTCTTGCCAAATTTTGCCATTTCTATCTTGATAAAGTCTCTCACTTATGTTCTCCTAGAGACAACTATGTGGCACAGTAAATAAGAGCACTGTACCTAGAGTCAAAAAGACCCAAGTTCAAATCCAACATAAGACACTCTGTTAGCTGTGTGGCCTTGGCTAAGTCACTTAACCTCTGCCTTAGTTTCCTCAAGTGTAAAAAGGGAATAATGATGGTACTTACCTCCCAGGATTTTTGTGAGGGTCAAATAAGATATGATTTGTAAAGCGCTTAACAGAATGCTTGGCACATAGTAAGCATTTAATAAAAAAGCCCCCCCCCTGAAAAAAAATAAAGATGAACAAAAAAACAACATAAAAGGAGTCTGACCATAGAAAGTTATTTTGGTGACAGGGTAGAACAAGATACAATTCAGGAGAGGACAAAAATGTCCAAACAAAACCCCATATTAAAACAGGAAGTGGTCTCAAGCCCAGAAAGAACTCATGGAAGAGGTCAAAAAGAAGCTTAAAAATCATATCAGAGAGCTTGAAGAAAAAATTGGAAAAGAAATTATAGTGATGCAAGAGGATTATGGCAAAAGAGTCAATAGCTTGAAAAACTATTTAAAAGTAGAATTGGCCAAGTGGAAAAGTAGATACAAAAATCCACTGAAGAAAACAGCTCCTTAAAGAGTACAATTGACCAAATGGAAAAGAAAGTAGAAAAGCTAATTGAGGAAAACAACATGTTAAAATTTAGAATTGGGCAAGTGGAAGTTAATAACTACAAGACATCAAGAATCAATCAAATAAATTAAAAAGAATGAAAAAAATGGAAAAAAATGGAAAATGCCTTATGGGTATTTCTAATTCTCAGCAACACAATGATCCAAGACAAGTACAAAGGACTCATGAAAGAAAATGCTATTCACACTCAGATAAAGAGCTGATGGACTGAATGTAGATAAAAGCATATTTTTTCACTTACTTTATTCTTTCTCATTTTTTTTCCTTTTGCTGTTTTTCTCCCATGATAAAACATGTGTAAACCATTTCAAACTTCCTACCATTTACAGAAGAGGGGAGGGGAGGGAGGGAGAAAAATTTGGAACTAAAAACCTTGTAAAAATGAACACTAAAAATTTTCTTGACATGTAACTGGGGTAAAATAAAATACTACTAAAAAAGAATGTTAAAAAATTGTCTTTACATGTAATTGGGACAAAAGAAAATACTATTAGAAATAATCAAATGAGTTGAAATAAGTTATAATTCCCTAAGTTCTATTGCTAATTTCTTTATTTCTATTGTATATTAACTTCTTTCTATATCTCTATATGATTCAGCAAATATTTGTAATTTGCTGTTGCTGTTGAATTGGAAAGTGTTGTATAGTACAAAGATTACTGACTGGAATTAGAAGACATGGGACCAAGTTTTGATTCTGGTGCTAGCTGCTTGCATGACTTTTGGTAAGCCATTTAGAGTTCCTGGGTCTTTGTTTATTTATTTATAAAAATAGAGGGGTTTGGATTAACTACTCTGTGATGATCCTTCCAGGTCTAAAGTTATGATTATATGAAATCTTTCGTCTGTGTCTGTGTGTGTGTGTTTGTGTGTATGTGTTCCTTTATCTCCCTTAGTTAGCTAGCCTGAAAGAGCCTTAGGAGCAAGGACCTTATCCCTTATTTCTTTATGCCTCACTTAGTGCCTAGCACTGTGCTTAGCATAAGTGAGATACGAGATTAATTTTTGCTCATAAACCTATCAGATTTAACTGAATATACACCAAACCTGGCCAGAAAATGATAAGGGACATTGCATAAAAGACATGGTTTTCTTCTAAAAACCTTGCCCAAGTATTCAAAGAACCATTAACAATGGCTCAGTGATGCTTTGAATCATAAGGGTATACGATTTCATTAGTTTTGGGTACTCACTCCTTTGACTACCACCTTCCACATCTTGCTACATGGTAATCTTAGTTGATACTCAGTATTCAAACACTGTAATGATCCAGTGATCTCATCAATGTTGGTTCTTCCGCCAACAAGGCAGAGAACAACCTGTGCACTGCTAGCCATCTTACTCCACACTTCTCCAAGTCAAGGGCAGTGCAGTAAGAATCAGGAAGTCTTGGCTTCAAATCTCATCTCAGCTACATGACTGGGCATGTCATTTAATTTCTCAGGACTTCAACTTCCTCATCTCAAAAAGGAGGAGATTGGATTGGATGACTTCCAATATCCCTTCTCCCTCTATAGCAATGATCTTATGCTTCTTCCTTCAATTTGCCAGAAGGGTTAGACTCAATGTTTTCGGGACCTTCCTTGCTGTCTTGATATGAAGAAGATACAAATGGAGCAAAAGAGCTATCCAATGAGAATCCCTCACTATTAACACATGACCAGGCTATATTCATTTTTGCTCATACACTTCTCTAGCAATATCCATTATTCCATTTCTCTATAGTTCCTCATTTGAAATGATTTGATGTGAATGAAAAAAAGTCATTATCCTAGAGTCAATCTGGTGATAAATTTAGTTAAGCCTGTAACAATGACTGGCATTTCTAGCACTTTAGGTTTTGCAAAGCTCATTATCTACGTGAAGTCATTCAAGCTTAACAACAATACCGTGAGATAGTTACTATAAATAGTATCATTTCTATTTTAGAGATGGAGAAAGTAGGATTCAGAGAGGTTAAATGACTTAGAATAGACTCACAGCAAGCTAAAGGGGCTTTTTTACCAAGTTTTTACTAACAATGAATCCACCTTAGTCCACAATACTGCAATGACTTCTTATTATTATGATGATTTCTTCGTTCCTAATTCAAATATCTTAAGTTATTTCCTATATCTGGACTCAACACACATTCTGATCCCTTTCATTCCTTTCAGGGGTAAGGAAAGAGAACACCAGACTGGGAAGAAAGTTTGCCAAAGGCAAGGTACTAAGGGAATGGAATGCCAAGTTCAAATAGACAAGTATTAATAGTGTAAAAATACTGTAAACCTACTAATTTAAACATCAGTGGGAAGGAACATTCCTATGAAGATGGGTGCATCTTCAGGAATATAATATAGAAGATCATTTCAATTCAATTCAACAAGCATCTATTGAGCACTATTTGTATGCTAGGAAATATGGTTACAAAGACAAAACTTGCCCTTGGCCTATAGGAGCTTACATTCTACTGATCTAAGGTAAATGCACTTTTAAAAAAAGATCCAGAAATCAAATTATATTTTCATTAAAAGCAAAGGTTCTTGACCTAAATAAGAGAGTGTGTGTGTATGTGTGTGTGTGTGTGTGTGTGTGTGTGTGTGTGTGTCTTAAGAGAGAGAAAGAGAGAGGAAAATAGGTAGGTAGATAGGATAGATAGATAGATAGATAAACTTTTTCAATTGATATTGATAATTGTTTCCTTTGTATTACTGTCCCAGTTTTGTTGTGGATATTTGACAACATTATTCAGAAAATGGATCCCAAGGTTTTGTCAGTCTTCCTAAGGGATCCATGATGCAAAAAAAAAGGTTAAAAATCTCTAATTTAAAGTTTCCTTTTAAATTTCCACTGCCACTTATTTCATGGCAGTACCTTCTTGCCAATATTATTTTTACATTTGGAATTTTATAGAAAAAACAGTAGAGTAGTGGATATCATATCTGATTTAGAGTCCAGAGTGACCATGAACAGCTCAATCCATTTGTCTAAGCCTCAGTTTCCTCATCTATAAAATGGGGACCGTAGTAGTAACTACCTTGCAAAGTTATTGAGATTTTAGAGGTCATATAATCCAAATTAGATTTATATATGAAGGTTTTTTTTTGCCAACCTTAAAGTTCTTTATAAATGTTGGACATTATTGCTGGGAGGAAGAGTATAATTGGGAGGTGTCTTCAGAGAGAATACAATAGAAAAAGACACCAAACACACCCACAAAAACTGGAACATGAAGTAAGTCCCTGGATTATTTCTGTGTTAATCAGGTATTGAAAGTAATAAATTTTTTGAATAAATTATAGAAAATATAGTCCATGCAAATATATGTATATATTTGAAACCTACAATGACCTGCCTATTCCAAACTGTAATATTAGACATTTTTTTAAATCAAGCCATCTCAATAATTGCACAGTAATACACAACTGTGATTGACTCACAATAGAAGATAATCCATGAAAAATCAATTTCACTGAAATAGCATGTCGAACTAGGAAATAATATCTAAGTAGCATTTTAGTGCTTGGGGTAACCTTGAAAAATGGGACAAGACTCAGGTGAAGTATGTGACTACCCCCTAATATTATCCTACTGATTTCTATTGTGCTAAGGTTTTAGGTGTGTAATTCTGAACTGTGGCTTTCATTAGTTCTGAAGGTTTGTCTCAGGCTATTAGCATCATCTGAGTGTACTGGCTCTTATGTAAATTATAGCCAAAGTAGAACATGAAGTTACTCTATAATCATTTCTCCACCTCCAGTAAGAAAGTACAGTAGAACATATGGCAGACATGGTTAACTGTACTTTATGCTAATCTCTGCATTCTGTTTGCCTCACCTAATTAACTCTACGTTCTATACTAGACATAGCTCTCCAGCACAAAGCCTTTGGGGAATCCTTTGCATACAGTTTGAAGTACCTCACAGAAGAAGAGCAACAGGTAGTCAAATGCAAGGGAAATTTAAAAGGAAAAAAGGAATTTCAGGGTGATTTTGTTTTTGTTGTTGTTGATTTGTTTCAGTCGTGTCTGACTCTTTGTGTGTCTCGGCCGCTGCAGTGGTGAGCATGAGACCAGCTCAGTGCTCAGTAACCCGGAGATTCATGGATGAGGCGGGAGACAGCAAGATGGCAGAATCTCCTGTTTATTGTTAGCTGGGTGTGACCTTTATAGCCCTCAAGGCACCTTGGGATCGCGTGATCAGAGCCTGTCAGCCAGTCCTAGCTATTCTATTTCGCATGAAAGCCTCAGGTCCAGGGTGTGTCCAGGACATGCAGGGAGGCGCTCAACCAGTCAGAGGAGGGCTGAGCCAGTCATGACTGCTGTGTGTCCACAAAGGAGAGGTCAGCTAAGACTTCCTTGCTTTTGCGCAACAAACTGTGACCCTCAACTCCCCACAGGGAGGAACCCCTAACGCAGCAGAGCACCATTCCCAATGAATCCCGTGACATTTGTGACCCCATTTGGGATTTTCTTTGCAAAGCTAATGGAATGGTAACTGAGGCAAACAGGGCTAAGTGACTTGCCCAGGGTCCCACAGCTGTCTGAGGCCAGATTAAACTCAGAAAGATGAGTCTTCCTGATTCCAGGCCCAGCACTCTATTTACTATAGCACTATGTTGCTGTTGTTGTTGGAGAAGGTAGGGTATTAAATTTTTCCCTGTAATTAGGCTGATTGAAAGAATTCAAAATGATGGTTCAATCTTAAATTTAGCGGTCTTTCTCGTGCACTTATATTCTATTAAATATAACTTCCTTGAGGGCATGTACTATTATTGTGGGAGAGGGGGTTTGGAGGGGTAGGAACACCCCTCTAACAAAGTTTTGTACACATTTTGCTTCCTTTTTGATCCATACTTAGGCAAAGAGTTTAAGGAAGTCCTTGTGGTAAATGAAGATTCCTTTCATCTATGAAGATTGGCAACCATTCTTCACTTATTGTCTTAGGGCAGGGGTAGGGAACTTGTGTCCTGAAGGTCACATATGGCCCTTTAAAGTCCTCAAGTGCAGCTGGTTGAGTAAATCCAAATTTCACAGAACAAATCCCTTTAATAAGAGGATTTGTTCCGTAAAACTTGGACTCAGTCTAAAGGCCATACCCAAGTACCTAGAAGGCCACATGTGACTTCCAGACCACAGGTTCCCCACCCCTGTCTTAAGAAGTAGTCTAAGGCAGAAGTGTCAAACCTTTGCCTGGGTCATGGGCAGCCCACAAAACCAGATTAAATGTAATTGGAAAATATTTAACAACATACATAAAAGTACAATAAAACACAAGATAACATTAACATGTGGCTTTTTAAGTGAATGAGCACCTACAGGGATCCTTCTGTACAATTCAGGGGTCCCCATTTCTATTTGATTTCGATACCACTGATCTAAGGCACTGAGAGTTGAAAAGCCTTATGGAGGGTTATATAGTCAGGTTCTGTTAGAGGTAGATCTTTTTTATTTTATTTATTTTATTTTTAATTTATGGAATAAAACAAACATTTCCATGACATAGTATAATAAAAATCTATTACAAATTGCAAATTGCAAATCTATTGTGTACAACTTGCTATTCCTTTCAAATGTATAGTAAAGTTATCATGTAAATTTATTTTTCTGCCCTTCCCCACCCTGCCCTAGAGATGGCTGCCATTAGACACAAATATGTATATACCTTTGTCTTAAACCCAGAATTTATTGACCCTAAGGCCAGCCTTCTTTCCATTATGCACCTTACACAATGTACTATAATAAACACAATAGAGATGTAACTATGTTTAATAAATACTTTTTGAAAGAATGAATGGATGCAAGAATGAGTTCAAGGTAGTTCGTTATGGATCAAGAAAGTTTATTCCAATCTCTTAAAAATAAATAGAATAGTAATTAGCAATCATATAATGTTTTAAGTTTTGCAAGGCAAAACTATCTCAGAACAACCCTATGAGTTAAGTGCCAATTATTATCCTCATTATACAAATGAATGAACTGAGATGAGTTAAGTGATTTTGCCAGGGTGACAAAGCTACTAACTGTTTGAGGAAGAAATTGAATTCAAGTCTTCCTAACTCAGTCCAGCACTCTCCCCACTATGTCATCTAGTTGCCTCAAAAGATTTCAAAGGGTGAAAATCAAGGGGATTTTAATGTGATTTCTAGATACAACCATGGAATTGATTTTTTGAATACTTAAATAGTAATTGATTGGATGGACCATGTGCTTTGTAAATCTTACAGCATTATAAAAACAAGGCTGTTATTGTTTTCTAATGCATTTCTTTGTTTTAAAAAAAAATATGTAACTTTGATTTCATTGACATCCATCCATTGTGGTGTGGAAATGCCATTAGCCAATGGAATGTACCAACCTGTCTTTAACTTCTAGTTTTACAGAGCTGCCTGGGGCACTGAGAGCTTAAAGTATTTCTCCATGGTTAGACATGTGTAAGAGCCAGGACTTTAAGCCAGGTCTCCCTGACTGTTAAGATAACCAAACATTTCTATACTTGGAAAAAGGAAATTAAGGAGAGAATGTGATCAGGTGCTTTTTCACAATTATGGCTAGAGGGAGAATTCTTAACATCACAAGGGATAGAGGAGATCAAAAAGTAAAATTGGAAATGTTACTACATTAAATAAAAGGACATACTGGTATAAACAAAATCAATGAAAACAGAATTTGAATGGAAACAATAAAGAAGAAACAATATTTATATCACATATTTCTAAAACCCAAAACACAACATATACAGGAATTGATATAAATATAGACCAAGAGTCATAATTCAGTAGACCAGAGAAGAAAAGATGTGAACACTTTTCAGAAAAAAGAATCACAAACTTTCAACTGGACACAAGACACCAATAGTAAGAGAAATGCAAATCTAAGTAACCGGGTTTTGCCTTACACCATGCAAATTGGCAAAAATGATAAGCAATAGAAGCAATCAGTGTTGGAGAGGCAGAAAGAGTATAGGCATGTTAAAACACTGTTAGGAGAGCTGTGAAGTGCTCCAACCATTCTGTATTTCACTAGAGAATCATGCAACAACAAAAAAAATGACTAAATCATGATACCACTTCAAGAAATATGACTCCAAGAAGCTCAAAAGAGAGAGGATCAATAAAACGGATTTATGCCAAAATATTCACAGAAGTGCTCTTTAGACTAGCAAAGAACTATAAACAAAGTGAGTACTCTAACTGGAGAATGACCAAAAATATGGCATATGAATGAAATTAAACATTATTTTATCATGAGAAATTACAAAGGAGACAGTATTGCACAGCAGGTGGAAAACTGGCCTCAATATCAGGACGAGGGGAAACGAACTCTTTTAACCAACCACCAACCTTAAAGGAGTGTTGAGAAATTGTTATGCCACAGTGATGACAAATAGTTCTCTTGAACTAGAAAATGTTAAAGCTTCTCAGAGGGGCTCGCTGGACAATGCAGATAAGAGCAGCCAGCTCTTTACTCAAAATGACACTGGTTTGTCCAATTACTACTCAGTTTTTCTTATGGCAAAGCAAGCTCACAACAAAAGTCCTCTGGTTAGGTTTTGAGTAATGTGACAAAACTTACATCACTCAACAAGAATGTGAAACTTTTTGATATTGTTCTTAGAATACATTTTATTCTCCTTGGTATTATAAGACATTAGTGCACACATCCTGTCATCCTACTAGAGAACAAATTTCTTTTGGGTAAGTACTATGTCTTATTTATCTTTGATTCTTCCACAGCACTATACACAATACCATAACAACAACAATACACCTTAGCATATTTTAGCATGCATTGAGGTGTATTAGATGCCTTTCTGATAACCCTGCTAAGATTTGTTATTGTTGAGACGTTTTTCAGTTGCGTCCAACTCTTCACGACCCTTTTTGGGTTTTTCTTGGCAAAGATACTGGAATAGTTGGCCATTTCCTTCTCCAGCTCATTCTACAGATGAGGAAACTGAGGCCAACTGAGTTAAGTGATTGCCCTGGGTCACACAGCTAGTGTCTGAGGTCAGATTTAAACTCACAAAGACGTCAGGCCCAACACTCTATCCACTGTGTTACCTAGCAGCCCCAACCCAGCAGAATAAGACGTGTAAATGTTTTTTTCCTCCATTTTATAATTGTGGAAACTGAGTTTATGAGTTAAATGATTAGCTCTAGTCTCTCTTTCCAGACAGATTTTTCCCTGTTCTTTACCACTAACTTACACAATTTTGTGTTCCAGCCAAACACAACTCAATTATGTTCTCCATTCACATCCCATCTCTTGCTTCTGCACTTTTGTACAGGCATTCTCCCATGCATATAATGCTGTTGTGTATATAAAACTTCTACCTAATAGAATTCTTATATCTCTTCATGTTTCAATTGAATGTTCTTCTTGTTGGTAAACTTTCATGATTCCCCATCCCAAAATCACTCTATTTATTCTGTATACAGTCTATAGTTCTCTTCTGTGGACATCTTTTATTGCCTCAACAGAAGGTCAGTTCCCACTTTGAAAATAGGGAAAGTGGAGCAGCTAGGTGGCGCAGTGGATAACCTGAAGTCAGGAGGACCTGAGTTTAAATCTGACCTCAGACACTTACTGGGTATGTGACCCTGGGCACTTTATTCGGTTTGCCTCAGTTTCCTCATCTGAGGAAATGAGCTAGAGAAGGAAATGGCAAACCACTCCAGTAACTGTGCCAAGAAAATTCCAAATGGGATCACAAAGAGTCAGATGTGACCGAAACAACTGAACAACAAATAGTTAAGTAACTTGCCCAAGGTAACTCAACTCCAGCATGTTAGAGCAAAAAGTATTTAAAGTTAGATCTCTCTGGACAACAGGACTCCTTCCACTATGATAGTACTACTCTGTGTTTTAAATAGCATAGCCACTATCAGGAAATGTTCAACCCAGGACTCAAACCAGTAGGTATTAAATTAATTTGAAAGAAATGCAATAATCAAATTGATGAAAATAAATGAAATATCTTAATTAAGGGTTTACTGTGCTTTAGACAATGTGCTAAGCATTGGAGATGCCCATACGGAAGTTAAATAGTTCTTGCCCTCAAAGAAAGTATATTCTAATAAAAGAACAAATCCTCTATAGAAGAGCAAGGCAAGAAATGGAAGATTTGCTCTGGGGAGTCAAAAGGATGGTGAGTTGATCCATAGGGCAATCAGTTAGTTACTCTCCCCAATATTATCTCTCAAATGTGATAATATTTGCAAAGTGATTAGCCCAGTTTCTGTCTCATAATAGTTACTCAATAAATGATTGTTCCTTTTCCCTTACCCTTCTTCTTCTTTTCCAAAATCAATAGTATTATTGATTTGGTTATTGTGCCCAGAAGAAAAGATAGAGAGCAGAGGGAATGGGGTAAAAGTATAACGTTCCATGTGTCTAATAAATGGAAAGATGCTCTGAGTAGATGGCTAAGATATGAAGTTTGCTCTAATCTGAGGGGCCCTAGATGTAATTGATCAGATGAGTGTTTGCAATTACTCACCAGTCAAAAGATCTCAGCCCCAATATTGAAATTCCAAAACTGAATAGATTAACCAGGGACTGAGGAAAGGTAGGAAGATGGACAAGGTGGGTAGAAGGAAGGAAGGGACAAAAAGAAGGGAGGAAGAAAGAAAGGAAAGAAGAAAGGAAAGGAGGAAAAAATGAAGAGGGGAGGGAAAGAGGGAGGAAGGAAAAAAGGAAGGAAGAAAAGGAATGAAGGAAGGAAGGAAGGAAGGAAGGAAGGAAGGAAGGAAGGAAGGAAGGAAGGAAGGAAGGAAGGAAGGAAGGAAGGAAGGAAGGAAGCAAAGGCAGTGTGGTTCAGTGGTAAACTTGGAATCTTGGAAATTGAGTTAAAAATGAGGACATGTAACTTATTGACTGCTTGACCTCAAATAAGTCACATGTGTCTGGGCCACAGGTTCTCCATTTGTTAAATAAGATGGTCTGATTATATCACCCCAAAAAGAGTTAGAGGGTATAGTACATAGAGTGCTTGACTTAGAGTCGAGAAGATCTGAGTTCAAATACCACCTTTGACACATTAATTATGTGTCACTTGACCTCTTTTGGACTCAATTTCTTCATATGTAAAATGGAGATAATAACAACCATCTACCTTGCAGGTTTGTTATGAGGATCAAAAGAGATAACACAGGTAACTTAAAGTACACTATAAATAATAATTAATATTATTCAAACATCTCATTCAGTTTTAGATGAAATATCCTAAGGAAGGAAGAAAGGAATGATATTTCTTTCCCTATTTCCTAAATGCAGCAAGTTGTATTGGAAATGCTACTGAACCAGGTACCAGGATAACTGAATTCTAATCCCATCTCAACCAGTGACTTCCTAAGATGTTTCTTAACCTCTCTTTTGTTTCTTTGATATGACAAGTAGAGATGATAATATCTGTCCTCCCTAATTCACACAGTCATGAGGATCTAATGAGATAATACACATGAAAGCGATTTGCTGAGTATAAAGCATTCTATAAATGTAAGATATTGTTAGCATTTCCATTTAAGACTAAGATTAAAATCAGCCTCAGAATGATGGATAAAATGTTAATCATTCCTCTCATTCTCAGGCTAACCTCTTATTCTCAATGATGCTCTCAAACCCTATTTCCAAATGTCTATCAATTATTAGGAAAGACTGGAAAAATTCACTTAGATCCCAAATGGATACACAGATGCTCACTGAAACTTACTAGGCTGAATATCTGACAAGGACGTTCCTTAGAATTATAAGCTTCCTGCATGAGAGAAGGAAATTTGAGGAAGTTAAAATTAATTACATTTTGGTTTCGAGTTTGTATTCGTAAGAAAGGTTTAGGGTAGTTGCCTGTTATGATTTTTAAAAAGACTAAATACTTGGCATATGACTGTATCAGTCCATTCACATCTCTAACTAGACATGTTAAAAGCAAAAAATAAAAAAAAATACAAATATGTACTCTAGAAAGAGATTACCATTTTCTCAAGGTTGTGTGTGCTTTAGTGAGTTTGCTTGTTGATTTATTTTGATGATTAATGAATTTCTAATCACTTAAACTGCTGCTTCCCTGTTGGAGAGCCACAGCCCTTTTTCACTAGACTTCCAGATTGCAGACATCTAGCTCAGACAATCCCTCTCCAATACTTCTGGGTTTCTCAGAATGAATCTCTAGAAGGATGAATTCTAGATTTCCTTAAACACCACCTCCAAGTCAGGCCTAATGTCAATGATCCACCCATCCTGAGAGGAAAAGAAAACACTAGTTCCATAAAGTGCTTAGCAAAAATTGTTAAGTCAACAAAATTTTTATTTTGATGCTAGTCATAAATTCCAGGCAGCATCTGTGCCCTCATGCTGTCTTTTGGCTGAACAGGACTACATAAGGAAAATCGTTCTGGATTTTGGGGTGACCAGGGTTCTGGTCTTGGACCAGGGTTCAAATATTGCCTTGGCCACTTGCTACTTGCATTATCTTGAGTAATTTATTTCAAATTTTTGACCCTCAATATTCTTACCTAAAAAATAAGAAGTTTCAACTACATGACCCGTAAGCTCCCTCCATGCTCTGATTTTATTTGGGTCTATTCTAACCAGGACTGCCCTCTTCAAGTGCTGCCTCTACAGTGGGTGTTTTTGGCCAATTGTTTTCTTCTTATCAAAATCTTTGTGGCATAAGCCAGGTTCTTACAAGGCACTTTTCTCTGGTAATGAGGGCTTACACTTCTGATTAACACATGAACTCTGATTATCTATGCATTACCATTCAAAGGTAACTTCTTTGTTTTTTGAGGATTTATGGAATAATCATAGCTTAGCTCAAAGGATTAACTTCAACCACTGTGGCAGGGCATTAGGAGAGATATTTTTACACTAGGTAGGCAACATCTTACTTTGCCATGGACCTATCCAGAATAATAAAATTACAGAATTTTAGATTTGAAAGTAAAATCTCCAACCCATCCCCTCATACCCCACCCCTGCCAAATCCTCACTATGATTCACCTCACAAATGTTCATCCAGCTCCTGTTGAAAACCATTCAAACACTTCTAAACACAGCATTTCTAAAGCCCACATCATGTAACCTGTACTATAAGAAGAATGACAGTTTTTTATCCCACTCCTAACCATCCCTAAATTATGTCTGAGTAATGGCAAACTCTTCAGTAGATTCCAGTTTGATACCCTCAATACACATGAGCACAGAGGCTCTCACAAATAGCAAAAATATACAAGTTATGGAAATTAGATTCATGTAATTGGGTCCCAAGAACCGGGAGGATAGGTAAGGATTCTTGTATAGGTTTTGAACATCAGTTCCCACAGCTATGTCTCCAGAACTTTAATTTAGTCCCCTTTCCTGTTTACATGATAGAGAAGTTCACAGACTTTCAAAACTGACTTGGGGAAAACAGCTGTTCCCTCTTTGGCATCTCAGGTTTCCCATCCACATCCAGGGAAGTAAACTGTCTTCTGCTTCTTCAAGGAAGCAATTAGAAGGGGACCAACACAATGGCATTAGTGTCGCCTGGATTTGACCTATCCCTGGATTGCAAGGCCAGATTCACATTAACATCTATTATTACATAACCCCCCTTTTAAAAAAAATAAAAGCTGATGTTATATAGAAATCAGAACATAAGAAAGCCCGTAAAAATCTACAAATAAAGGCATCTTGTTTAATCAACAGCCTGGGTTTGTCTTTGTATGTCTGGGTTGGGTATATTTGTTTTTTTCCAGAGTCGATACCACCCCTGCAAGGGGTTGTAACTTAATTAAATACTGCCTCCTTTGTTTTCTTCTCCAGGTTTCCTTCCCTATCTGTGGAAAGATCTGTCCACAGTTAGGCCATGATCCACTTTTATCCCTCTCATTTATAATCGGAGAAAGAATGAAAACACTGGATACCTCCCAGTGTGCTGCTGACAACTGCAGATGAATAACAACTAATACTTTGTTATTATCTAGCCTAGAGAGGTTTGTGGGATAACCAGTTATTGACCTCTCTAAGTAAACACATTGAAGAATCTGGCGGATGTGGGGAACTCAGATGAGACTCAGCAGGAACCCTTTCGAGACTGTCCCAAGCACTTGCTCTTGATGATTGAATGTGGGCTCATTTCTCTTATAATATTTCTTATATTTCCCCTAAATTGTTGGGCAGGTGTTTGGATCTTGTGAGTTATGTACTTTTACCTGTTCAAATCTATGGGTTCCTAAGCTGGGGAATTGTCTACACATCTTCTTATCCCTGGCCAAGACTGTTAGGGAGGAAAAGGCCCTTATACACACATAAGCCTGTCTTTGTGTTATTCTTTGCCTCCCTAGCACCTAGCACATACTGGTTAGTTTATAAAAGTTTGCAAAAAATAAATTATAGTAATATACATTTATATTGTACTTTAATATAATCCATCAGAGCTCTTTATGTATATTTTATCATATGACCCTTACAGCTCTGTGAAAAAGGTGAAGTTTTAATATAATTTCTATTATATTAAATTTCATTGGTTTATGTTGGTTATATTAGATTTCATTGGTTTAGGTGAGTGCTGTCAAACTGAAACAGAAATGGGGACCATTAATCTGTGCATAGGTTGCATATGGACTTAGTGTTTCAATGTAATCTTATCTATGTATATTTTAATTTTTTAAAAAATATTTTGTACTTATATTTTAATTTCATTCCCTCTGTAGTCAGGCTTGTTCTGGGGCATGTGTCTGACACCTTTGGTGTAGGTAACACCCATCAGTGAAGCTCAATATTATTTATTGTTGTTATTGGGAAATCGTTTCAGTCTTGTCCAACTCTTTGTGACCCCATTTGGGATTTTCTTGGTGAAAGTACTGGACTGGTTTGTGATTTCCTTCTCCAGCTCATTTTACAGATGAGGAAACTGAGGCAAACAAGATTAAATGACTTCCCTGGGGTCACATAGCTAATAAGTATCTGAGGCCAAATTTAAACTCAGTTCTACCTGACTCTAGGCCCAATGCTTTATCTACTGCACCACTGATTTGCCTCAATAATTATTATTCACCTTATTTACCTAAAAACTTATCTAGGGTTACAAAGACAATATAGTGCAGAGGTGAGCCTTGAACCCAGGTCTTCCTGACTCCACAGGTAGCTCTCTATGTTCTACTATAGCTGTTTCCAATATCCATTTTACAAATGAGGATATGAGCTTGGAGAGGTTAGAGTGATTTGCAGGGGATCTATCTGTAGGCATCCCAACATGTCCAAAGAGGAACACATTGTATATCCTCATAGACCCACCCTTCTTGCTAACTTCCTGAACCCTAACTCTTCCAGGCACCCAAGTTTGCAACTGCGAAGTGGTGGCTAAATCCTAACTTTTCTTTGCTGTCTTATTGAATCACTTGTCAAATCTTTTCTCCCTACCCCTGTATGTCTTGTATCCATCCCCTTTTCTCCACTCATACAGGTATAGCCTCAGACCTGAGCCTCATCAGCTTTCACCTGGACTATTATAATAATCTCCTAACCATTTTCCTTTCTTCAAGTCTCTCCTGCCTGAAATCATTCTGACTCACAACTGCTCAGGCGATTTTCCTAAAATGCTGATCTGGTCAGGTCACTCAAATGCTCCAAAAGTACCACTAGTGCCTTTCTGCTTCTAGGATTAAATGCAAACTCTTTGGCTGGCCATTTAAGATCTATTGCAATTTGATTTTTATTTTTCCAGGCTTATTACACATTATATCCCGACACATGTACTAAAGCCTAGCCAAATGAATTTCTTGCATTTTCCTACACAGGTCATACCAATTTCTTTCTCTGTATCTTTATGTGGTGGTCCTTCTTCAGTCAGGTGGCTCAGTAGATTGAATTCTGAGCCTGAAGTCAATAATATCTGAGTTAAAATCCAGCCTCAGTTACTTACTTGTTGTGTGACCTTGGGCAAGTTATTTAACCTCTGTCTGCCTGGGTATCCTTATCTACAAAATGTTGATAACATCACCCACTTCCAAGGGTTGTTGTGATTATAAAAATGAGAGAATATTTGTCAAGCTCTTAGAACACTGCTTAGAACATAGCATATTCTTAATAAATGCTAATTTCCCTATGCCTCTTAAGATCCCTAGCTTCCTTCAAAATTCACCACCTACATAAGTCCTATCTGGATTCCCTTCTATCAGGCAGGGCTCCACAACAAGCTACCTGACATTTACTTTGCATATGTCTTGTATTTACTTATATGTTAATGTGTTCTTTCCCCCAAATAGGCTAGCTCCTTGAGAAGAGAGACTACTTCCTTTTTGTCCTTGTATACCTACTACCTATCATTGTAGGTACTTAATAAATCTTATTGACCAATTGAGGTTTAGCTTTATTGTCTGTGAAATAGAAGTTTGGGAAATGATGACCTTTGAGGGACCTGATAACAATATGTTCCTGACAGAGGCATATTAATGGAATAATATTTTATATATACATATGTTATATATGTATATACAATATAGAACATATATATATTGCATACAAATATATACATTATACATACACATATTATATATGATATATACACATATAAAATATATAATATATACACAGACATACAAATATTTATGCATATACACATATCTCTATTCTACCTGTATATATATTCTATATCTATCATCTATATCTGTACATACATACATACATACATTACATGCACATATATTATATACATATGTACATACATATATAAATATATGATATATACAGACACATACAAATATTTATATGCATATACACATATCTCTATTCTACCTGTATATGTAATCTATACCTATCATCTATATCTATCTATGTCCCATATCTATCTATATCCCATGTAAATAGATATAGATAAATACAAATATGTGTCTATCTATGTATCCATATCTATAATTATCTACCTATCCATCTATCCATCTATCTTTGTTGTTGTTGTTTTTCTTTCATTCTCAAAGAGGACCATGACACCAGCATGACTTTCCAGTGAATTGAATTTAAGTGAGTGAGGGCTGTGCAAAGTCACCAGCCTCACTCTCTCCTCTGGAGCCATCTAGGTCCAGTGGCAAGATATAGATCAGTATGACTGAAGGTGGCCCTGGATACAGTGGGAGACCTTGTTCTATGAATACCAGTATGTATCTTGTCCAATAGTTGGGCTCCAAGATCACACGCTATCTCTCTCCAGCATAGGTTCTTCTCTTATCTAGGGGTATGACTCATCCAAACTCAAGTTTGTGTACCCACTTACTCACCCAAACCTCTTTAGCTCCATCTCATTTACCATGTCAATCAAGCCTCTACCAAAATACACATTGCTCTGGCCAACAGTTTCATTTCAGAAAGACATGAAAAGAATAGAACAATGTAAGTAGCAGACATATGTGCCTCAGAAGCTGAAACTATCTCAACTCTTCACACCCCCATTACATTGGAGACCTTGCTCCCTGGCTCATGCTGCAGGATTAAAGAAATATAAAAGGTTCTGTACTTAATGCAAATGTTCAAAATCCCATTGGCTAAAGGGAGGAGTGATTCAGTCATCCAGTAAAGTCAGCACTGACTGGAAGTCGAAATTCTACTTAACTGCCAAGAAGATAGCATGCCTCAGCCCAAACAGGAGGAACTACCCATAACCTGTCTCTGACTTTGGGGAAAAGATAGGAGAAAAAGAAGTGGCACCTTCTTTGTATTCCATCTCAATCTGTCTTCAAAAGTCTATATACAGCATGGTCTTTACATCATTCTACATTGGACCCTAGAAAATCACTTAAGAATTCAAATATACCTTGTCCCCAAAGACTAATGGGAGATATTGTTCATATCCACAGATCCTTAAGACTCTCAATTCATACCTATTCCTTCTTATGCACAGGCTTTCCTCTGCCTCTACACACAAGCAATGTGGAGGGAGAAAGCCAAACAGTTTTCCTTGAAATATCCAAATAATTTAGCCAAATTAGTTTTGGTGAGCATAATTCTCTGCAGAAGTGCCTTGGCCCTTCACTCCACTTGGCATAGAAGACAATATCCCTTTCATGTACCATAACTTTACTGTGCATAAATACATAGAGGCCAAATTTGTGGAATGAAAGACATGCAATATTGAATGGCCTCACAGCTGACATGGTGGCATTAAGGGAATGAGAAGACCCTGGTCCTTCCACCTTAGGCAAGGCATGTAGTTAATTTTATCATTAAATGCTGCCATTGGGAGGAATGAGTTCCTTTGAAATATAATAGCTGCAGATCTCATCTCACTGTACCTTTTCTTTCCTTTTTGTGTGTGAGGGAGTGTTTCAGATTAGCTCATTTTAATTAGGATTTAGTTTAATTGAGTATGGACAGGATTAAAGCCTATCTTGGAAGGAGAAAAAAAAAGAAAATTCTTTGTCAATAGTAGAATATTTTTCACAGAGAATTCTGTTCAGTATGTTAATAGGGAGAAGGGGATTGTTTGTGAGCACCAGGAGCAGGAACAGATGTGCTTTTCAAGGTTGCTGCTCTCCTAAACTCTTCAAATAAAAGTTGAACATTCATACGAATCTCATTAACTGTAAATATGCTTGTTTTAAATAAACTTTCATCCATTACCTTGAAGTTGAAGTAAACCTTTAAGTTCAGCTTAATATAGACCCAATTTGAGAATCTTAGTTTAAAAAAGAAAAGAAAGGAAAAAAAATTTAAAAGAACATTCCAAAAAAAAAAAAAGAAAGAAAGAAAAGTAGCAAAAGAAGCAACTTATTTAATTGGATCCTCCAAAATTCCTGAGTCCCTATTGAAGTCTATTGTTGGACACATTTGCTTTGAAAACTCAATGTGTGGGGATGTAAGTGTAAGTTTTACTGCTTGTTGCTTTTTTTTCCCCTGTATTTTTAATTACCTTGTTTGTTTTATTCCAGTGACACCATGACATATCATTGTGATCAGTGTTTGTGAGCTGAAATGCACGTGTATCACAGATTCTGACAGTAAATAATTAAAGTATTTAAATAAACTTGTGTAGGTACCGCATTTCTGTGGTTGAATAAATTTGTCGAGCAAGGTTTTATCCTGATATATAATTATAACTGCCAGGGCCTAGCATGATCCTCACTGAGTCAGATTAATTTACACATTAAGCAGCCATCTGTAGAACTTCTTATAGTAGTACCCTGTCTATGGTAAGACATTGTATATATGGGGATACAAAAATCACTTTGGCCAATAGTGTTAGAGTTTTGTTTTTCTTTAATACCATAGTTTCCAACAGTTTACTGAGAGTAAATTTGTGTAGACTTTTATTTCTCTCATTTGTTGCAGGGTTAGAGTTTGTAGATTGCCATACTATAGAGGGTACTATCCTTGGAGTAAGAAAAAACTGGGTTCCAATCTAGCCTCTGAGAGCTAATATCTTTTTGACCTAAGTCAAGTTGCTTAGGATCGTGGGATCATAGAGTTAGAGCTAGGGTTAGGGACCCATAGAGTTAGGGACCCAGAGGCCATCTATTGTAGTTTGTCATATTATAAATAAGGAAATTCAGGCTCAGGAGAAATTACGATGCAGTGAAAAGAACCCTCACTCTGGTGTCAGAAGACCAGGGTTCATCTCCTACCTCTTGGCTTACCAGTTGTGAATCTTTGAGGAAGGCATTTAAATTCTCTAGCCTCTTTTTTCCTCATCTGTAAAATGATAGAACTGAACTACTTTGACCACATAAGAAGACAGGAGTCATTGGAAAAGGCCCTGATGATGGGAAATACAGAAGGCAAAAGGAAAAGGGAACAGCAGAAGATAAAATGGATAGATAGTGTCATGGAAACAATGACCATGAACTTGGACAGCCTTCGAGAGATTGTGATGGCTATGTTCCATGGAGTCACAAAGAATCAGACAGGATTGAACAACTGAACAACAAGAACTAGATGGCCTCTGAGTTCCATTCCAGCACTGGATTGATGATTCCATGATGCTTCACTTTGCCTAAGGTTGCACAGGATGGAAGCATTAGAGGTCAGAGTCAGGATTTAAACCCAGGTCCTCTGATTTGATTTAAAAGCAAGTTCTTAAACTCTGTACACCACAAGTATGTAACTCCCTAATACTTACTGACTAAAACAAGGGTTGGATGATTTATAATCTGTATTCCTGGAGCTTCTAGTTTTAACAGTCAACCAACAGTAAATATGAAGAGCTTACTATATGTAGAATGTTGTAGGTAAGTGTTAGAGATATAATAAAAAGCATAAAGACAATGCCTGTCCTCAAGAAGCTTGCTTTCTAATGAGACAAGATGGTGCATAAAAGGGAGTTTAAAAATGGGGGATGGTAGAGGTACCAATCAGTAAGTCAATCTATTTTGCGGAAAGGAGTTCCTATGTAGAGATTTCCTAATTAGTGAAAGGTATTCCTGAAATGACATCACATTCAAACTTCCCATATTCATTCAATTAGGTTGCCTAATGAGCCAGAAAAACTGTATGGTTTTTTTTTAATCTCTAAATGTATAATGATTGGTAAAGTGCAATCATTTATCTTAGTACTTGTTAAATATCTTTAACCTTTTGTTAAACAACTATTCAGGCTCAAGTTCTTGTTTCAGAGTCAAAGTGCCATCACCTGTATTCAGAAAAGATGAATTCTTTGCACAGTTTGAGTAAAGCCTCAAAAACTACTATAAAGCCTGATGGGTTAGTTTCAAAAGAAAGAAAAAGGTAACTGTACCCTGCCATATTTCTGTATGAAACTGAATTTATGCATCAATGATTTTAGTGCACTGGCAGGAAATTTGACATTAGGAAGGACAAAGGTGTTCCCAGCCCTATGCTGTGTTAGCACCCTGGTTAACATATAAGCAGCATTCACACAAAAGCTATTTGAAAATCGGAAGCAACTTGGTTTCATTTTTAGCCCTGGCACATTTGTCAGGCTGTGCGACGACTTTGTATAGTTGGGATAAACAAGCTCTAAAAATGATCAGAGTCACTTAAATGTCATTGATTTGGAGTGCTCCTTTATAGGAGCCTCCTGATTGGGAAGCCCATGGGTAGGCTAGAAAGAGCCAACCTGAGACTCATTCATTCTCCCTTTATTGATGACGTCCGAGCGTATTTCTTTAAAAAAAAAATACAACAAAACAGAACAAAACAACTTAAAAGAAAGAGAGAAAGAGAAAGGAGTGATCAGGTAGAAGCCTCTAATAGCACCATCCAGAACTAATGGCATAAGTTGTTTCATTGAGAGATGAAATAATAGGGTTCTGAGATCTCACTACAGGGGATTTTCAATATGTACTGAAAACCATAATGTTCCTTCCTATGAATCATTTTCATTAAGTGTAACACTCAAAATACTCCTATAAAGAAGAGAAGGGCTATAGCAGAGGAAAAAAAGCCAGCAAAAGAGTCTACTCTGAGAAACTCTTGGACGAAAGTGAAGACTCTCACAGCATGTCTACACTATATAATTTTACAGGGACAGCATATGAGTAATAACACTTATCTGCACTTAGCCATGGATTGCTTTTTTCAGTGTATACCTGAATAGTGTTCATGCGGGTTGATGCCAACCCATTTGCTAGTACAGATTTGCTATACGCCACGTGGAATACGGGCAGCACTTGCTTTGGATCGAATCTGCCCTACAACTGTGCGGGTTTCTATCAGAGCCTTCCATGCCCTGCAGGACATATAACCAAGTCGAGCCAACTTTTGATTGTGCTTGTTAATTGAGGAGAGGAATGGTGTTACCAATTTAAAAATAATGAAACGAAATATTTTCCAAGCCTTTGACAACTTGAAAACTCAAACTTGTGACTTGTGCTATGTTTGAGTAAGCATTCCTAATCGAGGCTTTTAGTTTATCTGGCAAGACTACCATCTAATGGAAAGGATGCAAGAAATAGGCATAAACCAAGAATTCTATAAGCATAGAGTACACTCAGTGCAAACTCACGATGTATGACTATTAGAAACTTTTACTGGTCACCATTTTTCTACAATGTGAACTGGCCCAAAAATTGAACTCAGAGTTTATCTTAATATCTATCTATAGTACACCAAATTTGATTCCAAAGTAAAACAATTCCTTTGAAAGTCATTGTGGAACAAACAAGCATGAAATGTAGGGCAGAGCAGGTAACTTTTTATAAGAACTTCACTTCCACTGGTTGTAGAGTTAGGAATGTTTATAGCATCAGATATTCATAGAATCACTGAATTTTTCCACATTGCATCAATGACCATCTAGACCAACCTGTTCTTGAAATATTAATTTTTCAAAGTTGCCATCTCCTAGCCAAGGTGATGGACTCAAGAGGTAGAGACACTTATTTGTGGATGGGATTGAAGTGATTGAAATATGTGTTGCTTGACTATGCCTATTTTTAGAAATATTCGGTTTTTCCTTTTTTATGTGGGGAAGAAGAGAGAGAATATAAATGCTTGTTATTGAAAAAATATAAAATATAATAATAATAATAAATTATGTAATATATAAATATAATATATAATAATAATTCTCTCTATCTCTTACTCAACAAGTAGTCACAGTCTTTCCTTGAAGATCTACACTAAGGAAAAACACAAGATAGCCTGACTTTTGGAGAGCTAATTGTTAAGATTTTTTTTCTTTATAGCAAAGCTGAGTTTTCTTCTTTGCTACCTCCAATCATTTTTTTTTGTTTCTGCCCTCTGAGGCCAACGAGAAGAAATATACTCCTTTTCCTATATGATAGTCCTTCTAATATTGGCAACTACCATGTCCCTGCTAAGCCTCCTCTTCTCCAGGCTAACTATCCCCCAGTTCTTACAGTATATCTTCAATATAGAGTCATTCTATATTCCTTCTGCTATAAAAGTTCTGGTCACTGGAAGGGCCTTGTCAAATCCTGAAGAAATATTGCCTGAATTTGCAAAGAAACACAAATTCACTAGCCACAACCTTTAGTTTATTGTTCAATAAAACCTAAAGAAAAAGTCATGAAATCTTGGATGATAGCCCACAAATCTTCCTAAAGATATGTAGGACAATGTTGTGAAACCCAATCCAAAGAAATCTCAGAATATAGAGATGATCAAGCAATAACCTTTTCTATAGCACACACAAACATATTTGGTGTCTCTGTTACAACCAGAACAACTAAAAATGGTAATAGTTTGGAGCAGCTAGGTGACATAATGGATAGAATGTTGGGCTTGGAGTCAAGAAATCTCATCCTACGAGTTCAAATAAATCACATGCTTAATATCTGTGTGACCCTGGATGACTCATTTGATCTGTTCAGTCCCCTCACCTGTAAAATGAGCTAGAAAAGGAAATGGTCAGCCACTCCAGTATCTTTGCCAAGAAAACCCCAAATTGGGTCATGAAAAGTAGGAAAAAACTGAAAAACAACTAAATAATGAAAAAGACATAGTTCTTCACCAAAATGACAGGGTAGCATAGTGAATAGAAAACCAACCTTGAAATATGGAACATCAGAGTTCAAGTCTCACCTCCAGTTGTGCACTAGTCATTTAATGTTTTGGTGTCCCAAACAACTATCTAAGGCTATAAGTTTCAGAGAAAGTGACAATCTGATTGACGGACAGAAGGTGTTCCCTTACTTGCAAGGTCTAGTCCCTATCCCTCTCTATATCATTCTTTTCAAATGTACATATTTGGCAGAAAGTATGTGACTGTGTGTATACCTTGAGTTCCCCAACTGTAGGTGGGAAGAAAAAAAAAAACACGCATTTATTTATTTGTTTGTTTGTTTGTTTATATATTTTTTTTATTTTTTATTCTGTGTCTATCCTGTGCCAAGAACTTTGCTAGTGCTTTACAAATAACTTATTTGATCCTAAAAATAGCTCTAGGAAGTAGCTATTATTATTATTGTCATTTTACGATTGAGGAAACTGAGGCTAAGATAGATTGACTTGGCCAGAGTCACACAGCTAGTAAGTGTCTGAGGTTAGTGTTGACTTCAAGTCTTCTTGATTCTAGGCCCAGCACTCTATCCACTACAGCACCTCATTGCCTCATTGATGTAGTTTATACAGTATCAACTTTGCCTAGTTAAGCGGTTTGAGAAAAGAGTTTTTAGTGAATTCATTTTCCCATTTGGAGGAAGTTGGTGCCGCTGCCTGAAGCAGTGTCTGATTCAGTAAGTAATAAAGCGTTGCCAATATTTGGGGTGTGCTGGGGACTTTCTAATTGCTGAAGCAGTGTGGGAAAATGTTTTCTATAATATAGCTTCCTGTTCTCTACTTCCTAGAAAATGCCAAAACCCTTCAACGTTTTATTCTATTCAGCATATATTTATTGAGGGCTTGCTATATGCCAGGCACTGTGCTTGGCATTGGGGACGTAAAGGAAACAAATAAAGACTTTTGCTGTACTCAAAGAACTTGCATAATTCTACAGGGACATGATGCATATGTAAATCAATGTAGTTCAAGGAAAATGAAGGAGAGAGAGAGCATGTGTTATTACCTGGCATAGTACAGTGGAGAAAACACAGTAAGAGGACCTGGGTTTAAAACTCACCTCTGACGTTAATTACCTGTGTAACCCTGGTCAAGTTGTTTAAATTTCCTTGGCTCAGTTTCCATATTTGTAAAATTAGCAAATTTGGCTAGATGGTCTCAGAGGTCCCTCCAAATTTAAGATTAGTAAAACTGGCAGGAAATCAATTCCCAGAGGAGTTGACACATTAATTAGGTCTTGAAGGAAGAAAATGAATCGAAGAGGCAAAACTAAGGAAGGAGAAACTTCCAGATTTTGGAAATATCTGCAGATACACAGAGGTGTGGGAGAGAGAATCAAGTACAGGGAATGATTAATAATTAAGTTTAGCTGGAATGTCAAGTAGTCTCCATCACCTCTGAGGTCTTCAAGACTAGAGCAAATAAATATAGCTGTAGCAGGAACTCTTTGCTGTCCATCCAAGGAGGATGTTGGCCTGGGTTCTCCGGGCCAAACTCTGGCCAAACACCCTGAAATGGAAGGGTAAATCTAATCTACAAGATGTGTTTCTGGATATGTAACAAGAAGAGCAAGCAAAGTTCCAATCTTCTATGACCTGGTCACTAAAGCATTTGGTGTATCCTCACGCCTGGATTTTTTAATTAAATTCCATTGCTCCAAAAATGGCATCACATTTTGAATTTCCTATATCATGATCAAACATGTTAATTGATTATCACTCAAGACTGTTGGATCCATCCCCCTCCACCATTAAGTACACAAGCAAGAATTTGCTTCAGTCATAGTTAAGCCATTTTAGGTAAACATTCATTATAGTTAAAAAAAACTATTATGATCATTATCAAGAGATTCTATCTTAGTAAAGGATACATGCAAAAAGAAAAAACCTTTAGAAATCATTATTCAATATGGATTAAAAGAAGATCTTGGTGCCACTTCCCTCTGGATGTGCCCCGGCCTTTCTCGACTTTGCCACCAGGTCTTAGCTGCTATCTCCCCCTGTAACTTCCCTCGGTGCCTGAGGTTTCCTCACCCTGGAACATCCATTTTCCCCTTTGACCTTCTCACCTTGGAATATCCTTCTGCCACGTTGATTCCTTTCTCTAATTAATGAGATCCTCCATTTTGTGGAGGAGCCAATTCCAGCCAATTCTCATTTCCTTCCCCATTCTGTTTCTGACTTTTGAGATTTCAAGGCAATGGCCCCTGAGGGGGTACTCCCTCTCTTTCCCCATTTTCTCTATGTTTTTCCTCATTAGAATGTAAGCTACTTGGGGGAAGGGACTTTTCTTTTGCTTACATTTGTGTCCCTAGCACTTAACAGTGCCTGGCACAGAAGTGTTTAATCAATGCTGTTGCCTTGTTTCCTTCCCCTCAATACAACAGAAATTCTACACGTTCCGAGACAGACTTTTTATACTCTCTTCAGGGTCACATCTCAAGTCTAATATTCAGTTAGTAGCTTCACATTTTAAGAAAGACATTGATTGGCTGTAAGGTGTCCAGAAAAGTATGATGAGGTTGGTGAAGAGCCTTCGATGGTAAGGGGTCTTACAATTATCGATTGAAAGAACTGGGGATATTTAGCCTGAAGAAAAGAATTGGAGAGAAGTGGCTGGGTAGAGAGGGGGAGCAGGAGAGAAAGCTGTCTTCAAGTACTTGAAGGGGTGGCATGTGAAAGTGGGGTCAGATTTGTTCTTCTTGTTCTTCTTAGAGAGCAGAACTAGGACCAATGTATGTAAATTTGCAGAGAGATAGATTTCAATTAGGTTAAAGAAAAATTCCCAAGGAAGTATAATATTAGAACAGCAGAACAGATTACCTCTGGAGATAGTGGGTTCCTTCTCATTGGAATTTCCTAAGTGAAAGTTGGATAACCTTCCCTTGGGGAGATTGTAGAGGGAATTCTTGCTCAATTATGGGTTGGACCTGAAGCTCCTCAGGTCCCTTCTCATTCTGATCATGGAACATAGGCCTCATTCTCTAAACTCCCACTGGCCCAAGAAGTCACCCCTAGAGATTCAGCTAAATACTACTCTCCTCAGAGTTCTAAGGGTAACCCTAAGGGACTGGGATTTTCTGGTACTGTCATTCTCAGCCAGTTGGATCAATTAAATTTTTAGGAAAGGATATTTACTAAGCAAGTACAGGCAAGGAAAATTGTTACAAAAGCTTCTCTCTGAACCAGAGTCTTGTACAGAGCCTCCCCTTGTACACACAAGTTTTCTGAGGAGAGTGGTCCCAAACTTAGAGAGTGCACATTGTCAAAAAATAAACTCACTCCACCCAGTCATTTGGAAGTCTTTTCTCCTTTCACATTGTTGGCATGAAGATCCCCTTAGGTATAGTTCTCTAATGGGCTCAGAAGGCTCACTAACCTTGCAGAGTCCTGAAACTGCCTTCTTTGTTGTGTCTGATGTGTTCTCTGAGATTCTTTCAGCTCTTGATATGGACTGCAGCCGTTGGCTTCTGCCGCTCTATAAACACTCCTACCAATGCTAATGGGAACTCTCTATATTTCCATGTTTTGAAGTTTACAGTCATCTAATCAATGGGTAAGGAGGAAGAAGAGTATCTCTTATCCAAGAAAGATAATTCCTTCTACCTCCCCAGTCTCTATCCCTCCCCTACTTCTTCACCATTGGCTTAGAGAAGCACTATGATGATCTGCTACCCTAATACATGATTGCTAACCGTCTTGCTATGTTACAAAAGCCCACAGTTGTGTCTCCTTTCAGTTCATTACAATTTCCTATTTTGACGTCACTTGTCTTCATCCTTGATCAAAGCACTCTATTCCTCCAGTGTTGATTAAGGACTGGCTCGTACCTAGTTGACTCTGTTGGCTGATTGATTAATTGGTTGATTCAATCCACTTGTCTTGGTCTTCTTTGATTATGTTGGTTGGAGTAAGGTTGAGAATCCCCACCTTTACACAGATTCCAAGCTATAGATTAGTGATTCAGAGCTTGACCAAGTCATCAGTGTCTACTTTTAACCAATCAAACAGAAAAAAAAATGTTCACTAAAGACCTACTATTAGCCAGGCACTATACTATGTTTTGAAAATTGAACTATAAACCACGAACATATATACATATAAGCATGTACTTAATATATTCAAAATCATTTTCGTGGAGAGGCATGAGTGTCTGGGAGGATCAGAAAAAAAGGACTTTGTATAAGAGGTGACTTTTGGGCTCAACTTTGATCAAAACTGTTAATCAGTTAACAAACATTTATTAAGTGCCTACTATGTGCCAGACCCAATACTAAGAGCTGAAGATGAAAAAGAGTCAAAAGACAATCCCTGCCTTCAAGAAGTTCACAATCAATGAGACTGTAATTTAATTAGGAATTCCAAGAGGCAGAGGTGAGTAGGGGAAGCAATGGCCTGGAGGCGAGAGACAAATCTACCATCAACTAAAAAGATATTCTTTAATTAACAAAGTAACCCCCGCCCCAGGCAAAGAGTCATGTATTTCGAAAGACTGCCAACAGAATACAGTGCTCATGAATTTTACCTAACATAATACTTTTCACACACTGGGTGCTTAATAAATGCTCAGTGAACTGAATTGGTACACACGTCATCAGCTCCATATTTGGCCTGCAGAGCAGTGGCCCTGCAACTCATTCAGCTCCTTGAACAATTTCATCAATGTCAACCGTAAGCACTAATTAAAGTCATATGGCAAGATCGAGTCATCAACAGCAAAGTCCTGGATTCCAGCCAGTCCACCAGCTCAGGAACTGTGCTCAGTACATCTCAGTACTATGGAATTGGACATGTGGAGAAGATAGATGACAGAGGAGTGTAAAAACAGCTGCTATAGAAGTAACCCAAGCAAGATAGAGCTGAGAAATGCTATAAGAACATCATGATGCAGAGCATGAACCTGTGGGGCATAGCAGTGGCCTGCTTCAAAACAACAGCAGCAGATGGTCCATGTTGCAATGAGGAAAAAAAAGGACAGAAGAGTTCTTTTTTTAAGCAGGAGTGTCATGCAGCCTGAAGGGCAAGCAGCCAGGGCTGAAGAGCCAGACAGACTCAATAAATGAGGATGAAAGCCACCAACCAGACCTCACACTTCCCATACACCCTGAGTGGAAAGGCCTGTGAGTCATCCATCTGTCTCTTCCTGCCACAGCCATGCTGCTAGCACTTAGGACTCGTTTGTTTGCTTCCCTGAGGGGGAGGGTTAAATAGTCAGAACTCTTCATTATGCTTTCCACCATCTCTTCCTGGCCTTTGCCAGGGTCTCCTTATCCCTAGAAGAATCTAAAGGCTTTCTTTGAAAGGGTTTTAGTGAGGGGGGCATAAGAAGGGTAATGATGATAATGATGATAGCATCAGAGATATATTCAAAGACAAAGAACTAGAATGGAAGATGCTTTCATCTTCTTTCTCCAATATCTGCTTCTGGCTATTATTTTTGCTGATGTTAAATTCAGCTATAGCACTTTCACAATATAATTTGTAAGTAGGTTCAGAATTACTTTGGGGGAAGGAGTTGGGGGGTTGTAACTTGAACACCCTGAGGATCTTATAGGATCACAGTTTTAGAGTCAAAAGGACTTTAGAGAACATTTAGTCCTACCACCTCATTTTGCGTATGACTGGCACCTGGCTCATGAGCAGACCCCAGCAGATGCACCCGATGGAGGATGCTGTGCAGCTTGCTTCTGGAACAATCCTCATGAAGGATTTGAGAGACTGTGGAGGATGAGTCTATAACTGAGTCTGGCCTGCTAAACATATGGTGAATGAGAGGCTCTTTGATTGGCTGAGGAGGCATTCAAAAAAGCCTACCACCTTTAGATCTTTTCTCTTTTCCCCATCCACTCATTGAAGGTTACTAGGTGACTTCTTCAATCACAGCATCCATAAGAGATCATATGGTAAAGAGGACGGTCTTCTCTCCTCCCTCCTCTCAGGACATATGGCCCCCAAGAAATTGACCTCAGTTATTGGCCTTTTAATTCATTCTTTTTCTTTTCTAGATGACTTGCATTACCCATAAGAAAGACTTGTACCCATATCTTCCTGACTGTGAGGGCAGATCTCAAACCACTGCACCATGGCTTCCTCCTAAAGTTTTAACAACAACAACAACTTGCATTTATATAGTACCTACAATGTTCCAAGTATCACACTATGTGTTTTACAAGTATCATTTCATATGATCCTCACAAGAACTCTGGGAGATAGGAACTATTATTATCCCCTTTTTACAGATAAGGAAACTGAGACAGATAGAGGTTAAGTGACTTGCCCAGGGTCCCACAGCTAATAAGTATTTGAAATCTGATACGAATTCAGTTCTTCCTAGCTCCAAGCCTATGGCTGTATCTACTGAAGTATGTGGTTGTTTCTAGGTGATATTGGATTGTTATATTTGGATTATTTAGAATATAATCCTTCTTTTTCCTGAAATTTGAATTCTGTCATGCTCTCAGGTGATCTTTTCCTCTCTTGTCCTTTGTGCATTATAGGGAGTGTTGCAATTTTCCTTAAACTTGCTAAAAATGTATTTTGATGTTTTAATTTGGTGTATATTTCTCATCCAATAGTTATCACTCTTCTTCTGAAGGTGATACAAAGATGATGATATGAATCAATCAGGAAACATTTATTAAGTGCCTAGCAGGTACCAGGTATTGTGCTAGTACCAGAGGTACAAAGTCAGAAGACAGTCCCTGTCCTCAAGGAGTTTACATTCTGTTGAGGGAGATGAAATGTACATACAAAGATTTATGCAGAATGAACACAAAATGAGTGCAAGGTGATTTAGTGGGAAAAAGAAGACAGGTTGCTGGGGAAAGGATCAGGAAAGAGTCCATTGCTGAAGGAGGCTCAGCTTCTTAGTTTAATGTAGTTATAAATTAATTTTTCCTCTGCCCTGGAAATACCAATAACACTAAAATAGATTTAATGGATTTAACTCTATGAAAAAAAAAAGGAAGAGGAAAAGAACATGCCTTTTGCCATGGTTAAAGAAATATGGGAAGGGCCTCATTGATGAAGAGTATAGAATAAATGAGGCAGAGACTTACAGAGATTGCAAGGCATATAACCAAGAAGGAAAACAAATTTTGAGAGCTATATGAAGCTCTTCTAATATTTTAATGGTTAAACACTAGCATCAGATTGACTTTGGAAGTTAGGATAAAGTGGAGATGAACTAGTTACTGAGTAATTTTAAGACACACAACTCCCAGGGAGATTCACATTTTGAAGAAGTTTTAACCTGGGCATTGACTAGCATAAGCTCCCGCGAAGTCTGCCCAGGGCCAGGAACAACCAAGCCCTAAGGCACTATGTAAGGGGGAAATGGAAATGTGACAACTTTTAGTTTGTGGATATTTGTTAGAAGGATGTAAAATTTGGAAGGAAGTCAGTAAGACGTTTGTAAATGACTTGGCTAAGGAAATCATACTTAAAAGACTGGTCCTTATCAACTGGCTTAAGGGTCTACCCAGGGGTCAGAAACCTGTGGCCTCAGGGCCACATGTAGCTCGCTAGCTCCTCAAGTGAGGCCTTTTGACTGAATCCAAACTAAAATGAATCCCCTTCATTAAAGGATTTGTTCTGTAAAACTTGGACTCAGTCAAAAGGCAGCACCCAAGGACCTAGAAGGCCACATGTGGCCTCAAGGCTGCAGGTTCCCCACCCCTGGTTAGGCCTAGGGAAATGCAAGGTCACCTGGCTCAGATCTTCCAGGCCTGTCGTGATCTTCAAAAGGTAAGCCACTATAAGCCTATCTGCCTGCAAAGCATCAAAGACAGACTAGTTCCTACTGACCCCTACTATTGCAATGAGAAGTGGAGGGTCTTAGCATTTGTAGACCTTCTTTAGCCTATGGGTATTGTGTTGGGTTCAAAGATGATATGAAATATGGAAAATTCTAATTCCACTAAAGATTAAATCATATATTATGGTTGCATGGTAAAGAAGAAGGAGATCATTTTCCATTAAATGATAATGACTAATATTTAGAGTCTACAAGATAGAGTGGATAGATAGCTGGACACAGAGTATAGAAGGTGCAGCTTCAAATCCTGCCTCTGAGGGCACTGACTCTATGACACTGGACAAGTCATTTAATTTCTCAATGCCTCAGGAAAATCCCTAAGACTGGAAGCTAGAGAGGCAAAGCCAAATCATGGTAGTATCTATCAATTTCCTACACTAATGAAAGGAGGAAGGATATTTATTAAGCATTTACTATGTCCCAGACACTGTCCAAAAATCTGGGAATAGAGATACAAGCAAACAAGAGAGTCCTACCTTCAGGGAGTTCACATTTTAATGGGAGAAGTTAATGCATAAGTGTGAATTGAAAAGCATAAGGGAGGATAAGGAGAGTATTTATCTTTTACAGACAGACAAATACATAGAAGAGATTTATCACTAATTTGTGAAATGGAAATTGGAAGGAGAGCAATTACACAAGTGAATTTTGGAATGTGTGTGAATGTTTTAACTTTGTGTGACTTGCCTTTTTTATGTCCACTTTTTACATGCTTTTAAAATTAATAGCAGACACAGGAACTATGAATAAAATAAAGTTAGGAGTGCACATGGTTGTTACATAAGCATTTAGAAAAAGATTTACTGAGAGATAGTTCATAGGCTTCAGAAATTTACAAGATGATAATGAAGTCTCATAAAAAGTGTGGTAAAATAGAGACTGACACATAAAAAAGTGTTAAGCTCATGACAATCATACAAAAGGGGTGCCATTTTGTTATAATGGTGCATTAAAATAGTAGAGGTTGTACCTTTAATTAGGCCAATTAATGGAGAGCAAACTCAACATGGATCACCAGGGTGACTTTCCAGCCCACAAATCTAAAACAATCTTAGGCTACATTAAAAGACATAAAGTATCCAGGACCATGGAGATGATAGTGATGGAGTACTTTCTCCTAGTCAGACTATATTTGCAGTATTATGTTCTCTTCTGAACCTTGTATTTTAGGAAAGGATTTAATAGGCTAGAAAAAGTCCAAAGGGAGGAAACCGGAGTTAAGAACCTTTAACTGGTACCATATGACAAAGAGTTGGAGGAGATGGGAATGTTTAGCTTGAAGAAGAGAAGGTCTGTGGTGGCTATGGTAGCTGCCTTATAACATATGAAGGTCTGTTATTTGAAAGAGGTATTAGGCTGCTTGGACCAGAGGACAGAACTAGGAACAGTAGGTGGAAGATATAAAAAGGTAATTTTATACTTGGTATAAGAGAAAAACGACAACAAAGAAACAAAAATCCTTGTTTATAATTAGAGTTATTTACAAGTTGAATGGGCTATTTCTAAAGGTAGTCAGTTCTCAATCACTGGAAGTCTTTAGGAAAAGTCTGAATGAATACTTGCAGCTGATAAAGAGGATTTGGATTTATACATTTTCTGGACTAACTGGCATTGGAAGTCTCCTTTCATCTCTGACATCCTGTGGTTCTCTAATTCTCTGATTTGAGGAGAGTTGTTATTGGGTAATAGAAAGATCACTGGGCAGGAAGTTTAGAAGCCCTGTTTCTATTCCTGGCTCTGACACTGACTTGATGGGTGACCTTAAACAAGTCACTTGACCTTCTTGTTCATCACTTTTCTCATCTGTAAATTGAAGGATTGGAATAAATGTTTGCTAGAAGTAAATAATCTATAGGACTGAATGTCACAAAGGACTTTATCGATCTAGTTATAAAACCGCAGATGTAGAGCTAGAAGGAAACAGCATTCATAGAATCTGATCACCTCATTCTACAAATGGTAAAACTGAGGCACGGAGAATTTAATTGCCTTGTCCAAGGGTACACAGATAGTAAATTTCTAAAGTAGGATTTAAACCCACTACCAGATTCTATGGCCATTGGCATCTCCACTATATCACCCAGACTCTCTAATCTTCTCATTTAACAGTAAGGAAACATAAGCCCCAAAAAGCTTTTGAAAAAATTGTCAAAAGTAGTAAGTAGTAGAGTTAGGATTTATATCCAAGGTTCCTGAAAATTAATCCAGCCTCTTTTCCATCTCACCGTGAAGTTTCCAGTTCTTAAAAAAAATAATAAATGAATGATAAAGCATTTTTTTTATTTATTAGGTTGTTACTGTGTGCCAAGTGCTATGCTAACTACAAGAGATGCAAAATTCAAAAATAAAATAAAAGCAGCTTCTGTCCTCAAGGAATTTGCCTTCTCATAGAGAGAAATAACATCTAAAGGGCAGTTAGAAAGTGACTTTTGGCGGGGGGAGGGGCAAGGGCCACACAATTTTCCTTATGAAAAGTCTCTTTTAATTTGGGCCCGCTCCCAACCAATGGAGAAGAAGTGAGGTGCAGTGAAGACCTGTTCAGAGCAATTTGCCACTGCAACTTCTCCTTCCATAGATTACCTTTCCTAACCTCATAAGTTTCCATCTTGAACATGCTTGGCATCCTTGATGCTATTTCAACATCCTAGTTTTATCTTAGGTTTCCTGACCAATACTCCTAATTGATTCCCAACTAGCCTGATTTTGCTTTCATTTCCTAACTCCTTCTAGGTCCTCCCCAGCACTCCCCAATCCACCCCTTTGCTATCTCCAGCCTCATACAAGTTAAAATGACCTGTCTCTTCCTTACAGATTGGGTGTCTGTGCTGACCCTTCCCTTGCACAAACTGGTGCTATCATTGAATGCCCTGTGTTCTCTCCACAAGTATAGCTAGCACAGTATTGAATCTAGTCCTTCCCACATATTTCTCTGACTCTTTGTGGGACCAATGAACTAGGCCCCACATTATTCTGAGCATTTGAATAAATCAGTATCATAGAATTTCCAAGGCCGTTTAGTGACACTTTTCCAAGAAAAGTCACTTTAACAAGCATATTGGACAAGTGGTCCTCCAGAACTCTGTTTAAATACCTCTAAGTAAAGGGAACCCACCATATCCATTCAGCTTTTAAATAGTTCTAAATGTTAGGGAGTCATTTGTTATCCCAGTTTCCCCTTACGTCATACATATTTTTTTCTTTTTGAAATTCTCACCTGTTGCTCCTAATTATGTCCTCTCAGGCAAACAGAGCAAAGCTGATTCTTTTTTTTTTAATGGGTTAGGTCTTCAGATACTTGGAGATAGCTATCAAGTCCCCAATAAATATTGCCTTCCCTCAGGCTAATCATCCCTAATTCCTTTAAGGGTTCTCATAGCATAAACCTGAAGCCCTTCTCAATCCTGGTTTTCCTTATCTGGTTGCTCTACTAGATATCAATATCCTTTCCAAAATCAATCAATAAATATTCTTAAGTGCTTATTATAACCCAGGTGTTGAACTAAGCCTCAGCTATATAAAGAAAGGGAAAAAAAAAACAAAAACAAAAACAAAAACAAAAAAAAAACAGTCCTTGCCCTTAGTAATCTTACATGCTAATGGAGGAGACAGCTGTAAATAGTTAAAAGTTACATACACAAACTTCTGGGGGCAGAGTCAAGATGGCAGAGTAGAGAAAGCATTCAGATAAGCTATTCCAAAATTCCCCTCCAAACAACATTAAAATGATGATTCAAATTGAATTCTGGAATGGCAGAGCCAACAAAATGTCAATGTAAGACATTCTTCCACCTCACTGGCTTAGGTAGTAAGAAAGAAAGATTTTGACAAAGGGATAGAAAGTGGCCCAGAACTCATGTGGATAAAATACCAGTGGTGGGACTCCGTGGTGGCAACAGAAGCAATAGCAGTTTCTGGAGCTCTCAGGGCAGAGATGGCTTGACCCGGCAACTGGTTAGAAAGAAAAATTACGTAGAATCACTGTCCTAGCACTGGACTTAGGACCAGATGTTGTCTAGCTGTTTGGAAAATCTTTTGTCTATACCCCTTTTTGGTTCATAGTTCAAGGGCAGAAAGAATAACTTTCAATCAAGAGTGAGCAGGAACCCTGAGGATCAGTATTGCTTTTGGTCGTAAGGGTTCAAGAAATCTGAGAAATAGTGTTGCTTACCCTGAGGTACAGTATCACTTCCAGTTCCATGACCTCAGAGACTCTGAGGAACAGTATTATTTCTGGTCCAAAGGGAGCAAGGGCCCTGGAGAGCAGTATCAATTGCAATCCCCTAGTCTGAACCAAAGTTCAGACTAGGAGAACAGTAACCACACCTCTCCCCAGAACACACCACATTGGAAGTGCCAAAAAACTTCCAAACCCCTGAACGAGCTCTGAAAACAGCAGTGCAAAAGAAAACTCAAACTTGAGACATTACCCTGAACCCCCACCCCCCACCCATGCAGGAAACAGAGCCCAATTTTAATGAGCAAACACCAAAAAAATAAACAACCATAAAAAGTTATTGTGATGACAAGGAAGATCAAGACACAAATTCAGAAGAAGACAATAAAGTCAAAACAGTCATAAGCAAAGCTTCAAAGAAAAAAAAAAACAGTGAATTGGGCACAATCCTAACAAAAATTCCTGGAAAAGTCAATTTTTTTTTAACTCAAAGAGTGGTGAAAGAAAAATTAAGTAAAGAAATAAGAACAAAGAAAGAAAAATTATAAAAAGATGAGTAACAACTACAAATACTAAAGAAAATAACATTAAAAAAATGATTTGGCCAAATAGAAAAAGATGTGTAAAAGCTCACTGAAGAAAATAATTTTTCAGAAATTAGAATTTGATCCAATGACTTTATAAAACATCAATAAACAATAAAATAAAGTCAAAAGAATGAAAATAGGAGAAAATATAAAATATCTCATTAAAAACAACTGCCCTAGAAAATAGATAGAGAAGAGATAATTTGAGAACTATTAGACTTTGGGGCAGCTAGGTGGTGCAGTGGATAGAGCTCTACTTTGGAGTCAGGAGGACCTGAATTCAAATCCGACCTCAGACAATTAACACTTACTAACTGTGTGACCCTAGGCAAGTCACTTAACCCTGATCACCTCACAAAAAAAAAAAAAGAAAAAAAAAAAGAATTACTGGACTACCTGAAAGCCATGATCAAAGAAAAAACCTAGACTTTATATTTCAAGAAATTATAAAGAAAACTTGCCCAAATATTCTAGACCCAGAGCATAAAAAGCATGCACTAATCACCTCCTGAAAGAGGTCCCAAAATGAAAACTGCCAGTAATATTATAATCAAATTCCAGAGCTCCAAGACCAAAGAAAATGCTTCAAGCATCCAGAAAGAAGCCATTCAAATACATGTGATCCATAGTCAGGATCACACAAGATTTGGCAGCTACTACATTAAAAGAGCAGAGGGCTTGAAATATGATATTTCAGAAGGCATAAGACATAGGATTACCAACTAAGAATAACCTACTCAAGAAAACTGAGTATAATCCTTCCAGGGGGAAAAATGGATATTTAATTAAATAGAGGATTTTCAAGCATTTATGATGAAAAGACCAGAGCTAAATAGAAACTTTGACTTTCAAATACAAGACCCAAGAAAAACATAAAGTAAACATGAAAGAGAAATCATAAGGGACTCAATAAGATTCAACTGTTTACCTTTCTATATGTCAAGATGTTACACCTAACTTCTAAGAATTTTATCATTATCAGGGCAGTTAAAAGGAATCTATATTGAAATAGGGCATGGGAGTGCGTCAGTTATGCTGGCATAATATAAAAAAAATGGAGAGACGAGAAATTGGGATACCCTGGGAGAAGGGGGAAGGGAGAAGAAGAATGGGGAAAAGTTATCTCATATAAAAGAGGCACACTTTGTCAAATGCTCTGTTAAAAGCTAGTAGACTCCTTCTACAACATTCTCCTATTCCAGTGGTTTCAAACTCAAATAGAAATGAAGTGAGTAAACTGTATGTAAGGATCACTGTGACTGCATATTGACTTTTAAAAATCACATGTTAATATTATCTGTGTTCTGTTTTGTTTTATTTATTTTGTTTACTATTTCCTAATTACATTTTAAATCTGGTTCTACCCACATGTGAGCCATTGTGGAGGCTTGTTTCCTAATCTACTACTCTAGTGACCCCTTGTCAAAAAAAAAATGAGATGAGCCTGGCAAGATTTGCCCTTTATGAAGACCTAAATCCCTTAGTCATTTTTACAGGAGTCTATCATCTTTATCAGAAAGGGGCTGGAAATATGTTGTAATCCCTATGGAAATATATCAAAAGATTTATCATTTCATTTGTCAAGTATTCCTTTCTCCAAAGCAGATTCCTTTCCTTTTCACACCTTAGTAAATCAGTCAGTCTTCATGAGGTGCTGTCCCTAAATTAGTTATTATCCATTCATTAAACTTTGGTTTCTGAACTTCTCCACATTTTACTAGGCTGGTTTTTGGATAATAACATTCTATGTCTGAATCTGAAATTTTCGAGCTTCTTAAGACCTACTAGAATTTGTGCTCCTTTGGCAGAGTCATTATGAATCCCCTTGCCTTCCACAACCTGACTCCTATTTGTGTTGCCAGGCAGATTTCCTATGAATCATCTGTCACTCTACATTCCCATCAAATGAATGTACTTCTAGATTGCTGAACTTGACATTCCATCTTCCACATCAGTCCCAGGGGTCTGGAATATATTCTCTCCTAACTTCTAAATTAATTTCCTTCAATGGATTCTACGGCAAGCCTTTCCTGACCTGCATAGCTCTTCTATCCCTTCCCAAATCACCTTGTATTCACTTGCCTGTTTATATGCTGTATCTCCTAGCAAAATGTAAGCTCCTTGAAAGCAGAATGTTTTTTTTCCCCATTCATTTAGTGTCTTTATATTTAAATTCCTAACACCTAACATCTCTCTTGCACATGTTACATGCTTGATAAATGATTGTTGAATGGAATAAAAATAAAACTGTTTTGGCAGAGGAATGTGAAATTTGACAAAGAAAAAGTTTAAAAAATGATTCTATGTAAAAGTCAATACAAGTTACGGAAAATCTAAGAATGATAAAGGGCAACAGGCCCTACAGTCCATTGTCTATTAAGCATTTCCTCTAAAAATTTTTAAATTTTTTTTATTAGTTAATTAATTAATTTGATCCAAGCCTGTGTTTTCTACTGTACAGGGAGTTTCCAGTGTGAAAATTCCTTCTGCTGATATGAATTGGCAACTTATACATGACTTGTAGTATTTGAATGTTGTTTGGGGCCTGAGACTTCCTTATGTGTCCTTATGTTAGCTAATTTGTTTGTATACGTCATAAGAAGAACTGAAACCTGGGTCTTCCTCCCCACAGGATCAGATGTCTATTCCCTTATTAGTTCTTAGTTTGTAGCCTGTGTGTGAGGTAACAAAGTTAACTTAGAAACATCAACAAGTAGGGGCAGCTAGGTGGTGCAGTGGATAGAGCACTGGCCCTAGATTCAGGAGGACCTGAGTTCAAATCTGGTCTCAGACACAAAATACTTACTAGCTATGTGACCCTAGTCAAGTCACTTAACCCCATTGCCTAGACAAAAAAAAAGAAACATCAACAACCTATTTCATTTTAAGATCCATTTCTAGAATGAGGTTATAAAGGACTAGGACCCATTCCTTCTTGTTGGGGCTATGATTATATGACTTACTTTTCAAGAAAAAAGTAAAAAATGAAAAAAAGTCTGTTAATATTTTGATAACCAGACTGATGTTGTTTTTCCAAAAGGTTTCATCAGCTATTTTGGCACTGGCAAATGTAGCCCAAATGGAAAAGGAAATTATATGTGAAATATAATTTAGAAGTTAGGAGTCCTCTAAGTTGACATCACAGAACTTAATGGCTGAAAAAGACTTCTGCAGGGTGTACTGTGTGGAATGATCATGGTATTTGGAGTGAAAGACCTTGAATTTAAATCCTGAATCTGCTCTATTGTAATAGTATCACCAGCCAAGTCACATAAAATTCTGAGCCTCAGTTTCTCCATCTGTAAAATAAGCGGTATGGTTTTTTGAGGTCCCCTATAGCTCTAAATCCTATAATGCAATGATAAACCTATGATCAGAAAATCAGGAAGTCTATTCCCTGCCTGAAGTATAATCTCGCCCACAATTACTCTGAGAAGTGGCTTTCTTTGAAGACATCCAGTGATGGGAAATGCCTTGCCCCCTGAAGTATCCCATTCCACTTTTGGACATCTGATCCAATGCTTGCATTTTATAGATGAAGAAAAGGAGGAGAAATGATTTGGTCATGCTTATCCAGGTTGATAATGACAGAACCAGGACTAGTCTACAGAATTCTCATAATTCTCATTCAATAACTTTTTCCATTATAATTGTCCAAAGGCAGATCTTTTTTTTTCTTTTCTTTGAGATTCTTGCTTCCGAATTTGTGACTTGAAACAGCTGACTTAAAGCAGAATTTGAATACAATGTGTTACTTCCCTTACCTGCTTTATTCCCTGCAAAAGTCACTTTAAAGTGAAGATGTATAAATGAAATTGAGTCATGGTTATTTACAATTTAAACAAGATCTTATCTGAAGAACTCCATAATATTTATATTTAGATAAAGAATTCTTGCCAGTCTATAATTACAGGGAGGAAAAAAAAATACATCTGAGCCTGGTAACATTAACTCCATCTCTTCAGATGGAAAGCTAAGGTACCTCCCAGGTATAAGTGCATCTTCAAGAGTATGGGAAGGAACAGAGTGGTGGGATAAACATTGATTTGTGAGGTCCAAAAATCAAGTAAAATATTTTAGAAGTATGAAATATAGTACAAAAACCCTCTGTCAAGTTTTCTGGAAAGGGTACATGCTGGGATTATATGAAAATCTAACTAAGAAAAGCTGGGCCCAGTATGGGGAAATTGGGAGGACAAGCTGAAAAATCTAAATCAAAACAACCAATAAACCAGATGGCTCAGAGGGGAATTTAATTGCTGTGTATAAAATCTAATATGGTACAGGCACAGTCAAGCCAGGTGACTTTTTTCTGTTAAACATGGATATTGTAGCCCGCAGAACACCCGTAAACAGACATTTCAGATATACTCAGAATTCTCATTTAGCCTTATTTATTTTATACTATCTCAATACTGTTTCCTTTGTCTCCTATGCTCTCACTATCACCTCCAGGTATCTCTGTCCTGCAGCCCTCCCTATAACATCTGACGATGCTTCCCTCATGCCTCCCATGACTCTTTCACCTTTAATGATTCCTCCATCTCTCCATGACCATCAGAATCATCTCTAACTAGCTCCCCATCTCCACTTTACTAGATTTCTTCTTCCTCCAATTCCCCAGTAAAAGAAGTCGGATAAATATTAAGACAACTGATTCTTGTTTTTAAGGAAGACTTGATTAGTACCCTGGAAGGAACAGGAAAATAGAAAACAGAAATAAGTTTTAATTTAGCTATTGTTTCAAACCCAAATTTCTTCGGCTATTAAATTCCATTATATTCACATATAATTTGGCTTATTTTTGATGACAGCTTAGGAACTGAGTAAGAACTTCTCATAAAAGAGAAAATAAAGAAGATAGATCTCGTAAATAACATAGCACCTTTATTTAGATTCTATTAAATATAACGTGTGTGTCTGTGTGCATGTGTGTGTTTTAATGAAGACATTAAAGGAGGTATGACTTTGATTCTGACATTGTAGATTTGGTTATCTAATAACAAGACTGCCAAGGAAAAAGGAGTAAAGAGGATAAACATAGAAGACAGATGCATGCTGTTAAGATACAAGCATGTTACAAATTTTATATATAACATGCATGTGATGTTACATACACATATCATATATATGAACATGCATATATATTATATATGTAGATTGTGTGAATATATATTTGTGTGTAGAATACTATACATAATTATATGGAAGTGAGCAATTATTAATTACCAACTGTGTACTAGGCCCTATATTAAGCTATGGAAATAAAAATATGGAGAAGGAAATAATTGCTACTTTCAAGATGTTTACATTATCTGCAGTGGTATATAGACAGTGGAAACCCACACTGATGAATGAAAGCATTCTTGAAGTGTTTAAATAATTTTGGTAGCACTGATGGATTTGTGCTAAGCATGCAAACTTCAACTCAATTCAATTCAGCAAACATTTACTCTGTCCCAGGAACGGGATTTGCTGTATCCCAGGAACTATGTGAAGAACTGGTGATACAAAGACAAAAATGAAAGTCTCTGTGTTCAATAAGTTCCCATGACACCAGGAAGGAGGAAATGTGCTGTATAAACAACAAATGAGTACTTGTGAAATACATAGCAATTTTTATATGATTTTATTGATATTCCTATTTTAATCACATTTTTTTTTCTGAATAGGTCTCTCCCCCTCTTACACAACCAATTATATTGAAAGAGATTAGAAAGAAAAAAAAACTTCAGGAAAATTGGCCAACATATCAAGTGTTTAGTGATGTGTACTACATTCCACAGACATAGTTCTTTGTCTTTGTAGAGAATGGAGGAATGTGATATGCAATTTCTCCACTCATCCTCATGATGAAGACTGATTATCCACTTTCACTTTTTCTTTCCATTTACATTGTGGTTGTTCCTGGTCTGCTCCATACCATGCACCCTCAACTCTGATCGTGATCTCTGCCACTACTCACCAGTAGCCAGGACTCTGCCTCTAAGCCCCTTGACTACGATAGTCAAATTTCACCTTATCTTTTGGGGGGGCCCAGGGGATGGTGGTAGAAATCTCCATTTTTTACCCCTTACTACTGCTTTTCAGCTACCCTTATGTATCATATTCCCTTAGAACAGGGGGTCTTAACTTGAGGTCTTTAAACATTTTTTTTCTTTTAATTTCATTGACTCAATATAATTGGTTTCCTTTTATAATCACATGAATTTTATTATATGCATTTATAAACATTATAAGGAGAAAAGGCCTATGAGCCTTACAAGGCTGCAAAAGTTATCATCATCATCATCATCATCAACACACACACACACACACACACACACACACACACACACACAGAGTCCCTTTCCCAGTAGAATACATGCAAGCAAAACAATCCTTCAGGGAAAGAACTGGTCTTGCTTGCATATATTTCTATCCCCAAGTCTCAGCACAATGATATCCATCCATCCATCTATCTACCTATCTATCTACTTATCTATCTATCTGTCTGTCTGTCTGTCTATCTATCTTGTTTTCTTAGTTCTCCTTACTTCAGTCTATATCCATTTATATGTCTTCTCATGCTTTTCTCACTTCTCTGTATTTGTCATTTGGTCTGATGTACTAATATTCCGTTACATTTTTGTACCAAAATTTGTTTAGCCATCGTTCAATCAATAGATTTCTATTTAGTACAAAATATTTGCCCATAGCTGACAACTGGAGGAATGAGGAGCAAGCTTCATTAGAATGGGATGTTTTGTCATCTTTTCCTTCTCCCTCCACCTTGTGGCCCTCAACACACATTCATAATCTGGCTGTTTGTCATGTACATATTGTACATCTGGAACACAACATTTTTATCAGTGTAAGCCAAACAGGCTTTATGGAAAGGCATCCGGCTTGGGGGCTTGGTTTCCTTAGTATCATGTCCTCTCAGACTGAGTTCTCCCACTTAAGCTTTAGCTGTCCATTCATATCCATCTCAAAATAATTTCCTGCTAAGCAGTGGTTTGTGAAATGACTACATCACTCTAGAAGTCTTAAGTAGATAAAAACTATCTGCAGGCATTTTTCCTCTTTTGTTCTGAATTCTGTAAAAGTTTCCAGAGCATGTAAGGACTAATAACATTTATGACATTTTTTTTCCAGTAGAAAAAAATGCAGATGATTTGCAGTCTTTCCCATGGAAGGTATACCACAAGTATTTGCATTTGTGTATTCATATGCATATAAAGACATATATAATGTACAAATATATGTGTATGTGTACATATATCTATATGTAATTATATGCAAACATAGATTTCTCAATACAGATGTATGTTTACATATGTACACACATGCATATGCATTGCATTGCATACATATATGCACACACATACTCATATGTATATTATGGGTATTGTGTAGGTATC
>NW_020954581.1:8892075-9009645 GCF_900497805.2 Vombatus ursinus
TGTGTGTGCATGTGTGTATATTGTTTGTGTATATAGGTACATGCACATGTAAATATTGGGGGCATATTTCTGACTTCCAGTTTACCACTTTTTGAGAGAGATTATATGCTATTCCTAGGATGACTTAAAATTGATGCCCAGAGTTAAATACTGTGAGTTGGAAGGAACCTCAAAGACCATGGAGTCTAACCCCTAGTTGACCAAGACCACCTGAATGGCTACCTTCCACAGTAGCCTAGAATTCCCTAGAATGCAATGGCAGACAGTGTTTGGTGTGAGGGCAAGAACACTGACCTTGGAGTCCAAAGACCTGGTTTTGAATTCTGGTGCTGGCACTTCTTGCGTGGCTTTGGGCTCTTTAAGCCTCCATTTGTAAAATGAGAGAGTTGGACTGGATGATTTATATGGTTTCCACCAGATCTAAGTCTGTCATTGATGGGAAGCCTACTGGCTTTAAGGTCAAGAGACCTGGGTGGGAATCCGACCTCTGCTAGTCAGTTCTGACCTCCTCAAGGTCAAGGTTAAGATTTTGCTTTCTTTTTGTCTTCCAGGCTTAGTACAGTGCCTAGCATACAGTCAAGGTTTCATAAATGTGTATCAACTGGCTGACTGACCACCTGTGTGACTTCAGGCAAGGCACTCTTCGGCTTCAGTTCCTCCTCTGTGAAAGGAGGCCATTTGTCTAGACGTCTTCCAAGGTTTTTTTCCAGATCTAAATCTATGATTCTGTGATCTTGCTGTAGAATCCAAAGGCATTGGCTAGACCTGGCATCTTTATAATTTATCATTGCTAATTATTGATTACTTTGAGGGCCATAGCCTGTCTAGGTAGGTATAAATGGAACGCTAAGATCAGCAATGAATGATTAATTTTATTCCCCCTGGTCTTTTCATGGATTTAGGTCTAGGTCTCTTAGGAAAAAGCAAAATCATAATCAAGATAGATAGCATTTATATAGTGCTTTAAGATTTCCAAAGTTCATTGCAACTGTTATCTTTAATCCTCACAATCCTATATTTAATCCTCATAACAAACCTATGAGGTAGGTGCTATTATTGTTCTCATCATACAGATGAAGAAACTGAGGCACACAGAAGTTGGCTGACTTGTTCAGTCATAGACCTAGTTGTCTGAGGCCAGATTTGAACTCAGGACTTCCTCACTCTTGGTCCAGTAGTCTGATTATCATACCATCTAGTTTTGTAAATTGTTTTAGTTTCCCCTATCTCCATTTCCATGATAAGCCAAGGGAAAAGGAACATGGCATGCTCAACATTTTTCACTCTATACACTTTTGGGGAAAGTTCATACCATAGGCCTGGAATGGCCTATAATTATGCCAAGAGTTACAGGCTGTAAGTTAATATGAACCTGAAAAGTCATATATTCCACTCCAGTTAGAGGTAAGCAAGTAGGTGACTCATTAAATAGAGTACTGGGCCTGAAGTCAGAAAGAACTGAGTTCAAAATCCAGCCTCAGACACTTAGTAGCTGTATTATCCTGGGCAGGTCACTTAAGTAGTCTGTCTCAGTTTCCTCAACTGTAAAATGCAGATAATAATAGAACATATCTCTCAAGAATGTTGTAAGGATCAAATGAGATAATATTTATAAAGCACTTAGCACAGAGCCTGTCACATAGAAGCCAATAAATCAATGTTTGTTTCTTTCCTGCCCTATTTAAACAGTAATATATTCCATATCATCTCATAAAAGTGGTCATCCAGAATTTGCATAGTGATGCCCAATAAAGGAAAACCCACTACCTCCCACTCTTTTCCCAGGCAGCCAATTTCACTGTTGGACAGTTTAAATGTCTCGTGAGTAGGATACACAATGCAGTCTACAATGTCCCTGGACAGACAAAACACATACCTGTATAATGATTATAGAACAATGCAAGGGGAGTTACAGTGACCCAATGTCAAAATGTTTGATACAGACAGATGCTGCTGGAGGTTAGGGATGGAAGAGATGAATATGACTTGGAAGTTTAAAATAAGTTCTGCAATTCTTTAAAATTTGAATATGTTATTTTGACATTGTATAAATGCAGCCAAATGTCTGTAGTTCTTAATAGGGCTTGCCTGTCTTATATCTCAGATTCCTACCTGAAAATAGTCTCTCCAGAATCTAAGTTCCTGATCTAATCTCTCTCTCTCTCTCTCTCTCTCTCTCTCTCTCTCTCTCTCTCTCTCTCTCTCTCTCTCTCTCCCTCACCTCAATAATAGCATTCCAGGCCTTTAGAGATCCTTATCAAATTATTGTTTTTTTTTTCCTTCTAGTTTTGCATCATCTTTTCTGTTTTTCAGGTGTGTATATTTCTAAAGATGGAGGACATAGAATCATAAACAGGCAAATCGACAATTTTTTAAAATGGATGTCTTTTTCATTTTCTTTTTTTAGACAAATCTCCCTAAGCTGTGAAAGTGACATCATGGTCATTTTCTAAAACTTATTACCCAGATTACTATTAATAATAATCAGACAACATAATTAGCACCTGCATGTCACTTTTTCATTTTCAAAGTACTTTAGAAATATTAATTATGTAACCTCTCTAGCACCCCACTTTACACATAGAGAAATCTAAGCAGAGGTTATGTTTTTTTCAAAAGCAAAATTTAGCAATATGTCCCCAATGTCCCTGCCCCGTCCTTAGACCTGCAAATGAGCTATCCTCCTCCTTCTTACCTAAAATCATGAAAACTGACCTGCAGATTTGTACTAGGAAAGGTGCATTAGCCCACCTGCCTGTAAGGTAATCCGGGCAAGTCCTCTGAGCGGCATAGTTCCATTGAATTTCAGAGCTGAAAAAAGCCTTGGAAATCATTTTGTCCTGGGACGATAGATTCAATAATAACAGCTGATATTTTTGTTTAAGTTTGTAAAACACTTTTTTGCATATTTTATTACAATTATCCTATGAGGTAGGTGTTATTATTACCTTCTGGCAGAGAAAGACATTGAGACTGAAGGAGGTTTAGTGACTTGCCCAGACAAACACGGTTGGCAAATGCATATTCCCTGGCCTTCCTAACTCCAGGTCCCTTAATCTATCCACTGTGTTTTGGGTAAGAGACTTGTTTTGGTTCATATAGCAAGTAAATGTCAGAGATAGGTTTCAAACCCAGTTTTCTCATGACTCCAAAAATGAGCATTCTTTCTGCTATCACCTGCTATCTCTCACTTATAATTTATTTGGAGATTATAGATTCCAAGCTGGAAGGGTCTTTAAAGGCCATCTATTCTAACTCCTTTTTACAGATGAGGAAACTGAGGCTCAGGCAGGTTAAAAGATTTGCTCTTTTGTCACACATAGATTCATAAGTCCATGCCTGGAAAAGACATCAGAAGCAATCTGGTCACACCTCTTCATTTTATAGATAAGGAATCTGAGATCCATAGAGTTTAAGTGAATTGCCAAGGTCATACAGGTAGTAATCAATATATCTGGGGTTTGAATACAATCCTTGATTTAAAATCCTGCCCCATTTCCACAAGACTATCTCAGTATTCTTGATGGAGAGAGGCTATTCATACAGATTTCAACAACAATGTAATTTAGAAAGATATTAGGAATCATCCAATCCAATGCCTTCATTTAACCAATAAGAAAACTGAGGCCCAAAGAAACGATAACTGAAAGGAACCTCAGGACTCCGCTAATCCAAACATTTTATTTCACACATAAAGAACCTAAGACTCAGGAGCACTAAGCGATTTGCCTATGTCTTGTTAGTATCACAACTGGGATTCCAACCCAGATTTCCTAAGTCAAGAACATTTTTCATTAGGCTGCATGGCCCCCTTTTACTTCATGAATGACAATCAGCCTCCATGCTAAAGAGAAATGAGAACCAGAGGCCTCTCTATTTTCCTTCCATGCCTTTCCTTCTCTGTATGACTTTTGTCTTTGTATCTCTAGCATTTAATATGTTGACAGGTGCATAGTAGGCATTGAATAAATTGATTTTAATTGAAGGAAGTTAGGTAAAAGAATAGTATAAAGAGTACTCTCCCTCCCTGCCTCCCTCTCCCCCCTCTCTCTTTCTCTCTCTCTCTCTCTCTCTTCTTTAGGTGACTCAAAACTAAATCTTTTCATGTGCAAGAGAAAAATAGTGTTGTAGAAGGTGAAGAGATTTTAATTTACAGGTGAAATGGGGATATTCTTATTAAGGAGAGGAAACATTTCACAGCGTCATGGCATGGAATTTGTCATAGAATCACTAAGCCAGAAGAGATATTAGAAATGACTCAGCTAAGCCTTCTCATTTCATAGATGAGGAAATCAAAGCTCAAAGGGGTTAAGTGATTTGCCCAGTGTCAAGCATCTAGTTAGTGGTAGAGCCTGGATTGAGAGTTAAGAGATATGAATCTAGGGGAAAAAAAAAACAATTAGATATTCATTGAACTGAAGTTCATCCTCAACTTCTTACAATATTCAATTTCATTTTAGTAAAGGGCTAAAAGATTTTGTCTCAAATAAACAAGGGTTATGGAAGTGATAAACACTAGGCTGTTTTTAATAGAATAATTTAGTGATATCTCTCTATTGTATTACCACCTCCGAGGTATAGGCCCTCACCACTTCATACCTAGACAACTATGATGGCCTTCCAGTTGAGCTCTCTGCCTACTTCTCTTCCAATGCTCATCCATACACTACTCAGCTGCCAAAGTGATCTTAAAATGCATGTCACCACCAACCCGCTCACTGCTTAGCAAACTCCAGTGGCGCCTTATTACCTTCACGAACACATCTCATATCCTCTATTTGGCTTTTAAAGGCTTTCCTAACTTGATCTCCTCCTTCCTTTTTAGTCCTCTCCCAGCTTACTCTCCTCTGTGATCTAGCAATATTGGCCTTGTTGTTCCTTCTACATGACACTCCCAACTCTGCACCTCTTTACTGACTTTTTCCCACATTTAGAATACTTTCCTTTCTTCCTTCTGCTTTCTGATTTCCTTGGATTGCTTCAAGAATCAGCTCAACTCCCACCTTCTGCAGGAAGCCCCTGTCTCCTGCCTATGCCCACCCCTTGACTAATTCCTTCCTTCTGAGATTATCTCACATTTACTACATCTATCTATCTATCTGTGTGTATGGTATGTATATATGGTATATATAGTAACTATATATATGATACATATATTTCATATATGATAAATGTGAGATAATCAATATTATATACATATACACATCTTACATGTATATGTACATGTGTCATTTTCACATTTTCTCTACCCATTAGAAAATGAGTTTCTTGAGGTCAGAGACAATAGCTTCCTTTTTTTTTGCACAGAGTTTAGCACAGTGCCTCATACAAAATATTCACTAAATAAATGCTTGCTGACTGATTTATATATAACTTGGTGAAAATAAGATACTTGAGATTGAATTGGGATCATGTCACTACATTCCTGAAATGAAATTCTCTATGTCTACTAAAGTTCACATTTATCAATGGTATAGAAGGCTTTTATAAGATTGAGGAATCTAGTGCACAGGTTTAAAAATTATTCCCTAATACCTCCCCTGCACTGAAAAAAAACCTATTTTTTATTCCACAATGAAATTTGGATCATGCCAAGCTTTCTCAAAAAACCAACCAGCTTGCTCTTGCCAGCTGTAGAGAACAAAGGATCACATTAGCCTGGCACACTTGCTTTCTCTCGTATCCAATATTTCCTCTTGAAAATGAGAACATGAGTTTTGGAAAATCTGTGATGTTCCTTCCCTCATCTTTCCATCTTATCAGGAGAAGACTTGGTGGTTTTGGCCTCTGTGGAAACATCGGGTAGCATCTTGTCCTGATTGCTCTGACAATTTTGACTCATGGCAATGTATTTGATAGTTGTAAGGCCATGAATGTTGGTGTTTTTCTTTTCTTTTTCCTGGTCCAAATTCCCCTTGAACAAATACATTAAGATGTTTATCACTAAGATTGACTCATTGTCTTGTGGAGCTTTCTCTTCTTTTTGAACTTTTTTTTTCAATTAACAAAAATCTTCTTTCTCAACCCCCAGCCATTGGATGGACAAATAAATAAATAAGTAAATAAATAAATAAATGAATGAATAAATAAATAAATAATGGATGGATGGATGAATGAATAAAACAACCTCATAACAAATATTGATAGTAAGCAAAACAAATCCCTATACTGGCCATATCCAAAAAAAGTATGTCTCATTCCGTACCCTAAGTCCATCACCTTAGTCAAGAGGTTGGGAGCATGATTAATCACTTATCCTCTGGAAATTGTGGTTGGTCACTGTTTTGATCAGGCAGCGAGGTGGCACAGTGGAGAGAGTACTGAACCTAGAGTCAGGAGGAATTGAGTTCAAATCTGGCTTCAGACACTAGCAGTGTGACCCTAAGTCACTTAGCTCTGTTTGCCTCAGTTTCCTCATCTGTAAAATGAGTTGGAGAAGGAAATGACAAACCATTCCAGGATATTCGCCAAGAAAACCTCGAATGGGAGGTCTGACACAAAGAGTCAGACATGACTGCTATGACAGGATTGAGAAATGCCTGCCACTCTCTGGATGGGATTCCATCATGGCTGCTGATTACAGCAGAGATCCCCCAGCTTTCTAATTGTCTGTGGATGGTGCCAACATGAAGCAGGTGATCCCTCAATAGGTTAGTTCTTTGTTTTCCCTTGGACACAGTCGTTTGTATAACAGAGGCCTCCTGATGACTGAGATCCTGGACAAATCACTGAACCTCTCAGTTTTATCATCTGTTGAATGAGGAGGCATGGACTAGTTGCCTCAGGGGTCCCTTTCAGCTCTAACTCTATGATCCTATGCTTTTTCATTGCGGAACTGGGAGACTACAGTTCAGGAATATTGAGTTTACCATCAGACTCAGTTAACATATTAGTTAATTTTGAGGAAGTTTTTTTTTCTCTTTTAAAAGAAATCTTTGTTATGAAGCACTGGTGTAAGAGTTATATTTGGAAATTAATGTGATAAGAATGAAGAATATTAAGAAAAATAAAAGTCACTAGATGACCACTTGTGTTATATGTTGTATTGGGGAATATTGGCAAGTGTAGCTTATATTACAAAGCCACACAAGTCCCTTTCAGAATTAAAACTCTGTGATCCTAGATACTCCTAATGCACATCAGTTGTACTTTTGAAGTCCAGAACTTCATCAAAAGGGAGAACTATATGAAAAATTCAATAAAAATATTCCTTCCCTTTGAGGAAAAATTAAAACAACTTTGGATGATTGTCTAGATTTAAAACCGGTTGATTGTCTAGATTTAAGAAAGTGATGGAGAAAATATTAATGATGTAAATTAAACTTAAAGGGGTGTCATGTACATTTTTTTCAGTCAGTGAGATAGTTGTTAAGCATTTATTAGTACATCACTGAGACATTTATCCAGTACTTAAAAGTCATAAAACTATGCAAATGAAATGAGATCCATTAAATATTGGCTGTATCTTCCTCCCATTGGGTCCTCACCAGTGATTTCCCTTTTGTTCCTCTATTACTGACTCACCACACTTCTCATGGATATTCTAAGTCTCTTTCTCCTCCAAGGTACTACCTCCACCACACTGTGCCTTTTGTTTTTCCAACAGATGACCTCACTTCCTATTTTACAAAGAGAATGGAGGCCATTGGTCTCTCTATAACCTTTCTGTGGCCTTATTTATCCTCTTTTCCGTTCCCTTTTTTTCTCTTTCCTCCAGTACATTGCCCCAGGAGTCATTCCCTCTGTCCTCACATATAATGTTTATCTTTCTCTTTCTACTGGATCCTGCCCCCCTCTACCACTAATAAGTTCAAATGTCCCCATCCTATAATAATAATAATAATTATACATAATGGACAGTTAAAAATACTTGTTTAAATAATAATACATAATAGGCACTTAATGATTATTTCAATAATAATAATTATAACTGTCCTTTGATTCTCCTACTCTCTCAAATAGGCCTACTGGCCTATAAATTCAACTCAACAGACAATGGGAAGCTAATGGAGATTTTGACCAGAAAAATGACATGACTTTATCTATGCATGACCGATATTTATTAATCAGATTTGTGGTGGAAGGAAGAAAGAGTAAAGGCAAAAAGACATAGTAAGGCAGCATCATGTGGCGAAGAGGGATGATATGCCAGTAAGGGTATTCTTCCTCTACTTCCTTTGTCCTTCCTCTGCTCCTGGCTGACCCAACTCTATCAGGGTCATGGTTGTTCACACCACTTGGATGATCTAGAGATCATCTACTACAATCTTTCTAGTGAGATGGAGGACCACTAGCCTTGCTGTATGTTTTGACAGTACATCCTAAAGGTCCTCTGAGACTGGCCATCTTCTCTGCTTCTATGCCTTCCCAAACCACCTGAGCCTTATCACTTTACCTTCTGATACATCTTTGAGACTTTGGGGCCTTTCTCTCCACCTTGAAGCTAATCTCTCTTATATATGTTGTCCTCCCAAATTTGAACTCCTTGAGAGCAGAGAATGTCTTGAGTTTTGTATTCTCAAGGCTTAGAACTGTGTTTGACACATAGTAACCATTTTAATAAATCTGATTCAGTCATTCTCCCCCTTCACTACTCAACTTCTACAAAGACTAGTCTACTACTACTACTACTACTACTACTACTACTACTACTGCTGCTGCTGCTGCTGCTGCTGCTGCTACTGCTGCTGCTGCTACTACTTCCTCATTACCATTCATCCTTAACCTTCATCCATACGTCTCTTGTATTCAACACTTTATAAAGTCACCCATGATCTCTTAATTGACAAACCTCTGTTCTCATCCTCCTTGACATCTCAGCAGTATCTGACACCATTATCCACCCCCTTCTTGAAACTCATCCTTCCCTTACTTTCCTTAACACTGCTGTCTCCTGGTTCTCTCCTTTACTTCCCAGTATCTTTTACATTTTTCTCCTCATTTTTCTCCTCTCAAGACCCAAGTTTGAGTGTTCCTAAAAGAGTCTTCCCTCAGATCTCCTCTCTTCTCAATGTACACTATCTTTCTTAGTGATCTCATTTACCTCCATATATTTAATTAGCAACTCTGTGAAAATAATTTTTGTCTTACTCTCTAGATCCAACTTCTTCCTGGAGATCTACTTATGAATCCCAATTGCCTCCTGGATTTCTCTTTTTAGTTGTCTTCCTTACTTACATCTCTATCTGAACATGCCCTAAACTGAATTCATTACCCCCTCTCAAAAAAAAAATTCTGTCTCTCTTCCCAACCACCACTTCCAGATTAACCTTATTGAAATTGGTCTAACCTTCCTAAAGATTCCTAAAAATAACATGTTATTCCACTGTCCACCTCAAGAACATACTTAGTTTCCTATTTCAGAGTCTATCTACCTTAAACTTTTCTGTTTAGGTCTTTCATTGTCTGGCTCATTCCTATTTTATTTTCACTTTCAAAATTATTCTTTCTAGTAGAATTCAGTTTTCTCATCTAAAATAAAGACTGAGGTGGGTGGGTGAAATTGGATTACTGTGACAGGCAGCATAATATAATGGAAAGATCACTAGACTTAGAATGAGTGGGCATGGATTCAAACACTACCTCTGCTATTAACTATATGAAATTGGCCAAGTGAATTTTTCTTTAGAACTCAGTTTCCTCATCTGTAAATCAAGTTGACTGAAGAATCTTTAAGGTCCCTTCCAGCTCTAGTAGTCTAATGAGCTGATGAACTGTACTGGCTCATTCTTTGGTTCTGTGACTCTCTCTCTAATCAGGACAGTTTCCTCACCATCTCACCAGCACACCAGGTTCACTGTTGCCTAGTCACCTTTGTTCAGATTATACCCCTTGCAATCTGGAATTGGGTCCACTCTTGATTTTACCTCTGAAATGTACTCATCTTTTAGAGCCTCTCTTAAGTCTTGTATCCTTCAGGAAGAGTTTTCTGACAACCTCCTTACCTCACTGGCCTTCCCTTTTGCTGAACTTAGCATTTCTAATCTGTACACAATTTAGTTATTCATTATTATTAATTGTATTCTGCCTTGTAGCATAAAGCAGTAGAAAGTTACTGAAATTAGCCTCAAAAAGTCCTGGTTCCAATCCCCCCTTAGGCAACCAATAACTATATGCCCATGACCATGGGAAAGTCATTTAGCTTCTCTGTGCCTCAGTTTACTCAACTATAACATGATAGGACTTAATGATTTTCTGATGTCCCTTATAACTCTAAATCCATTATCCTATAATTTTCCCCCAATGAATTATTCTTATCTCCTCAATTAGACTGTATGCTCCCTTAGGGGACATCCTTTGTACCTAGTATGAGATTGAGTCCTGTGGAGACATTCCTAGGACATGAAGACAAAAAAAGGAACTTAGAGAAGATCTAGTCCAGGCCCCTCATTTTACAGATGAGGAATCCATGACCCAGGATGGTAAAATAACTTGCCTTAGGTCCCTCAGGTTGTAAGAAGAAAATTCAGGATTTGAATTCTCATTCTTTTACCACCAATCCATTGAATCCTGCCTGAGTTCATTATTGCCTTTGAAGATTCTTTCATACTGTATCATGTCTTCAGTTTGACAGCCTATATCACCTTGGCTTTCTTCAGCATGGCAAGCCATTCACTGACCATAAAAGCTTCTTCCAGCATCTTTTTGGATCACACATCTATGGCCTTGCTCTAGTTCTGATCACTGTCTTTATATTGAACACTATTGGGTCATAAGCTTTCAGACATAGAGCTAGAAGGAATCTCAGAGATCCGAAGCCCAAAGCCTTCATTTTACAGATGAAGTAACTAAATTCCAGAGAAACTAAGTGTTTACCCAAGATCATCCAGGGAACAATCATCAGACTAAAATCTCCAGAGCAGAAATTCTTGACTTTTTTTAATGTCATACATAGACCCTTTTGTCATTCTGATGAAGTCTCCTAAACACATAAAAATAAAATACATAAAATTACAAGCCACCTTATCATATTGAAATATATTTATCAAATACATTTTGGAAAACAAAAAATGTTCACAGATCCTAGGTTAGGTTCACCCGATCTAGAAGATCATATTATATGTGTGTGTGTGTGTGTGTGTGTGTAGTTTTGGTCTTTCTTTTCTTATTTATTTACTTAGTCATTTACCTGTTTTGTTTTGTTTTTTAAGACATGATATCTTCTCACATACTAACTTTAGCTCTTCCCCAGCTCCCACAAACTTTAGCTTGAGGAATCAACTTTCAAAATGGGAAACTTCACCTTTCCATGATGAATAAATATTTCAATCATCTTTAATTTAATAAAAGATAAGAGACAGTGGGTAGTGGAGAGATAATTGGCCTCAAAGTCAGAAACACTTGGTTTCTGACTCCTGCTTTCAATCCACATATATTTTCTCACGCATATTGGCTTTGTGAGACGAGGAGAGTTGTTTAACCTCTCATTGCCCTAAACAACTTTCTATATGAATATGTACTTCAGAGAAATATATATGAATATGATAATGATTTATAATGGTAGCTGGAGTTTTCTCACCCAGGAAGTCCCAATATCACCAGAATCATAGGTCCAATCCCTATCCCTTAGCTCTTAATAGTTCCAACCTTTATTCCTAAATAGTACCTACAATGTCCTTTCTCTTCCTCTGAACATTCTTCCCATCAGGGTGGCTCTACTCATTCATGAGCTCCATTAGAGCTGCTGAACAGAACCCTTCTTCATTCTGCATTAACCCTCTTTCACTTCCAACTTGCAGAGGTGAGTTTTTAATAAAAATGTCCAATATCCATCAACTCCCCACCTGCCTTTGGTGGTTTTGGTCTTAGAATGTAACTCAAACATGTTTGCCATCTCCAAGTTCCAGTTTATCAATTCTTGCTGCTAGGAACTTACTGGGAATTTGAGTTACTTTAAAAGTTATACAAACTGGGTGTTAATTTTCAACAATGAACTCAGATCAGAAAGAGCCACTGAAGCTCCTTCCCCTGAGCTTTCATTTATAAGGAGATCTACAGCAGGCTTGTTGATAAATAACACTGGGGCTCAAGTCAGCTTCCTCCCCCAAAATAATCTACAGTATGACAAAATGAAGGCTACTGAGTCATTGAGACATTAAATATGAAAGACCTTTACAGAATTCAGGAGAGCAGATTTATTAGCCAGACCCATCTTTATGGTAAATGATGCATAAATGATGGTGAAGGTATATAAAGGGAATCATAGGAAGACCTGCACACAATGAATAAATTGGTAGGGAACCAGTTTTGCTTAGGGTGAGCAACTCTGCTGACTTGTTTAGAACACATCATTCAGTGATGGATGTAAAACAGCAAGATTTTTTAATACCAGGGTTTCAAGGGATGAGTTCAGACTGAGGAAGTATCATGTTTTAAAAGTTCAAGAGCCATAACTTCCAAGAAAAAACAACAGTAAGGCTAGTGTGTTTATTAATAAAAGAGGTCAGTGGCACTCTGGAATGCCAAAGACCCCTCATGGTGGTGGGCTCACAGTTTATATGCTCTTGGAAGAGTGGGTGTTCTTGAGGGTGACAATCAATTCTGATTGGTTAACAATTAATGAGAGTGAGTACTATGATGAGAAGTGGGTTATATTCCAATGAGCATCTTGAGATATGTGACTTGCCTCACCCAAATCTTAGTCAAGGAGACATCAATTTCCATATTGCCAGCATGACGAAAGGGAAAATCCATATTTTCCCAGACCTGAGTAAACACAATGAACAAGAATCCTCCTATTAGCCCAATTTAGAATGTCTTTTACTGTGTGATTAGATCTTAGTCTGGGTAAGTTTTGCCTAAGGTGTTGATTTCTAGATGAGGAAGTAAAAAAAGGGAAAAACCTTGGTCCTGAATCAATAATTAGTTATTAATACAACAAAGAAATAGTCATTTCTCTCAGAAGGAAGAGATTCCTTATCACATAACCTTGACTTCATTCTTTTCTAACAAAGGAGGAGAAGAAAATAAAGCATCTAGAGAGGGCATCCAATCAATCAACCAAAAGCATTCAGTCTGCACCAGTATATACCACTCAGTATGTACTACTCAGGCAGCATGGCATAGTAACAGAAGTGATCTTGAAGCCAGTAAGATCCGAGTTGAAGACCTACCTCTCACACATACTGGCTATTTGACCCTGGGAAAGTCACAAGCTCTAGATATACTAAACAACTCTCTAACTATACGTGGCAGGGAAGGCACCGACATATGAATTGGTAGAAGTAGTTTCCTCACCTAGAAGATCCACGTATGAAAAGAATAAAAGTTCCAGTCCCTATTCCTTTCCCACTATGTGCCAGACACTTGAGAGATAGACTAAAGTGAGACAGTTCCTGCCTTCAAAGAGTTTATATCCACTGGAGGGATATAACATGTTGAAAAGTAAATATATGTGGGTATGTATAAGATAAATGCAGAATGATATGGGGGTCACTAAAAACTGTGAGAATCAGGGAACAAGACCCCTGAAAGGCTTGGCATTTCAACTGAGCCTTGAAAGGAGCCAGAGGTTTCAAAAGCAGAGATAAGGATGAAGTACAGTACAGACATGAGAGACAATCTTTGCAAAGGAAGGGAAGTGATAGATTAAATGCGATGCATGGACAAAAGTAGTATCTCTATGAAGATAGAGCCCAAATAAGTCCAAAGTAAACCCACCCCTCCAACATTTATACACATTCAAGGGTGGCTTTGTATAGTTGCTATTTATAGTCCCCAACCCCACAAAAAGTGATAATTCCAAAGAAAGGGATAGGGAACCCTAATGTCATAACAATGGAGCACCTAGGGCTTCTCCACTCCCTCTGTGATGCAGCAGTTTGCATTCAGCATCTGGGGCTATCCTAGCTCAGGCAGGAAACCTAACATGAAGTCCTGTTCCCCTACTGAAAGCCCCTCCTTCCATCTTTGATGAAGCACGGAGAAGATCATGTCCTCGCCGGAGGGGTCCTGACAAGGAGCAAGGACTCTCGACGGGAGGCCAGAGAAATAGCTTGCAACCAGCTCAATGTGTGTAAACTTAGCACACTATGCAAAGTCATTTGCCTGTTTGTCTATTTTTTTTTTTTTGGTTGTAGTTTCTCCCCATCCCCCTTTCCCTGCAGTGTCTCTTTCCTTAGGCTTGTCATTACTCCCATAATATACAATTTTGTTTTCTGTTTGCAATTTTCTGCTGCTGTGGTTTCAAAGTTTCAGAATAATCGGCTCCCATCTCACTGCAAAGATGATAAGGAGACACATATCTGAGCTTGCTTATTGGGAAAGTTACATTAAGTTCCACTTCACATACCTCAGGCTGAGAAAATCCCTCATTGGGATTGGCAAAGTGAGATCCTCCCTAATTTTTTTTTTTTGGACAGCACTCAACCTTCTCCTCTTCTGTAGTATGTCAGGGCAAGGGCCCTTTTAATAAAGGAAAATGTTTAGTAATTGCTTTGGATTACATTCTTTTGGGGGGTTAGGGGGACAAAGCAACAAGTTATCACCCTAGTCATTTGGAAGACAAAATTATTTTCTTTCCTTAAAGGTGGTAGAAAAAACGAATTTTGCCCTCCTGCCTCTCAAAGTCAATATTCAACACCTGAGTCCAGAAGACAAAGATCGGGTCACACCAGATGTGATTTAAACATCTGTAGAGTTTTCTCTTTATGTTTTGTTTTTCCAACCTAAGCTTTCCAATATTGAGAGTTCACATCCCAGGCCTTGATCAGCAATGATAAATGAACTACTGAATTGGAAGGAGATGCTGCTATTATTTTAACCAGTAAACTAACTCAAGGTTAATCGGGGTGTTATTTCACCTATCGAAAGTGTTTGGAGTGGACATATGGTTTCTATTGTACAACCAAAGCTCAGTTTTGACTATGAATATAGATAATTACCCTTTGGACTTTAAACATTTCTATGTGTCACGTCTCGTTGGAGCATTTTTCAAGGTCAATAGGTTGAAAGGTTACAAAGTTGAAAATGAAAAACAAGGGCTTTTGAGTAAAATTTCATATCCTAAAGAAATAAATACAATTCTCTACTGCTCTCTCTTGGAAAGAGTCAGGAATAACACTCAGAGAATACTAGCTGCATCAAACAAAAGCTCATATATTCACTGCCAAAAAAAAAATCAATAAGTGTTTTGGGTATCAAAGACTGGTCTTTAGATTTAGGCTTTCAATAGAGTAATATCAAAGATAACATAATGAATTCAATAATCATTTGAATCCTGGATGATAATTTTTTTCTAAACATAAAAGAAATAGAAAAATATCACTATGATGTTATATATATATATATGAATATGAATATTAGTATAATGTATGTATTTATCTATAACTATAACTACATACATGCTGTCAGTATACTTCATTACTCTGGGTTTAACAATTAACCAAAATAAAATTTCCAAGCTGACATTGAACTTCTCCAGAATTGTGAACACAATGGCAGTCCTCATATGAAAAAAATTTTAATTGCTTAGCATGATACCAATATGCTGGCCCTGCAAAATAACTCACAGAAATAGAAGTAGATGATATTCCAAGTGCTTACAGCCATTCAAAGTTCAAAGTCAATACCTTATGCACTCATTTGAGCATGCTCTATCACAATAGGATGATTTTAGATTTTTCTTGATTCATAGGAGAAATTCCTGGGCTAAGTCTACAAAATATGAAAATAATACAATGCAGAAAATGAAAATCCTGATCTTTATGTTAGCAAATGACTGTTCTTTACCATCTATTTCCTTCAGCGCAGTAAACTGAATGTTGTTTACCAACATGACTTACTTGGTGTTGGGTGGGAACCGCTATACAGATGGTCTCTGCCTGTTTTTAAAGCCTCCATTTTATTAAATTCTTGATTATCTAACCACCTTCTAATTATTTATCCATTGTGCAAAGAGAAAAAACAAAACAATCCATCTTTCAGTACCCTCCTCTTTTGATCTGTATTTTCCCTAGGACAAAGATAATGTCTTAAGGGACTTTAACCTCATTTGAAACACAATTAGTCCATGTAAATGGAATGAACAATGCCCTCAAACAATAAAACAAACAAATACTTTGTACTTATAATCACTAAACTTGTACTCAGAGACGAGTTGAAAAAATGAACTTCCTTCTCTTCATCGTAAAGGTGGGGCATGGTATGGAATAACAAATTCACTTTCAAACATGGTTGGTATGCTTGCTAGTTTTGCATAAATGCTTTTTTTTCTCTTTCTTTTTTAATCTTTGCTACAAGTGAGGGATCATTTTGGAGGGGAGAGGCAAGGATATATTCAGAAATGAACAAGATACTAAAAAAGAGTTATCAAAAATTTTAAGTACTCTACTCATTATCATACATTTGGGCACAAGTTTCTTTTGGCACTAACTGCTTTTCATTCTTAGGGTCATATCTCCGAGAATATTTATCACCATCATTCTGTAAGAGTCTATGCCAACATTTAAAGAAGGCATGATGAAATGCAAACCAACTGAATAAACTTGAAACAGGTTGAAGAAATAGGGAGAAAAAGGGTTCTCTTGGTTTTAAACTAATGACTAATTTTAATACAAGGGCATGATTTGAATGAACCCTGTTAACTACATTCACCCTTCATCACAATAAATAATATGATATAAAGTAAGCGTGAGGTTTTTTGTTGCTTTGTTTTTTTAATATCTTAATACATGACTAGGCCATTTTCATTTTCTCCTTGAATCTCAGGTGGCACCTATTGGTTTCCATTTAAAACGAGAGTATTTCCTCTGTAGATTCTTTCTTCAGAATCCCCAGCTCTTTCAAGGTTCAGTTCATGTGCTATTTCTTGCCAAAAAACATTACTGATTCTTTTCATTGTTAGAGCTCTCTCCCTCTTTCTCAAATCATATGTGTGTATGTATGTATGTATGTATGTGTGTGTGTATAGAATGTGTGTGTGTGTGTGTGTGTGTGTGTGTGTGTGTATACTTGTTGGTACATGTGTTGTATGTCCCCAGGAGAACATATGTCTAGTGAAGTCAGGGGTTCTGTTTCAGGCTGTCTTTGTAGCGTTGGGTATGGGCATAATATATAACACATCCATAGTAAGGCAATCAATGAATGTTTCTTAGATTGGATTAAAAAATAATTTATTTTTGTTTTGTTTGGGTTTTTTTGGGAGAGGAAATATGATGTCATCAAAATAGAAGCTATGATGTGAGTAGACAGAAGCCGTATATGGTAGCCCCTTTGGTAAAATGATATAAGGAACTTTGCAATCTCCAGAAATGCTCTTTGTTATTATAGTCACCAATGGTGTCAAACTTAAATACAAGCAGATACCTGCAGGATGCATGTTGACTTAGAAAAGCACACATTAGCATTATCTATGTTGTATTCATTTATTTCCTTAACTATTTCCCAATGACATCTTAATCTGATTCAGGCCTCTAGGCAGTGTCATCACCATCATGACTACCAGAACCATTATCATCATCATCATCATCATCATCATCATCTAATCATAGTTATCATTCTTTAATGCACTCATGGTGAGTTGCTACCCAAAAGAAGGTAAAGAAATCATAATCACTGTCAGCATAGACCAGAAAGAGTGAATGAATAACAGGTAGGAGTAGGAAATCATACAAACTGGTTCTCAATACTATAAAAAAGACCTTCAAAGAAGTACTTTAAATGCAGATGAAGAAGGCTAGTCTCCAATAGCTAATGAATCACTCTAGGCCATTATTTATTCATCTTTCCTGGCATCTTAAGAGCTGCTTGGTGTAGTGGCTAGAAAGCTAGGTTTGAAATCAGGAAGACATGGTTTCAAGTCCTGCCTCTGACACATAATAGCTGTTTGACCATGGGCTAGTTGAGGAAACTCTCATTGTCTTAGAAACTCTCTAACACCATGAGTTGTACTCTACAGGAATCTACATGTAGAGTGAGTTCCCTTAGTGAGGTGTTCCACACACCAGTGAACTCACTGGTCCAGAACCTCTCCTAGAAGCAAAAAGTTATTTCAGGTTTTGTTTGCTGTTGTTGTTTTAAAGAAATTCTACTAATAAAGACCTGACCTTTATTTCAATAATTTTTTAATTCCCAAATTAATGTTGTGAGTGATTTATAAATAACTAAAACACCCTATAGTTTACATAGCACATGTGGGTTAAGAGAACATTTACTCTCTCTGTATCCCTTCCCCACGCCTTTCTTTTCAGTAGATAACCAGGCTTGAATAATCCACAAAGTCACTAATTAAAAGTTGATTATGTGCTTCTTATTCATAAATGGGAAGGATACTTAATACTTTGCATTTTTATAATACCTTTGCTTTCTAGCACTGTCTCCTTTTTATTCTCTGTGACCTTTCAAGATAGTAGGAAAGCTGGTAATATCCTCATTTTATGGTATAGGTAAGCACAAGGTAGGTTAAAGTGACTTTCTCAAAGTCAAAAAATGGAAGTTTTAAACTTAAGTCATCAGACAGCAGTAGTGTTCTCTTCACTCAATTATCTTGAAGGCCCACTTTTAATAATTCCTTCTTTAAGAATTTGACCCCATTTCCCTTTCCCAAGGTAAATGTGCTCTCTCCCTTCCTCTCTCTCTCTCTCTCTCTCTCTCTCTCTCTCTCTCTCTCTCTCATCTCAAAGCATTTTATCTTGTTCTTATGCATTAGCATATTCTGATTTTTATCAAGCTTCCAACCTCATTGTCATGCTTGATTTCTCATTCATCTTCACACCATATATCCAGAGTGTTTCCAAGTTTTGCTGTTTGTACTTTTAGAATATCTATCATCTATGTCTCTGTCTCTCCACCCATACAGCCACCACCCTGTTGGAGGTTTTCCTAACTTCTGCTTTGGTAATGTTATGTTTGGTCTCTCTATCTCAAGTCTCTTTTTACTGTAATCTATCCACTATTCTGCTGCCAAAATAATCTTCCTAAAGTGCATGCCACTTCAAGACCAAATATGCAGTCTTCTGTTTCTAGCATTCTTACACTACAAGATGATCTAGCAACATTGATTATCTTGCTGTTACATACAAACAAAGCTTCATCTCCTGATTTCATGTCTTTTCACTGTCTCCCATGCTGGGAATGCTCCTCATCATCACCTCTGACTCCTAGCTTCCCTGACCTCTTTCAAGTCACATATCAAATCCTACCTTCTACAAGAGGTTTTCCCTGTTCTCCCCTACTACTAGTATCTTACTTCTGTGAATATCTAGCTAGCTAGTTAGCTATTGTTGTTCATCCTTCATTTTTTGAGGAGAATCAATGACATCATGATGTTGGGGTAAAATTGTGAATGATGGAAGATGTCTTGACGTGTGCATGAATGGGCTTTAAATGAGGCAGAATTGCACAGGGTCATCAGCCTCACTCTTCCAGAGTCATTGAAGTCCGATGGCAGGACAAAAGTGAAGATGACTGGAGATGACCTGGGATGCAGCAAATGACCTTAACATCTTTGAAGTCTAACCAAGCTCTAAGTGCCATTGGCACAAATCATTTTCATCCATCCATTACACTAAAAGAAGGCTTTATATGCTTAAAGTAGGCATGTTCTTAATTCACGGATGGGTTTGAAACCTGTTGGTTACCCTCAACCTGATTTAGCCTGTCTGCAAGGTGGTTTTACCAGGGCCTGGCCATTGTGTATGCTACTGCTTCTTGGAGCCATAGGTGAAAGTTGGGTAATAGGTGAATACCAAAGGTAGATAAACAGCCCTGAAAAGGGCTCAGCAAGCCCTCATCCCAGAGATGCTAGTCCTCCCTGAATGCCCCACATACTCCATCTTTATATCTATATGTCCATATAGATATAGCTCTATCTATCTATCTATCTATCTAGTTGCTTACATGTCATCTCCCCATTAGAATCCTTGAGGTCAGGGACTGTTTTTTTTTTTTTTGCCTTTATTTGTTTACCTAGAACTTAGCATAGTCCCTAGCACAGAGTAAGTACTTAATAAATACTTATCTACTGACTGAAAATGAGGACATGATAGCAGGAGCCTAAGTATAACTGTCTCATAAAATTGCTAACTAGTAGAAAACTCATAGAAACACTGTCTAACTTCTTTCTCCTGTGATTTCTAACAAGATATAGTCTCAGTGTGGTCCTGCTTCAAGGCAGGAGAATGGGTTTGGACATGCTTTCCATATCTATCCATATATTCCACCACATCTAAGAGCAAGTCTAAGTGAGAGAAAGGATAGCATATTGGATAAAGAAAAGGATTCAGAGTTAAGAAGACTAAGTTCAAATCTGACTTACTTTACTAGTTGTGTGACCCAAGGCAAGTTACTCAATTTCTCCCAAACTCATTTTCTCTATATGTAAAATGCAAATGATTATAGCACCAAATTCATAGGGTTGTTGTGATGACCACATGAAATAATTAAGTGCTTTGCAAACTTAAATCATTGTGTAAATGTATGCTATTATCATTAGCAATCAATTCAAATATTAATAGATGCTGAATTATTTTCCATATTAGTCTATGCTTTGTAGATAATCATCAATGTGTTCAATTGAATGTTATATAATTTTGGCAGTCAAGGCTGAAAGTGAAAACCTTAAAAAAAAAGTGGGCTCAGTGGTTAGTCCCAAAAAATTAATCCCAAAAAATGTTACACAATTTTGGCAGTCAAGACTGAGAGTGAAAACCTTAAAAAAAAATGTGGTCTTGGTGGTTAGTCCCAAAAAGTGGGTGAAAACACTAATTATAACTTTCTTCTTACCTACCTTGGAGAAATGTTGAGTGGTTAATGGGGTCATTTCTATGAAGTCCTTTAAATACCTTTGAAATAAAAGTGTTGGACAAAACCAGATATATTCTCAAGGCTAATACCCACAAGACATGACTCTACAATGTCTCTCTCAGGCTGACCCCATTATCAGTTACATGACACTCTCAGGACCTGCTCTCTCAGGGAAGGAAGTGACTAAGCTGACTTTTAAAACAGCCTTTATTCACTATATTATATGTATTGAGAATTATGCATTAAGAATTCATAAAATACATTAACTAAAGTCAAGGAAATTCCAGGAAAAGTCTTCCACCTGTAAAAACACATAAAAGGGTTTGTGTCTGTGATTCATACCCCAAGTTTTATTTGACTGCATTTCATTACATTTACTGCCCCATATTTTGTCATAATCTACTAAGGGTGTTTGTGCCATATGGCCCAACTCAGGAAGCAATGTATATAAAGGAAATAAAAAGACCCTTATTTCCCTTTTCTTCATGCCAGATGCTGATAGAGAGCCTTGGCACCCTTGTGGACATAGGCATACAAAGAACACGGTTGAGAATCAGCAGAAGTAAAGTTGACATCAAAGCACCCTATATACAGACAAAAGGCATGAGATATGTTTAGTGGGACTGTTATTAACATATTTGGAATGATGAGTATTAGTTTACATCTTTACACTGAAAGTAATATTCTAGGATGCTTTTATTATTTTTATCCCTTTTCTTCAGCTCATTTGTTCCTTCTAAAATGGCATTGAAGAGTGGAAGGAGGTGTTATATATGTATAACCAAGTAAGTCAAGACTTCAACCTTCAACTTGAGAGGCAGCTGGGGACATAATGGATAAAGCGAGTTCAAATCTGGTCTCAGATATATGTTAGATATGTGACCATGGGCAAATCACTAAACCTTTATCTGCCTCAATTTCCTCAACTGTAAAACTGTAAAACAGGGGTAGTAGTAACATCTATCTTGCAGGGTTGTCGTGTGAATCAAATGAGATGATATTGATAAAAAAAAAAAACACTCAACCCAATTCCTGGTACACAGTAGATATTATATAAATGCTTATTCCTTTCTCCCTTCAACTTCTTCATTTTTGCAAAGTAAGTGTCAAAAAATTCTACTGAGGTACAACTTAGCAAACACCTTTCCAGGTAGCTGACATAGGGAGGCTTCCAGGGCATTGAGGAGTTCCTCTGTGCAGCATTTATGGGAGAACAAGGACAAGGATCACATATGTCAGGAAGGCTTAAGTAAATTGTAATCTGTTGCATTGGGGTGAAATTTCTCATTGATGGGATTACATATGTACTGAACTATTAATCATTGAAGGATTGAAGTAGAATGAAAGAGCTGAGAGAGACCTCTGATTCAAACATCTCATTTAAATATATGAGGACACTGAAGCATAAAGAAGCGCAATTCCCCTTGCAAGATCAGAGAGTTAATGAACATGGGATTTTATATAAATAAAAATTCTAGGGATTTAATAAATAATGTGTTCTGAAAAATGTAAAGTATTTGGAGGATTAAAATACTTTGATTTAATAACTGTTCCTTTTTTCTTTGGTTGTGAGGAGTTCATTTTTTGGATTGCACCTGTGATTTCTTTAGAATAAGGACATGTCAATAAGGAAACTCCCTCCACGAATGAAAATCAGCACCTACTCTGAAATTTGTATTACTAGAAAGTTATGTTGGTGAATAACTTGCCCAGGGTCACATAGTCAGTGCATGTTAGAGGCCAGATTAAGGTCTTCCTGACCCCAAGTTTGGAGCCACTGTGTCATGCTGCCAAAATAAATGTTTCTACCTATTTTTTTTCTTTTAAAATATTCCTACTGGATGCCTCATCATAGCATGGAGGTTATTTTGGATTGCCTATAAAAGACTATGATCATGGACCCCAAGCTCTAACCAGTTCTACCATTTTGAAAAAAGCTTTGAGTATGGCCTTGGTAACACATCAAGTCTGTTTTCCAAGGACCAGCCTAGCTATTCACAGAAGACCCATCAACAATAATCTGACCACTTGGCAATGAAATTTGTTTGGCTATAGCAACTCATGAAATGAAAAAAAAAAGAGTCCAAACAAAATAATTAAAATACAAATTACTCTAGATCAAATTTAAAGTGTTAAATTTCAGTCTTGAGATGGGTTTGATTTTGAGAGAATATATTCTCCTGTCTTTCCTTCAACCCATTGTGATGCTTTGCTTGATTATCCTAATAAGATTGGAGAACATAAGCTTCCACCACCCCAGGAATTTAAAATAGACAACACAATAATGGAAAACTATGCCAAAGAATTGAATATTCTTGAACCATTCCAAATTCTTAAAGCATTCCAGATAGAAACAACTTCTAGCCTTGAACTCAATGTCCCCAAACTGAAGATAGGGAAGAAAAAAACGTAAAATGTACTAGCCGTGGGTAAAGAAAGCTGTGTCTCTGGCATCACACAGGGAATTAGGGGTGGGCTGAAGAAGAAGAAAAAAAAGCATGTAGTTACTACCTAACTGCCCAATTTGTTTGTGATATTATCCGATTTGTGCATGTAAACCAATTTCACAGGTACATTTGTTGCACCTGTTTCAACAACCACAGAACTTAATGAATTGTCTCTATGCAGGCATATGTTTAGACATAAATATGTTTGTGGCATGTCAGTGTAGAAATGGCTGTGTTGATCTGTATATATCTTCGCATCCAAGATGTCTGTCAACGTCAAGGGATGGTTTTCTGAAAATGAAGGGTTTATCTGGCTCCTCCTTCCCTACTCTTGTGTTGGGCTCTAGAGGAAGCTTTTGAAAGTGTTGAGTACAGATCCTTTCAAATCAATACATACTTATGAAAAATATACACTATAGAGGGAGATGTGGTAAATACTAGGATACAAAAATTAAGCAAGATATAGTCTCTGCCCTCATGGAGCTTGTAGTTTTGTTTTGTTTTGTTTTTCAAGGAAAGAATAATTTACATGAGAACCATTTCCTTTGAAACAAACCTGTGAGACAGGTAGTTTAAATATGCTTTTCATTTTCTCTATGAAGAAATTTTGACTCATGTGATAGGGATAAAAACTGGTACAGGGAACTGCAAGGTAAAGAAACTAACTCAGGACACTATATTGGCACTTCTGCTGCAAGTTAAGACTGTTAAAACAAACAGACAAACAAACAAAACCACCACCTAAGACACTGAAACATTAAGTTACTTGACTAGGATTCCAAAGTCAATATGTATCAGCAACAGAAGTTGAACCAAGGTCTTCCTGGCTTTTATTGGCAGTTCTCTATCCACAATACTATTCTCTATCTCATGGCTCAGAGAAACTGATTAAATAAGGCAAGGTTGTTAAGTTTCACATCTAGTCCTGGAATTCCACTTTTTAATGCTGTAATCTATTGTAGAGTCAATTAGTATTTAAATGTCTGCTATGTGTCAGGCTCTGAGAGAAATACTGGGGATACAAAGAAAGACAAAAGATTGTTCCTACTCTACAGAAGCTCACAACCTAATGGGGAGAAAACATGTACAAGCCAGCCATATAAGAATCAACTGGCGATAATCAGTAGATGGAAGATCCTAGGATTAAGAGGGATCAGGATTCAAGTTCAGAGAATTTGAGAACAACAGAGTACACTGCTATCAGAGTCGAAAGCCCTCAACTTAAATTGGGGCTTGAATAGTTCAGTCAATCAATTAATCAATCAGTCAATTTTCTAGCACGTAATCAATACTTATTATGCAGCAAATACAATGTTTGGTTTTAGAGATTCAAGAACAAAAGTGAAATAGTCCCTGCCCTCAAGGAGCTTTCATTCTAATAAGAAAAATAACATGAACCTATGTAAGTGTATGGCTACTATGTATCAGATGAATACAAAATAGCTTTGGGAGGGAGTGATCTCTGACCTAGGGCGCATCACACTCATTGGGCCTCAGTTTCCTCACCTATAACATGAGGAGGTTGAAATACAGAACTAGATGATGTCTAGCTTTATATATCATGTCTCTGCCTGAATTTCAGTCCAACTTTCTTTGAATATTACCATGCTTCATATGCTCCTAACTGCCATGTTTAATTAGATTTATAGCAATTCCATTCAATTCAATCTATTCTATTTTGCACCAGATTCTAGGGATACAAACACACACACACACACACACACACACACATACACCTCTCCTTGTCTTTAAGAAACTTAAATTCTGGGGCAACTAGGTGGCACAGTGGATATAACACTGGCCCTGAAGTCAGGAGGACGTTGAGTTCAAATCTGGTCTCAGACCAAACACTTGACACTTACTAGCTGTATGACCCTGGGCAAGTCACTTAACCCCAATTGCAAAAACAAACAAACAAACAAAAAAACTTAAATTCTCCTGAGAAGGAAACAACATATATAAAGGTATATAAATTCAAAGTTTATATCAATTAATTTCAAGGAAAGAGGCACTTGGGTGTCAGGGAGGGAGATTTAAAAAGTCCTCAGGTAGCAGATGGCATCTGAGTTGTGCTTGAAAGCATGCTATTGATTTTATGAGGCAGAGATGAGGAGATTGTGTTTTCCTGAAATGGAGGAATTATTTGTGGGAAGTCTTGGAGACAGAAGATAGAATATTATGTATGAAGTGCAAAATTATAAAACCATGAATATCAGTTCTAAATGAGACATTACAGAGGATATCACCCAATCCTTTCATTTTATATACAGGGAAGGCAAGTGACTTGCCCAAGGTCACACCATTTGTGAGTGGCAGAGTGAGGGTAAGTACTGTTACCTACCAGTCCCTTCTTATTTTGATTACATATATAATAAACTCAACAGATGAGTTTTGTTTCCTCTTTCTGGTGCTTCCTCCTATCAGTTCTAATTCTTAGTTACAACATCACTAATGTGAAAATATGTTTAATAGGAATGTATATGTATAGCCTATATCAGATGTGCACCATCTTGGGGAGGGGATGGGGAGAAAGGGGAAGAGAGATTTTAAACTCAAAAGCATGTGGAAGTGATTGTTGATAAATCAAGATAAATTAATAAAATAAATAAAATAAACTCAACAGAGAGAAAAGATTGTCTGTGAAACTCTCTTTTCTCCAGGCATCCAGAACTTAGTAATTAAGAATAAATTTCAATATTCTTCCTCAGAAATTCAGTTCTCAAAATGTACTTCTGCACACTGTGAAGAAAGGTATTTTTAGAAATGCGAAATGTGTGCCACTTAATTCCTGTTAAGTTTCTTTAACAGATGGCATAGGTCTTTGATTTATGCACTCACCTCCATGTGGCCTGCTGACAGTCAGTTTTTTTTTTAAATTTTTATGTTTTTTTTTTAATCTCAGGCCTTTTTTTCTTTAAATGGAACAGAAATCTCGCCTTCTTGAAATTGGACCTGATCTGGGAATTAATTGTATTGTTCCAATCACATCCTTTGCCTAATGCATGGGGCTCGTTACAGTATCAAGAATTCCAGAGGATAGGGCATCTTAATCAGGTATGGGTTATTAAAGTGGCAATACCTAATTTTGTAAGGATTTAATTTAATGAGGATTTTAAAGGTTTTGCATCAAATGAATGCTCAGAACTACCCTCTCTCCAGGATTAGGTGGGGCAGGAGGTAACAGATAGAGAAACAGACAGAGAAAACCAAACCTTGATCACAAAAGTCACGTGCATCAAAAAAAAAATCACACGAAAGAAAAAAGCAAGGTGTAGGGGATGCAAAACTGTTTTTTTTTTTTACTCTGGAGTGGGGTGAGAGAAAATATTTTCACACAACACATTTCTGCAACTTCACAAATTTCCTTGGGTTGACAGCACAATACAGAATATAAAAGATAGTTTTCAGTATTTATAGAGACATTTATTTCATACTTCTCATAGTAGAAACTGTTTTCATTCACTCAGAAGTCTGAAAGTTGATAATGTAAGAATTCATGAGAGAAATAGCTTTATGCATTAGTTATCTGTTTATGGCTAATTAAAGCCAAGTTTTAAAATGTGGTCTTCCAAGCTTAAAGATGAGTAAGATGTCTGCTATGTCTATCAAAAAAGAGATCAAAAAAAGTGGGGGGCCTAATTGTACTGAAAATATTTATAGCAGCTCTTTTTATGGTGGCTAAGAATTGGAAATTTAGGGGATGCCCATCTGTTGGGAAATGGTTGAACAAGTTGTGGTATATGAAGTGCTACAAGACCACATGCTATATGTGGTATATTGTGCTATAAGAAATGACCAGCAGGATGATTTCAGAAAAAAAACTGGAAACACTTACATGAACTGATGCAAAGTGAAGTGAGCAGAATCAGGAGAACATTGTACAAAGTAACAGCAATATTGTATGATGAAGAATTGTGAATGACTTGCCTATTCTTAGCAATACAATAATTCAAGATAATCCCCAAGGTCAAAGTTCTACCTCCAGAGAAAGAACTGATATTAAATGAATACAGACTAAAGCATACTATTTTTTTTACTTTCTTTAATTTTTTTTGTTCTAATCTTCTTGTAGAAAATGACTAATAAGGAATTGTTTTACATGATTGCAAAAAAAAAAAAAGAGTGAGATACGTGAGAAAGAAGAACAATTTATCATCTCCCTTGAGTAACCAAGGAAGTAGCTTTCCTCATGAACCTCTAAAAGTTGTCCATAGCTTCCTAAAGTGGGTGATATCATCCCCTGGGGGGTGTTGGAATGATTCAGGGAGAGGCAGTACTAGCTTCAGGTGCAATTGGGGAGTGTTGAATAAAAATAAGGGGGCAATGAAAGCTTAAAAAAAGAAGAGAAGAGAATTTTGAAAAACCATTTGTACATGTTTCATCTGTTATGCAACAGAGTTAAAGTCCTAGAGATTACATTATTTTTAAAATAAACACACAAAATGCAAATTACAACCGATCAGTGGTCAAGTCTGAGGACAGCTCTTAACAATCGAGTGTTGGCAGGCAAGCTTGTCCCACACTGTCGGGAAGTCTAGCATGCATAGGCAGGAATATGTGTATATACTGACTTGTTTACAATACAATACTATACAGTTACACGATACAATATTGCATCATCAAAATTTCAATGCAGGAAAAACCCCACAAATTTACAATAAATTATTAAACTTAAGATGCATCATTTTTACAAAGAATTAGATTTTTTTTAAATGACACAATTTAAAAAAAAGCATTAAAGGCTTAAATGAAGTAGATTTCCAGGGGGGTGCTGAGTATTTTTTTTTTGAAGGAGACAGTAGGCCAAATAAGTGTGGGAACCACTGTTCTAGACCAACAATACTTAGAGCAGGGCCAACAGATGTAATCCCTGCTAGTTCACCATTTGGAGACTAAAGAAAACAATTTCTATCAATATTGTACCTCTGGAACCTGTTTTCATCACTGTCCAAACACTCTTCTCCCATCTCCAATGCCTCTGGGTGTGCAGGCACTGCTCTAGGGTCTCTTTCTCTCATCAGAGACAGCACTCAAATCCATGCCTCTTGTGAGCATTGTCTATACATGGTTTATTCAACATCTATGTAGACACATATATCTTACATGATCATATATAATATCGAGTTGCCTAGGGTACAGAGAAGTTAACTCTCTCTGACTTGTCCAGGGTTTATATCATTCATTCATTCATTCACCATCAATAAATATCCAAAGCAAAATTCAAATCTAGTTCTTTATACCATGACAAACCATTTCTCTCTGTGTGAGTGAATGTGGGTATAATGAAATATTATTGTGTATTAAGCCAATGACAAATATGAGAAATTCAGAGAAGGTGGTGGGAGGCAGATAAAGAGAGACAGACAGACAGAGACAGAGAGACAGACAGACAGAGAGGGAGAGAGACAGAGAGTTGTAGGAAATGATGCAGAGTAAAAGAAGCAAAATCTAGAGAATAATATACTCAATGATTAATACAATATAAATGACAAGAAAAAAAGTGCTAAATGAAAGCCAAACTTTTAATAATTTTAAAATGACAGGAGAAAAAATAATGAAGCATTACTTCCTCTTCATAGCAGGGAGGTAACAGACTACTAGGGCAGCATGTTTTATTCCTTTTCAGAGATGCTGTTGGGTATTTTTACTTAATTATTTTCCTTGAGTACAAGGCATGGTTTACTCTTAAAAGGGGTGGAGAAAGATCCCCCTCCCCAGAAATAACTATGATGCAAATAAAAATAAGAGACATCACAAAAATAAAAATAAAATTCCCAGAAAAAATTAGATAGTTAAACCAAAGAATTTATCAAGGTCACAAATCTGAAGGGGTAAGATCAGTAGTAGCCTGGGACAATTCAGTGCTATGCCGAGTTATGGTTTTAATTATCCCAGTGATTGGGACAAGTTATATAACTTCCCTTGGTCTGTTACTTTATTTATAAAATGAAAGTTTTAAACTTCAGGATGTAGTGGGTTGATACCCATTGGAGGTCTTCAAGCAAAAGCCGGATGAGCACTTGTTGGCTATATTGTAAACTGTATTTTTGTTCAAGAAACGGTTAATTTATGAGATCCCTTCTAACCACTAAGATCTTTTGAGTCTTTGATCAGGTGAACTATTAAGAGCTAGATTTGTGGATCTAAGAGTAAAGTCTTAATGGTTGGTTTGTTTATTGGTCTTATTTCACTCATAGTCATTTTGGGGCCTTAGCTCAGAAATAGGTCTCAGAAGAGGAATAATATGGAGGAAGCAAAAAGAGAAAGAGGTCTCAATAATTTCTATACTGCTGTCCATACTGCTGTCCACCCATTGACCCCAGGAGGCTATAGGAGACCATTCATCGCATTTCTTTAAACAGTAATGTGTATATTCATTTTGACTGCCTGGAATGGAACTGTATAATCTTTTGTGAGTAAGGGACCTACCTTAAGTGAATAATTGTGGGTTCAAAACAAGGAAAATAACTGCTCTATATATGAGAGGCACTGGGATATAGTGGGCATATACTATAGGTTCTATTCTATCAATACTACAGGTATCATTATTATTATTATTACTACACACATTAAGAGGCATAGAGAATATAGTGGTTCCTGAGCCGGGGAAACATGAGACCAAGTTTCATTTTTTACATATACTAGGTCTATGACCCTGGACAAGTCATTTAACTTTTCATTGCTTTAACTAACTTTCTAAAAGTTGGAGAGGAGGTACCGACCTACATTGCTGGAGGGAGTTTCCACAACTGGAGTTTCCCTATATTGATAAAATCACAAATCCGCTGCTTATATCTTTCCTACTTTGATCAGATACAACAGTTTACATTTTTATAACACAAGGTGTTATAAGTGGGAGAAATGTCAGAGGGATTTTGGCACCATCCTTTTTGACAATGAAAATGATCAAAAAAGAACCTCGTGCCCAGAAGAAAGTTCTTATAAAAACTGAATCTTCCAAATGCAGAAATAATTTTGGGAGGAGATCTACTTTCAATCAGACAACAAAGTACAAGAAGTCCTCTATAATTCTCTTACCAACGCCATCTCTACCCTCTAATTACATAATATTTGATTGGGGACATAAGCCACATATAAAAGATACAACTAGAGAAAAAGGAAGCCATGTCCAAGTAAATACTAAATGGAATAATGCAGACAGTGATAATTCTTGGCACTGTGATTAATTTTTTCATAGACACAGACAATAAGATCCAGATTCAGTTATTGGAGCAGGCATTTACCAACAAATGAATGACTCTTGAAGACCTAGTTGCCTCATCTGGGTTGGAGTAGATTATCAACTCAAAGTAATGCAGCCAAGAAAGAAAATAAGAACAAAGGCTAAGATGAAACAATACATGTCAAATGTTTTGCAAACCATAAAAAACTGTATAAATGTTAACTATATACTTCAAATTGTTGTTGTTTTGATTTGTGCTATTATGCTGTATTCATAGAAGCGTAACTTCTAGGAATAAGGAAAGGGTAGAACTGGTATACTCTGACCTGGCTAGACCACACCTTAAAAACTGTTTTCACTTCTGGGAATCCCATTTTATAAAAGATACTGACAAGCTAGAAGACATCTAGAGAAGGCCAGCCAAACTGTTGAAAGGTCTGAATGTCATGCCATAACAGTTGAAGGAATTGGGGATGTTTTGTCAAAAGAAGAGCAGAATTTGGAGCTTGGAGGAAGACTGATAGTGGACTTCAAGTGTCTGAGGGCCTGGCAGGGGGATTTTATTTATAGAATCATAGGATCTTAGATTTAGTGATAAAAAAATGGCCTTAGAAGTCATCTAGTCCAACCCTCTCATTTTACAGAAAAGGAAACTGAGTCTAGAGAAGTCAAATGACTTTTCCCTGATCAGGCAGAGCCGTGATTGGAGCAAAGGTCCACAGATTCCAAGTTCATCATGATTTGCATTGCATGATGTCATCTCTCAGCCTCTGTTTGGCCCCAGAGGAAAGAATTGGAAATACTTTGATCTCAAAGTGAAATGGATAACCTCAAAAGATAGTAAATTTCCTTCTCTGGGTATATCCTCAAACAAAATCTGGATGGAGATTTGTCCAAAATGTTGGATTGTAAAGGAATTCTTGTTCAGATACAGTTTGGATTATATGATCGGTGGGGTCCCTATCAATTCTGAAACAGAAATATTCTGTAATCTATAAAATGAGTAGAGCAATCTACCATCTGCCTCATACCACTACTATAAGGAAAACATTTTATAAAATTTTTAAAGCACAATAAAATGTGAGTTGATATCATTATTAGCCAGATTGGTATTATCTGAAGGTATAATGAACATGTAGTCCATTAATGATCCTAGAAAGGGATAGACAATATAGGCCCTATTTTGGGGGGGAGGGGCAGGCGGGGCAATTGGGGTTAAGTGACTTGCCCAGGGTCACACAGCTAGTAAGTGTCAAGCATCTTAGACATGATTTGAACTCAGGTCCTCCTAACTCCAAGGTTGGTGCTCTATCCACTGTGCCACCTAGCTGTCCCCTTACTTTTTGAAAAATAAAACAAGAGAAACAATTGTGGTTTGAGGTAGATCAGAATGGTCTTCAATAATATGATGGGTCTTCGGACTAAGTATTAAAAAAATGTAAGATTTAGTTTAGAACAGTCATTCACCAACCTATTGGCCAAAGAGCCCTGGGATGCCTTGTGGGTGTTACAACTGGCCCGTGCCCAGTCCTCTATTTTCTCAATCAACAGATGTCAATAGCACAACTACTATTTTTCGGTAGTCCAAGAAACTATCTGATCTTAAAAAGGGGTTCTCATACTTGAAAAGATTGGGAACTTCTAGACTGAACTGTGGGGAAAGGGGGAAGGATAATTACTATGTCTGACATGGTGAAAAAGAACTAAATGCCCATAGGATGCCTTGGATCTTTTCAAAAGAGGGTACTATAGGAGGGTAAATCTATCATGATTTGTTTGAATGTCAATGAGTAGCAGACTAAAACAGCCTAAAGCAGGATGCCAGCTGCCTATCTTTTTGAAAGACCCATTTATAATTCAATTAAACTAGCCAAAGGAAATACTTTTTTAAAGGGTCTGTTAAAATTCCACCTTACCCATCATTACACCATAAAAAAAAATCTGTCAATGGTAGGTAATATTTTCCTTACATAAAATAATAAACTCAATGAAAACCTTGATGGTGGAGTTTAGCTAACTTTGAAAATGGGTTTCATGATATAGTTAAATCTCTCTGCTCCTACATCTATATTTTATGCCTACTTGGAATTATTTGTGGTTCACTCATTTCACACCAGAAACCTACAATAAAAATGGCATTTTAAATAGAAAAGGTGGGTCACATGTAGGAAATTAGTAATGTTCTACCTACTTCTTAAGTAATTCTTGATTTTCCACATGCTAATGATTCATGTTAGCTCCACCAGTTCTTTCTTCTCCAATCCTTAGAAAAGAAAATCGGAAATCGGGATTTCCTAAATAAAGGAGCCCATGGGACACTTTGGTGCTAGAAATATATCAATGAACCCTATAAGTACCAGTCTTAGACCTAGGAAATAAAGATTTTTTGAGGATAAAGAGAAATTAGAGGATAAAATATAAAAAATTACACCTATTTTAATGCCAAAAATAGTGCTATTCATGGGAAGTAATAATTATGAAAACTAATTTGCATTTATAACATGCTTTTAGGTGTGCAAAGTGCTTCATGTACTTTATCTAGTTTAAGCTTCACAAAAGTCCTTTAAAGGAGATACTAAAGTTACTATTATTCACATTTTGCAGATGAGAAAAATGGGTCCAGGTGAGATGAGGTGACTTGTTCAAGGTCATACAACTAGTAAGTGTGAGAGGTAGGATTCAAATCCACTTCTTTAGTGAATCCAAATCCAGAATTCCATCCATTATACTGTGTTTTCATGATTGAATACTTTATCTTTAAATGGCAAAATTATTGCAACACTAAATGCTCTCACCAGGGTGCATTAAAATCCTAAGGAACACCAGGGTTCCATTCCTTTATTTAGCTCATTTTTCTTATTATTAGCACTGCCACTAGAGGGCATGTAAGAAAGAGAAAGACTAATAAATTACTTTCTTTCTGTCTTTCTTTCTTTCTTTCTTTCTTTCTTTCCCTTTATTCCTTCCTTCCTTCCTTCTTTCCTTCCTTCCTTCCTTCTTTCCTTTCCTTCTTCCCATCCTTCTTCCTCTTAAAATCTCTCTTGTGAGTGTTGGTACACTAAGATGTTTGCATTTGTTAATGATTCTTAAGTTCGTAATAAAAAATATTTTTGTTAAAAAATGAAATAAGTCAATGTTGCTACCCATTAAATATTGTAACATAGAATGTAAGGACATAATGCTGCTTTTGAGATGATCTAGAGCAGTCATTCTCAAAACATGTTCTAGAGGCCTCTGGGAATCCCCAAGACCCTTTCAGTGACTCTGCAAGCTGAAAGAGGGAAGGAAATAAGCATTTATATAGGACCTACTATGTGTTGGGCACCATGTAAGTGCTTTTTACAAATGTCTCATTTAAGTCAGATATTTTCATAATAATACTAAGACATTTTAATTTCCAATATAGTTAAGAGCAATAGATATAACCCACACAAACAAGAGCTCTTTGGGGTGGGGAAGGTTAAGAAATAATTTTTAAGGGTATAAATGGGTCCTGAGAGCAAAGACTTTAAGGATTGCTGATATATTCCAAATCCTTCATTTTATAGATGACAAAAAATCTTAATTTCAAGTTGAAATAACTTAACCAACATCATACTTCAATAATTCATTCATAATCATAATAAGGATGAGAACTTCTGCCAATCAATCAACAAACATTTATTAACGATTTATTGTGTGTCAGGCCCAGTGCTAGGCATGTGGGATGAAAAAATACAAAAAATGAAACAATCCCTGCCCTCAAGAACCTTATTTATAGCCTATAGGTGGAAAAATGAAGTACGTATGTAAGTAGAAATACATACATATAAAATATATGTGTGTATGTATACGTGCATATATATGTATGTGTGTATGTGTTTTTATACATGCATGTTTGCACATATATACATATATGTGTATACACACACAGTTGGTCATTAAGACCAGGAGCTAGCAGCTGAGTGTCTATTATATACCTGATTTGTATCTGTCTAACCTACTTTTGATTTTCTTTTTGAGATTGGAACTTAAAAATCCAACAGCCTCAGCCTCAGCTTCCATGGTAAAAGGGACTATAGGGTTCTGTCACCTAGCTAGGCTCTATTGATGCTTATGTTGGCTTTCAGTAAATACTCTATAAGGCCTCTTGCCAATGCATCTTCCTCAGAGGCCTTCCTCTGGTTGTTTAGATACCAGGACAACAATCAAACCATCCCCCTGTTTTCCCTCTTTCCCTCCACAACCAGACTACCACCTTTCAAGGTTGTAAATAGAATCACAACATTTTGCAGTTGGAAGAAACTTCAAAATTCATCTCTTTTTACGTGTATATTAGCAGAAATTCTTTCTATGACAAACTTAACAACTAGACACCCACACACTCTGCTTAAAGACCTCACATGAAGGAAAATACAGTAACCCAGTCTGCTTGCTGATGTACCTAATTGTTATGAAGTTTCTACTTACATTGAACCTAATTCTGCCTCTCTTGAGACTTAACTTGAGCCTGGAATGCTAATTTTTAATTTCTGTTCCCTGACAAATAAGGAAGGAAGGAAGGAAGGAAGGAAAGAAGGAAGGAAGGAAGGAATTTAAAAAAGCATTCATTAAGATCTCTCTATATGCTAGTCACCGTGCTAAGAACTGGGGCTACAAAAACAAACAAAAAAAGGAAACAGGAATTTATTTATCAACTACTGTATACAAGACACTATACTAAGTGCTTTACAAATACAATCTCATTTAATCCTGACAACAGCCATGGGAAATACTTGCTTTTCTCATCCCCATTTTATAATTGAGGAAACTAAGACAGATAAAGGTTAAGTGACTTACAGGGTTACACAGTTAGCAAGTATCTGAAGCTGGAGATCTTTCTGAACCAAGCCCAGTGAGCTATTTATTGTGCTACTTGGATGTGAAGATAGACCCTGCATTGGGTCAGCAGAGAAGAATGTGGCTTTGGAACTCATCTGTGCATGGTAACCAGAGTTCTTTGCCCTGTTTAAGATAATGGTTAATTTGGAGACCCATCACACCCCTGCACTGTTACTATATACACAACTAATACCTTGCTGTGAGTGACTTTTTATCCAATATTCCAGCTGCATTGTGAACTGGGTAATTAATAAATCACTCAACAAGCATTTGTTAAGAGCCTACTATGTGCCAGGCACTGCTGATACTATGTGTGTGTGTTTAAGACAATAACTCCCTCCAAAGAGCTCACATTCTCTCAGGGAAGATGGCATGCTCATATATTCAGAATATATGTATATATATATATAAAATATATGTATATGTGTATATACATATATGTATATGTATATATGTATATGTGTATATGTATATGTGTATGTGTGTGTGTATATATATGTATGTGTATATATGTGTGTGTGTGTGTGTGTGTGTGTGTGTGTGTGTGTGTGTGTATATATATATATATATATATATATATATAGCAAGCAGAGAGGTGGCTCGAATTAGTGCATAAAGAACCAGCCTTAAAGTGAGGAAGATGTGGTTTCAAGTCCTGCCTTGGAGACTAACAGTTTGTATGACCTAGTAGCCTTGATGTTCCAGTGCCTCAGGCCTCTTTCTAAGACTATAAATTGCAGAGCACGTGCTGATTTGGATGAATAGCGTTTATTTAGCACTTACTGTGTGCCTATACCATGGCTATTCTAATCACTGGTATAATGAGAGCTACCCCAAAGAAGAGGCAGCCTGGTTCTCCCGCTTGGCCTAATCCCTGCAAACCAAGGGTCAGTCACGTGCTAGCTCCTCCTTCTCCCTAGTTCAGGGCCAGAGCCTCTTCCTCCTTTTTCCTTTCTTTGCTAATCTCTTTCTCCATCTTTATCAACAGCTCCCCCCCCCCTCCGGTGTTTCCCATGCCAGGAAGGACTCCTACAGATGGAGGACTGATTTTTGAAAGGCATAGGAAAGATGTTTGGCTATGGAACCTATAAAAAAGGTCCTTCATGGGAAATATAATTGTTAAAAGCTTCCCCTGGTTTCCTGATCTAGCTGACCATCTGTTCTGGTGGTTCATCAGGAGATGAGGAGGAATGTGTTATTTCTACCTTGTATCCTTTTAAATTGATTTTTGAAATCTACTATAGTAAAGTTGGCATAAATGGCATTTTACGTCTCTTAAGACTGAAATTACTTGACTGGCCCAGCTTAGGCCTGTTGTAAAATAGCTAGCCATACAAACACAACAGCAAGACAAACAATTCTTGCCCTCAAAGAGCTTATCTTCTAACAGGGAAAGTAACAAAAATGGGGAAGTGATGGCCAAGGAAGGGACATTTGGCCTGGGAAATGATGGGAGGGTGAGATGAGCAATAAGGCAATCCATGAAGGTTTCCCTTCCACGTGTGAGGGTCATGTCGATTTCAGAATTCTAGAACATGAGCTCAGAGCATCAGTGGACCAACTTGAAGAAGACTATGTGTAATCCCAGAGAATACAAAGGCCGGATCCTGGAAGATTCTGAAGGTGGAATGACAGCAACAACAGGGCAGAAAAGGACCAATGAGTTAGTAAATAGCATTTCCTCATTGGAAGCTCCCCATCTAATGAAATCACAGCCGTTTGTTGTTGTGGTTGTTGTTGATTTTAAACCAAAGATAATTGATTTGGGAAGGGAAAAAAATAGCTCAAAAGTTCTACTTCCATTCAGTAAGACCCGAGTCCTCATCTCATCTCAGATACTTGCTAGCTTCTCTGGCGAGGGCAGAGTATAGGGGTTCCACGGAAAATCACTTAATCTTTCCCAGATTCAGTTTCCTCATCTGAAAAATGGGAACAGTAAACACTTACTTCACAGGGCTTAAATGAAATAGCATATGTAAAGTGTTTGGCAAACCTTAAAGCACTATATAAATGATCACTACTGTTGTTTGTCCCTCATTTTTGAAGAGGATGACATCAGGGAGGTGATGCCATGACATGCAAGTGAATTAGATTTAAGAATGGAAGGGCTATGCAGTCACCAGCCTCACTTTCTCCTCCAGAGCCATCTGGGTCCAGTGGCCAGTTATAGAAGATCAGGATGACTGGAGATAGCCCTGGATGCAGTGGAAGACCTTGGCCTTTTTAAACTAAGGTCTTTAACAGGTCTCTGTTTGACTTATCATTCATGTAAAAGGTGAAATTTGAGCTGACCTTTGGAGAAAACTAGGAATTCTACAAGACCAAGCTAAGGAGGGAATGTGTTCTAAGCCTGTGCTAAAGCACAAAGAGAGGAAATGGAGTCATATGTGAAGAAGCTCAAGAAGGCTGCTTTGAATGGACCATGCAGAAGGCAAGAGAAGCATTTAAAATGAAGCAAGTAAGGTAGGTTGGGGCTAGGTTGGGAAGGATTATAAATAGCAAACAGAAAAGTTTGATTTGATCCTGGGGGAAATAGGGAGTGACTGATGTTTTTAGGCAGGGGAATGGTATGGTTCAAACTGTGCTTTAGGAAAATCATTCCTGCAGCTATATAGAAGATAAAGTGGGAAAGGGAGGAAGTTGGAGTTTCATATCAATATCACTATGGATATAGATTTATAGGTACATGAATATATATGGATATATATTTATATATGTACATATACATACATATATATGTGTACATATGTATGTGTGTACATATATATGTGTACATATGTATGTGTGTACATATATATATATATATTCACGAATGACAATAGGGAAATGATTGTATTTACCTATCATATTGTAAGAGACAACTTTAAGAGCCTGATTTCTTTAGACTCAGTACCGTCCACAACACTAAGCTGTCTTTCAACTACCACTAACATACAGAAAATTAAAGTATGCGTGTGAAGTCATAGAATCTCAATATTAAGAGATACATCAGAGGTCACCCATTTTTATTCCAAAGTTTTACTATGTCAAATATTTGCAGTTTCATCCATGTAATTTCTTCCTCTGCTAGTCTTAATCATTGTTGTTGTTCAGTCCTTTTCAGTGACATCACCATCTTTGGCATGGGCACACCATGCTGGACTGTCCTGTGCCAGCATCTCCCATGTCTTGCAATCGATACTAAAGTCATTCAGAGAGACCTTGAGAGTGTCCTTGTACCTTCTCTCTGTGTGCTCAGTAACAGTTAAAACAGAAGACATTCGTTCTCAATTACCTTCAACAACAATGCTGTTTCTTATGGAGAGTCCCCAAATGAAAATATCTATTTCTTTCCTGAGATTAAGGGCCAAATTCTCTCTGCTGTGATGTCAGTGACATCATGACCTTCTGGGGCTTTCTTGGCAAAGATACTGGAGTGGTTTGATATTTCCTTTTCTAACTCATTTTACAGATGAATAACTGAGGTAAACAGGGTTAAGTGACTTGCCCAGGATCACACAGCTAGTATGTGTCTGAGGACGGATTTGAACTCATGAAGCTGAATCTTCCTACACTCTGTCCACTGCACCACCTAGCTTGTTGTCTACCTGCCCTCCACTCATTTATATATTCCTCCCAGAATTTCATTTTGAAGGAGGTTCTGGGTCAGTCAACCTGCATTCCTCTCCCAGCTCTACTTTTGACTCTCCAGACTTCAATTCACCCCACCCCACTGCTGGGTACATCCCCACTTCTTCTTTTCAGTTCTCTCTTACATGTTATCTGTCTCCATTAGAATCTAATCTCATTGAAGGCAGGACCTGTCTCTTTTTTGCTTATATTTGTGGCCTTGGTGCTTAGCATTACGTCTATAACATAGTAAGAGCTTAATAAATGTATATTGATTTGACTTGACTGACAGTCTAATCATTATGTCCCTATGATAAAGGGAAACATTTGAATTCAGTAGGAATTTGTAGCTAAATTTTATACTTTCAAACACAAAATCAAATCAATCCACCCATAGGCATCTGAAAGCCCTTAAGCAGGTTTGGACCATTTCTCAAAACAATAACCATTTTTAATAAGCAAAATAGCTACCAGGTTTTTAGCTTTTCAGAGTAAGGACAGATGAAAAGGGGCAAATGAAATCATTATCTTATCATCTTTTTAATATTTTTGAATTATATTGATTCAAAGGAAAAGCTTGAAGAGAGAGATGGAAAGAGAGAGAAAGAGAGAGAGGAAAGAGAGAGAGAGAAACAGAGGTAAAGAGAGAAACAGAAAAAGAGACAGAGAGACAGAGAGACAGAGAGACAGAGAGAGAGAGAGAGAGAGAGAAATGGTATGCTTTAAGAAAATTTTCTAAAAAATTAAAAATAAACCATGGAGTCACAATGGCCTAATGATAATGGTTGGGGTCCCTGAAATTCAACAAGAAATGCATATGAGAAGAGAGAAGAAACCTGATGTAGAACAAGCAAGAGGGAAGCATGGCAATTTTTATTCTGCTGCCCATAAGTCACTATCAGCCCTAGGCGTGTTATAAAATCACATGCTATTTTTAAAAAGTGACAATTAATTTGGGAAAATGACTCTCAAATAAAGGAAATTAGGCTCATGTTAAAGCATATTCTAGTGGTTTAGAATATTGAAGTCAAGATTTGTCTCTCTAAGGAACCCACGTACAACTCAGAATCAGTACTACTCCCATGTAAACAAAATAATTTCCAAAATAGTATAACATTTCAAGCACTTCTGTCTAATAGGAGTCTTTTTAAAAATACATTGGAATGCGTTGCAATGTGATCTTTTGGCATGTTTGCTTTAAGAAGGTGCTCTCTGTGACTCAGAATTAGCATGTGCATCATGAGAGTTGAGGTTGCCATGGAAAGTACACATTTTTTAATTGAATAGCAGACTAATAGGCACATAAAACCCACATAACTTGTTGGCACATAAATTGCCTCTCCTGGGGCTGCAATTAAACATACTCCTTTTCAGAAATATTTTCCTAGGACTTTTTTTTCTACCCTAGGTTGGCTTAGACAATAGCCGTGTATTGTCTGCTTGGGATGGAAACTTCCTTTCTCTGCCCCTTGCTTTCAGGACTTCCTATTTACCCAATGCCAGCTCAATTGGGAGATGACCACTAAATTCAATGTTTAAAATCTCCAGGGGTAGCTAGGTGGTGCAGTGGATAGAGCACAGGCGCTGGAGTCAGGAGGACCTGAGTTCAAATCTGGTCTCAGACCAGACACTTGACACTTACTAGCTATGTGACCCTGGACAAGTCAGTTAACCCCAATTTCCTTGCTTAAAAAAATCTCCAAAGGATGCCAACCCTCAGTTCCCTTTGTAATAGCTCTTGGGATCTTCATAAGACACAGCAGAGAGAATTTGGCCCTTAATTTCAGGCAAGAAATAGATATTTTCATTTGGGGATTCTCCATAAGAAACAGCATTGTTGTTGAAGGTAATTGAGAATGAATGTCTTCTGTTTTAACTGTTACTGAGAATACAGAGAGAAGGTACAAGGACATTCTCAAGGTCTCTCTGAATGACTTTAATATTGATTGCGAAACATGGGAGATGCTGGCACAGGACAGTCCAGCATGGTGTACCCACGCCAAAGAAGGTGATGTGATCTATAAACAAAGCAGAATTGCAGTAGCAGAAGGAAATGTGAGATGCACAAATCTAGAGATATCTGCATCCCAAATGTTCAAATGGACCATTTGTGCCTGACTAATTGTAGAGCCTTCCAAGTTCATACCGGACTGATCAGACACAGTAGAACACGCTATACCTGGACTCCAACATCATGATGTCATTGGTCCTATTTGAGTACTAAGGACAAACAACAACTGAGCACCCAGATACTAAGTGATTGGAGATGACAGACCTTAAAGGTCATTTAATCCAATCCCTTCATTTCGAAGATGAGTAAAGTGAAGACCCAAAGAGAATAAATAAATTTAGGATCATAATGGAATGAATGGTGATTTGCATTTTACAGATAAGCAAACTGAGGTTCAGAGTAGTTAATTGACTTGCCCAAGACCCCACCAGAAGTCAGTATCAGCACCAGGATTCAAACCCAGCTCCCTCTCCTTCAAATCCAGTGCTCTTTCCATTCAGCTCAAATTCCACTTCAGGTGTTTACTAACTGTGTGACCTTGGTAAAATCACTTAACTTCTCAGGTTTGGGACTAGATGACCTCTAGCAGTGCCTTTACGTCTACCTCAATCAATCAATCAATCAACATTCATTAACCAGCTACTACGTGCCAGTGACTGAGCTAAGAACTGGGGATTCAAAGACAAAGCATTTCTCTTTCCTCAAACTACTTTTTATCTTAATGGGAGAGGCAATGAGTATATGGGAAATATAGGCATAGGGATTGGATCTGTAATTTCAATGATACAGGAAACTTGCTGAGGAAGAAAATCCTTGTACCAATGAAGGTCTGCATGATCTGTTCAATTTACAATTGTAGAGAGCTGTGTGATGCCCTAATAGATTAAGGACTTGTCCAAGTTCATAGCCAATATGAAACCAAAGTTTCTCTGCCTAATCAGCCAGCTCACTACCTATTATGGCATGCTGCCTGTCTTTATACAAATCTCTGGAGACACTAGAACTAATGTCATAAAATCACAGACTTAGAGTCAGAAGGGGCTTTACAGGTCCAACCTCCTAATTTTTAAGAGGAGAAAAAATGAAACCCAAAGATATCTCACATGTGGTAAGTGGTAGAGGTAAGATTCAAACTCAGATCCCAGGACTACTAAGCTCAGTGTTCTTCCCACTGCATCACAGTGATGAATCCAACACAAGCTAATCTTGCAGGGGAAGGCATTCTGAGCTCTGTAATCCTATCCTCTTCTGACCAAGCATTAAATACCCTCTCTACTTTCACCTGTTCTCAACTACTCTCCCCAATGACCATTCTAAATTAAATCTATCCATTTCTTGACACAGGACTGGAACCTGACATCATCTCCTGTCCCTCGGCTTACAAATTACAGGCATAAACATTTGCTGGGTTCGTTTTTGTTTCCAAAGTGAATGCCCTACCTCCCATAATCCATTGGATGATGTGAGCAAATATACTGGGAGACTTGACCTTCTTACTCTGCATTTTAAAGACTATTATCCAATCCTTGCTCCCTTCCCCATATTTACTTTTGTCACAATGAAACACGCAGAAAAGAGAGTCATTTGAATGCCCATCTTCACTATTTTTGGAGCGCATACTGACAATCTTTCAAGTAGACATTGTATTTCATAAAGAATGCTATTCTAAGATCACTGTGGCTTGAACAATAAGAAAATTCAAGAGTACAGGAGATAGGCACAACAGGATACCCATAAGTAACAACACCTACTTATCAAGTAGGGGGGAGCTTAACAGACTTGTTCCTGGCTGTGACAAATAGTGAGCAGAATTCTGAGTAAATGGTGAGAAGATAAAAATCACACACGCACACACACACACACACACTCGATTGCTCTGGGAAAAAATAGGAGTACCGTACTGAGTCTCTTCCTCAGTACAAATCCAAAGCAATTTAGCATAATAATAATGGATGGTGTTGAGCAGCTGTCTCCCCTTTCATCCCAGTGCAGTGCAGAGTTCACCCACCTTTGTTTTCTTGCTTTTATTCCAGAGTTCATTTTTTATGATGTTCATTTTGTGTGTGTGTGCGTGTGTGTGTGTGTGTGTGTGTGTGTGTGTGTGTGTGTGTGATGAAAGTGGTCTCGTCTTGAAGGAATAGATGAATAGTTCCTTGCACATTCAAAGATACCTTTAACAGCTTGGAACAAAATAAAAATTGTGGTACAGATCAAGGGACTATGAGGAAACATTTTTACAGATTTTAAATAAAATATAAACAGCTGTTGAGAGAAGCATGACACAGTAACAGTTGTTGCCAATCCATTAATAATCTGAACACAAATCCAATATTGTTGATTATGTTTAACCCTCATTTTTCTGTAGAGAAAACCAACAGGCAGACTTGAAATGTGGAAAAGATGGAGTGAATAGCCAATCGGAAGCAGTACAAAGAAAGAGAATAGTAGATGTAACTAGGATTTATGATGTGATTTTTTGTTGTTGTTACAACCAAGTAATCGATATTGTCTAGCTGCGTAATGAGTGGTGCTGATACTAATAGCCTGTTTTTATTGGCTACCATTCAATGAATGTTGGGAAAATGATGAAACACTCTAACAGGTTTTATTTTATTTTTTTTTCTCCCTTTATGTCCCTTACCTATAAAATGCTCAGTTTCTCCCTCTACTTATCAGCATTCTGCCTTCTGAAACACTGGCTATAGCAGCTGAAAGGGTATTTCTCATCTCTCCTTATTATTCATTACTCTGAATTTGGCTGTGCACCTCCAAACTCTGAAACCCAGGGAATGTATAGAATGTCCACAAATCTCAGATAGTGCCAAAAGTCTGACTGATTTAGTCATTATGTAGACAGATTGTGCAATGGTGCATCTGCTAATCTCATTTCCCCAGAAGCAAAGAATTTCAGGGTTGAAAAGGACCCCACCGAACATATAGTCCAGCCCATAACTAAACAACAAACCCCCCAAAACACACAGACGCGCACACTCACACACACACACACACACACACACACACACACACACTATACCATGTGCAATAAGTGATCATCCAACCTTTGTTTGAAGACCTCTACTGAAGAACGTATATGCATTTATGTTTTTAATCTATCAAAGTATCAGAGTGCCATGGACTAGAGTCAGAAGGGACCTCAGAGGTCTTCCGGGCCAATTGCATATTTTTATAGGTCGAGAAATTTGCCCAAGATGACATAGGTGGTAAGTCATAGAGCTGGAATTTGATCCCAGGTCTTCTGAATCCAAATCTAAATTATTTTCCACTGTAACTTATATTAATAGGTACAGATCAGAAAAACACATGCAAAATATGCAGAGCTGTAACTAGCATTTTGTGCACTCAGGAAAGTGGAATGAAAGATGTCATCCTCTGTTGTTGGGAAGGAGTGGAGGATATAGGGAGAGTGGAGCTCACCTTGCGCTCAACATACTCCATCAGACATTTACCTAGTTTAATTATTGTAGTTATGTGTTCTTGGACAAGTCATTAAACCACTAGTTGCCTCGGTTTCCTCATCTATAAAAATGGGGATAATAAAATCACCTACCTTCCAGGATTGTTGTGAGAATCAAATCAGATAATATTTGTAAAGTTCTCAGCACAGTACTTGGCACATCAGTAGACACTACATAAATGCTAGCTATTTATAACCATTATTGTTGTTGTTATAGTTGCTAAGTACTAAATTCAATTGTTTCTAGATTGCAGAAAAATTGCTGTTTCTGTCAGTGTGCTCTGAACTTCAAAGCACTAGGGCAAAACTCCAGTTCCCTCACCTTAACTAGAGTTTGGAAAATGTGATAGGACATGAATACATGGGCTACTTTGTAAATTCTACAGGTTATAAATTGCAGGTTAGAGACCACCCAAAGAAGATCAAAATCATAGACTCCCATTTGCCAAGAATTTTTAGAAATACAAAATTATTTCCATAAAACAACCTTGAAGAATAGGGGCACAATTATGGTTATCACTATTTGACAGGGAAGCAAACTTAGGTCTTGACAAAGTGAATCTACTTATATCAAATCACACAGCTGCCAAGAAATCTGAAGGCGTTCAAATCCACACCTCTCAGCTCCAATTCCAGCATCATTTCCAGTCCACCATGTTGCCTTTCTATTCACTAGTCTATATAAGGAAAATGGCAAAAAAAAAAAAGTCCAAAGTCATTGCTCTTATTTTTTTTATAATCATGAATTAATCATCAACAAATATTTCAACATAGAAAAAACAACAGAAATTTTGAACATCTATTCCATAGTTTCTTTGAATACATTTGCACACACACACACATACGTATATATATGTATATATATAATATATTACATATATTATATATGTATATATATAATATATTACATATATTATATATATGGATATATAATATATTACATATATTATATATATGGATATATAATATATTACATATATTATATATATGGATATATAACATATTACATATATTATATATATATACTATATATATATATATATATGTACATGTGCAGGCATGTATGATGCCTAAAGTCACTTCCCACTCATTGAGGTACACAAATATGTTTAACAGAATTTTATAGATGCCTCCTCCATCAACCGCCAATGTGATTTTCTTAAAGAGTAAGCTTGTATCTAGCCCTGATTGATGAACTCTACTGGTTCCATATTACCTCCAGATTCCAATATAAACTACTTTTCCATTTAAAACCATCAGAATCTGGTCTCTTCCTACCTTGCCAGTCTTCTTACATTTCCTTCCCCTCCAAATACTCAATGTACCAGCAATGCTGATCTATGTGAAGTTTTTGAACACAGCATTCAATCCCTGTTCTTCATTCTGTTTGTACTATGCCTAGAATGCCTTACCTCTTAGTTTTTTTCAAGACTCAGCTGAAATCCCATCTATTCCAGGAGCTCTTTCCTGGTCAGCCTAGCTACTAATGGCTTCCCATTTGAGAATGTTTTCCATCAGCTTTGTATATATCTTGTAGCTAACTGATTGTTTACGTGTTGTCTACGTATTTAACCATGTATTTAACAAAATAGTAATACAATTTTTATTTGTCTATATCCTCTCATACTACTTTTGGTGTACTTTCATGCTTTTAGAAAACATTTAATTGATTGTCATCTGTTTTCCATTCTCACCCTCTTCCTTTTCTCATCCCAACCCTGGAACCATGGGCTTTGATAGGTGACTTTTCACCTCATGTTGACCAAAAGCAGGCCACTTCACCACTTCTGGATCATCTCCAAAGCAAACTCACCTCCTAAAAGTTTCCAAATCTAACTCCCCAATATATACTGCCTTTCCCTATTAGTGTACAAGGGACCATCTCGTTTTTGTATTTGTACAATGTTTGACAAAGCACAAGGTTTGACAAAGAATAAGCATTTAATAAATCCTTTTTCATTCATTTTCATACATATCTATCATGACTGTGCTTCTTTTAAGTCCCAATTAAAATCACTTCTTTTGTTGGAACCCTTCTTAATGTCTTAATTCTAGTCTCTTCCTTTGACAATTATTTCATATTTATCCCAAATATAGTTTGTTTTGTATAAATTTCTTTGCATGTTTTTTTTCCCAGTTAGATTGTAAGCTCCTTGAGAGTAAAGGCTATCTCTTCTCTCTCTGTCTCTCTTTGTCTCTGTCTCTTTGTCTTTCTCTGTTTCTGTCTCTCTGTGTCTGTTTGTCTGTCTGTCTCTCTCTCTCTCTCAGTTTATTGATTGATTGATCCACTAACCCCTGACTTTTTTAAAGAAACTGTCCCTCAGAAACAAGTATAATCAAGTAAAACAAACCACATTGGCCAGAGTCTTATCCCAGAGATTTTGATCAACACAAAGCCCTTTCCTAATCTGATGTTCATTTCTCTCATCTCTATGCGTTTGTATGGTTTATTACTACTACTCTCCATTCTCATGAATTTAATGGATTCACTTCTAATTTTTCCTTTTCTAAAGGGCAGTTAAGAGGCACAGTAGATACAGCACCAGGCCTGGAGTCAGGAAGACTCATCTTCATGAGTTCAAATCTGGCTTCAGACACTTACTAGCTGTGTGACCCTAGGCAAGTCATTTAACCTTGTTGACTCAGTTCCTCATCTATAAAAATGAACTGGAGAAGGAAATGACAAACTATTCCAGTATCTTTGCCAAGAAAATACCAAATGGGCTCAGATTCTTAAAATCTAGCCAAAGGCTCATATTCTTAAGATCTGGCCTGCTTGCATTAGTGATACAAATGCTTAGATTCCTTAAGAGTCTGGCCAATATGGCAGATCTTTAATAAACCTTGTTTCTGGCTGAAAGAAGGCTTGGGTCAAATTCATTTGGGCAGGACCCGCATGTTGTGATTTTGGAGTCCCAGCACCCCTAAACCTCTAAACCTCAACAGGCCCATATAGGGAAGCTGCCTAACTCCAAGTTCTTCTCCAGTCAAGACTGGAAGGTATGTAAGCCTCTCCAACTCTTTCTTGCCCTGCAGTTGACTTTGCTTTCCAAGCACCTAGGAAGGCTTGGAGGTGCTTTTGGGGCATACAGGTATGAGGCTGTCTCTCATTCAACCTGATGCTTTCAGGCTTTTGGTTCATCAGTTTGGATCGAGGCCATGGACCTGGGTATACCTTCCACAGCATAGAGGACAAGGCCAGACACCCTACCTGGAAGTGTATGTCCAATTCTGTCAATTCTCTCAGCACTAGGGAATTGGGAAAACTGCAGGTGCTTTTTGGTTGTCTGAGGCTCACTTACTCCCTTCCCTCTACACCCCAGGATCTTCCTTCATGGAAGTTACAGGGAAAAGTTAGAACAGCTAAAAAACATCTCAGCAGATTCTGGAGGTTTTGTCATCATCATTAAGGAGTTTTGAAACACCCTCTTACAACCCTGGCCACTCCCTTCTCCCACTCCCTTCCCTTGAGTCAAGAGAGTATCTGTTAATCCCCCTGAATTCACCCTCTACAGTATGGGCCCCACTGGCAATGTTGGGCCCTGGGGCAAACTTTGCCTGGAAGCATGACCTAGGTCAGCACATCATGCTCGAGGTAAAGAAGCTAGCCTCTGAACTTGGGTAAGCAAGCTCTTTTAAAGTTGTAATTTTAACTGTTAATGATGAGGATGTTGATTCTCTGTGTAAAGTAATTTGGAACTGCATTTAACAAAATTGAAGTCCCCTGATTAGTAATGGGTTTGTTTCAAGTTTCAAATTAGTGAACTTTTTGTATCAGTTATGTAAAGCAACTTTTCATGATCTGGTTACTGCTAAAACAATTTTGCTATTGGTTATTGTTTTAACGTGTAAACTTGCCAAAAAGTTTGTTCGGGTTTTGACTTGCTGAGAATTTGCAAGTGTATCTCTAATCAATCTCTAATGATTGGCTTTTTGCACCAGGACAAATTTAAGTTTGAGATGTAAATCCTTGAAAAGTTTTTCCTAAACTGTGATTAGTGAAACTTGCTGTGTGAAGTAAAAGCTCATAAGATTTTATTTTGAGTTCTCTGATGGATCATAATAATCTATCGATAATCAATAATCCACCATCTGAGAGAAATGCCACAAGCTACTTAGAGAATGTGATACTGGTGGGAAGTCAGCATTGGGAAAAGCTGAGAGGACAATTTTATCCTCAGTCTAAGATGGGATCCTCCTGGCTCAGTTTTCCCATTATGTTCCTTTGAAAAGGAATGTTACCCATGTGGCTGTTTCTGAATCTGGCTATGAGGTGGATTTGATACTGCATGGTTGGAAAACAGAATTATCTGAATCCAAACAGAGCTAAGGATGTTTTATCCTGTCATATTTGGGCCCTAAATCTAGTCCCTGCTTTATCCTTTTATAGTAAATTTCTGTAATCAGAGCAAGTGGTCAGTAAAAGATCAATGCAAGTGTGTGAGATCTTGCTGTTCAATACCCCCAAATAACTGAAATTAAATCAAAAACTTTTTTAGTTTGGTTTGGGGAGGAGAATTTGAGTGATAGTTGAAGTGAAAGTCAGCCTCTGGCAAATTCATTTGTATAACTATTGAACTCAGGGGTGGAAAACTTCTACTAACAAAAGTGTTGTTAGCAAATGGGGTACCAGCCCACTCCCCCCATCATCCCCTGGATTCACCCTGTGCTCGGAGTCAATCTCTTTGGGAACTCCTAGAGGCAGGGATAGCTCTCTGCCCCTTGCCATCAGGAAGCAGTTTCAGAAGCCAAGACCTTTGTCCCTTACTCCTAAAGAATTTGGGTCTCATTGTTTGAGGCGGGAATGATAGGGATGGGATCTGAACCCCTAAAAGGAAAAGACCATGTCTTAGGAATCTGGGCTCCAAAAAGGAAAAACTCTGGACTTTCCCACCTGGATCTCTGGAGTTCACTTAAGGCTATAATCCTATCAACTGGCCTTTCATTGTGGCTATGGCCAATCTCCCAATTCTGTTCTGTTACCTCCCAATTGCCCCTGGCCACTTCCCACCCTTAATCCTATCTAGACTCCATTCTCCCTTGGCCACATGGTCCAGGTCTCTGGCATTCTGTTCACCCCTGCTTACTGGCCATTCCCATCCAGATCTTCCTTAGACCCCTCCTCCAGTCATTCCAAACTACCTGGCCACTCCTAGATCCCTCCCACAGTGTTTCTGTATATAAAGTCAATCTTGTCTCCATTAATGTGCACAGATTCTTAAAATCTAGCCAAAGGCTCATATTCTTAAGATCTGACCTGCTTGCATTAACAATACAAATGCTTAGATTCCTTAAGAGTCTGGCCAATATGGCAGATCTTTAATAAACTTTGTTTCTGGCTAAAAAAAAATACCAAATGGGATCACAAAGAGTCATGCATGACTGAACAACAACATTCTACTCAAAGATCAGAAGCTCTTTGAAAGGAAAGAATTTAGGATTTTTTTCCAACCCTTTTCCTTCAGTTCCTGGCAAAGTGCCCTGCCCTTAATAGTCACTTAATACACGTTTGCTGAAATTAAATTAATTGAATGACAGCACAGCTAAAAGCTGTCAAAGAAATTGGCTCAAGTATCAAAGGGTCCTTTGATAAGCTGATAGACTGAATTGAGTCAGGATTACCAAAATTGCATGTTCCTGGTGGGCAGAATTCAGTACCATCAAATATCAATACATTGGTAGATCTATAAACTCATCAGTGCAGTACTCTGCCCACCAATAAAAATGTCAACCCATCTTCCCCTCGTTTAATGTAATTATTTTCTTTATTAAAGGCTGAGTCTCCCTATCACAATCAGACTGGAAATGAAGAGCCACAGGCCTTATCCCATTACCATTTGGCATGGGAACTTTGATCTTCTCCATTTCTACCATGGGCTAATTTTTCCTTCCCTAGACAAACTGGTGACCATGAATTCCAAGGGGTTCACCATATATTGGTGTGGGACTTAGGGAAACCATCTGATTGTCATAGGCCCTTACATTTCAGAACTACTGAGCACAAAAGATCCCCTTTCTTAGCCTCCCTGGTCCTTGGGATTACAGACATGAGTCATTGCACCAGGCTGATGTGACTCTTTCCAGTACCTTTCTATAAACTGTCCAAAAAGGAGCCATTGAATGATAGAATCTAATGATTTTAACATATGGGTTCCAGACACCTTATTTTAAGCCTATACTTTTTTTCCTACTGAAGCACATGCTTAACAGTAAACAATACATTCAGTAAGTTCTTGTGGAGTCTTATAATTTGAGAGCTATAAGGGATGTTAGAGAATATCTAGCCTAATCCTTTCATTTTGAAGATAAGGAAACAGTCCCAGCAAGAATAAATAACTCAGGATAAGGTTCCATACCTCAATAGTGATGGAGCTGATTTCCAGATTCTAAATCTTTGGAATGTCCATCTTGCGGTGTAATTATGTGACTTGGGTCTGCCACATGTGATATTTCCTATAAGTTTATTTAAAATTACTGTCATTAAATCACAACAAGATGGGACAGAGGATAGGGAAATGGACCTGTAGCCAGGGAGACCTGAGTTCAAATCAGGCTTCTGATGCTTACTAGCTGTGCACCTTGGGAAAATCAATTGACCTCTAACTCAGTTTCTTAATTTTAAAACACTGTTAACACTACCTTGATATGATGGACAGCAACTTAAATGGGGGTTTTGTTCTTTTTTTTTTTTAATTCTGATTGCAGAAGAAAGCATGGCACATCCAAAGAAATCAGAAATAATTCTCAATATCCCCCACCTCATACCTGCCATTTGAAGTGCTTTACTGTAGAGGGTGATGACAACTAAAATGGGAAAACCATGAGCACACAGAAACATACTTAAGACACAAATACTGTTATAATATATCACTGCATAACAAAATTACAAACAAATATCATCAGTTATAACCAAGGTCTCTTTATTAATGGATACTCCAAGTTTCAAGTCATGCAAAAATGTATTCCTGATTCATACAAAGCAATCAAAAAATAATTTCATCCTTAAGCTTAGATTAGGAAAAAAAATAAAAGATTAAAGCAAGGAGCTACTAATATCTGAAGAGTTGGGTGAAAAAGTGCAGACCAAAGGTAGATGAGCAGCCCTGAAAAGGGTTTGACAAGCCCTCAAACTAGAGGTGCTAGTCCTTCCTGAACAACAACTGATATAGGAAATACAAGAAAATAATACAGATCTAAATGGGAACTTAGTGAAATCCTGAATAATTAATAAACTGAATAATAAATCAGCAAAATAATTAACAGCTGTATAAAAGAGAATGATAAAAATTAGACAATGTACCAAAATGTTGGGAATGTTGCTAAGTCCTCAAAAAAATTTTTTTTTTATCTCTAAAAGCATACATTAACTAAACAGAAAAAGAATAAGTGAATAGGGCACACAATCTTTAAAACATGACAATAAACAAATTAGTTAACTCAAAAGATCAAAAGAAGAAATCTCAAGTATTGGAGGAGAAATAGTTAAAATGAAAAGGGCAGCTAGCTGGCACAGTGGTTAGAATATGAGACCAGGAGTTAGGAAAACCTGAGTTCAAATCTGTCTCAGACACTTTCTAACTGTGTGATCCTAGGCAAGTCATTTAACCCTATGTTCTTCAGTTTCCTCATCTGTGAAATGATCTGGAGAAGGAAATAGCAAACCACTCTATTATCTTTGACAAGAAAACCTCAAAAAAGGTCGCCAGAGTTAGAAATGACTGAAAATGACTAAACAAGTTAAAATGAAAACAAGACTATAGAAATTTAAGTAAAGCTTAATGCTAGTTCTTTGAAAATACTAACAGAATTGATAAACTTTTCACTAACCTTATGTGTTTATGTGTGTGTGTGTGTGAGAGAGAGAGAGAAGAGAGAGAAAGGAGGAGGAGAAAAAGAAGAAGGAGGAGGAGGGAGGGAGGAGATCAAATTATCAAGATACAAAGTGAAAATAAGTATTAAAAAGAAATAAAATAATTGTCATAATCTCTACACAATTACATGCTAATAAAACTATGAACTCAAAGGAAATTGATTAATACCTACAAGATATTTAAATTAATAAAATAAGAAATAGAGATTTTACAAGTCAAATCTCATAAAGCAAAATGGTGTAACTCTTAAAAAAAACTACCAAGACGGGTCCACTTTTTGGTGAAAGGTGGTCAAAAAAGTAGTTATCTTAGAGCAGAGATTGAGTATCTGAAAGGAGGAACCTTGTTACCATGTCATAATCTATTTTTCAAGGAGATCAGATGTGATCTTCCAAACTCCAAGTTTTCATTTTGAGAACAAAGAGGAAAATAAAGTATACAATTTCTTAGTCTTCCAGTAGTAAAGTAGTATCTCTGAGTATAAGGTCACAGTTAATGAAACAGGTGGGGAAAGAGGAGGAAACACTGCAAAAAGAATAGAATTGGTTGTTGATTTTTTTTTAATTTTGCCACTGGCAAAAATTCCACTAGTAGTCACATAATAATTTCATCCATCTAAATATAAAGTATTCTATTATTTTGGTGGTAAGCTCAAGACAATTATATACCTGTCAGTTAGTCCTCCGAAACTCAAAGCTGTCACAGTAAACAGTTGAACGAGACCCAGGGAGTGAAGATTCCGAAGAACAAGGATCTGTCGCAGCTTCCCTGAGTGACCTTGGAAATGTAATTGAGCCTTTCCAGGCTTCACTTAGCCCTTCTACAAAAAGAATATTTTAATATGTTCTTCCTGGAGGTGTTAGAAATCTTCAATGTGTTCAGAAAGCTCTTTGAAATGTTCCACTGAGTAGGTTCAATATCTGCCAATAAATACAAAGGTTGGCTTTCAATTACTATCATTGGGTACCATGACCTCTCAGCAATTTAGCAGGAAACAGATCAGACCGGAGGAAACTTCGAGATTTGTATTTATTAATTATCACTGGATATTTGTGATGGAAGGAAAACTGGGGAAATTTACAATGCCATATTACTAAAAAAAAAAAAAAAAAGTCATCTGGTTTCCAAGCCCAGGGGACCAGGGAAGTATTTAGGGATACTGAGAAAAGGCATTTTTCAATCATATATGAAACTGCCTGCCAATCATAGTGATTGGGGGGGTAGGGGATTCATTCTGTGATGAAAAACTTTGCAAGAAAGATGTTTCAAAGGTGATATGAACACAGGGTGAAAAAGCGAGATGGACAGTTCAATTAACTGGAAAAGTAAGACAAAAAAAAAATCAAATCAATTGTGGGAAGAAGAGATGGGGGAGGACTGAATAACCTCTCTTTGCTAAGGATTAAGCCAAATAGCTTCATACATTATTGCTAAAACTCAATGCGATTCTGCAGCAGACTTGTTAATTGCCTGCTAAGGAAAAGGTACTATTCATAAAACCAAGACCCTGTTTTAAAAGAACCTACTCTCTCCTTAGGGAATACAATGGTCATCAACATAAATAATGAGTCAGGGAATAAAAGGGGCCCAGAGAGATCAGACAAAATGCTCCAGGAAACCGAAATTGCAAAGAACACTTACAGTGGTCAATCCAAGGAAGATTGCATCAGAAGTATTTGGATGGATGGCCCAGTGCTCAAAATGTTGTACTTGGAGCCAGGAGGGCATGAGATCGAATCTTGTCTGAGGTATTTACTGACTATATGAGCCTGTACAAGTAACTTTATGAAAATCAAATGAGTTAGCATACATAAAATGCTTTGCAAACTTTAAATCACCATGTAAAAGGCTAGCTCTTATTATCAGAAAGGGCATCTCTTAATCCGTGCCTTCTAGGAATGGCAGGTACTTTGTTCAAAAGCACAGGACACAGGAGATGAAATGTGGGAGTCAAGGACCTCAAGCATTTGTCTGGAACTTGTATCAGAATATGAGGGCAAATGAGAAAGAAGGCTGGAAAGAGTTTGATATCTTTGAGATCTTGAATCAGTCTTCAATGGCTAAGATGCCTACATTTATCCTAAAGGAAATAGGGAGTCATTGAGCATGATACCAAAATTATAAGTTAGGTTGTATATTAAGACTATTTTGCAAACAACATGGAAGATAGAGATGTCAAAAATGTTGCCAACTAATTTGTTGGCCATTACAATAGAAATTTCTATTTTACTTTGCCTGGAATGTCTCATGATGCAGTAGAAAACACCTATGAATTTGAAACCAGGGAATTTCAGTTCACGGTTCAGCTCTATCTTTTGCTACCTATGTGGCCTCCAGCGAGTCACATGACCTCTCTGATCCATTTCCTCTTTTGGAAAATGAAGAGCTAGACCAGGTCCCTTCCAGCTCTAATTACATGAAGTGGCTCCAATCATTTCTATTTTAAATACATTGCCAAGCATAAATGTCATTCATCAGAGTTGATGTATCTTTGGGATGAAGAGGAGGGTTGGCCTGAACCTGTGAAAACATTGATGTGATTAAGGCTATCCATCAATGCAGTTGAGTATTTTCTCTGTAATATAAAGTCATAGACTGTTGTGTGGGACACTGAGATGTTAAGTAATTTACCTGACTATGTCACAGGCAGGTCTTGATCCCTGATTAACTTTGGGCCACTAGTCCCTATTTTATACTGCCTCATTCTTTTGGGGGAATGAATTGTTAATAACAACAATAACAAATTTATAAGGAGGTTTAGGGTTTACAAAGAAGTGGTTTTGGCATAGTTGATCTTCATCTCTACTTTTTATTTTATTTATGCATTTATTAACTTATTTTAATCTCCACTTTTTAATTCAGACATTGCAGGATCAGAGTGCCTAAGTCACTACCTAAGTTTAGGCAGGTGGTAAGGGTTAACAGCAGGACACAAAATTATAGCTTCTTACTCTAAGGCCAATGTTCTTTCCACTATATCATGATAAAGGTAGAAAGAAGAAATAGCATTGCTAAGCAAAGTAGGGAAGGGTTAGATGCAAAAATACTTCTGCAAACTTGGACAACATTTCAGATTTCTTAAATTGTGGCAGCTGGAAATGAACATGAGGCTACAGATGAGGTCTGACAAAAGCAGAATCTAGTGGGACTATCACCTTCCTATTCTCGGAAGCTATACTCCTCTTAATGTAACCCAAAGATAATATTAGCTTTTTTGACTTCTGAATCTGATTGAGCTTAGTGGCCATTAAAACCTCCAGATTCTTTTCAGAATGAATGCTATCTATCCGTGCCTTCTCCCCCACTATATTTATGAACCGAATCTTTTTTGTACCTCGTACACGATTTTACATTTATTCCTATTGAATTTCCTCTTATTAGATTAAGTCAAGCTAAGAGGAGGGGTGTATAGAGTGCAAGACCTGGAGTCAGGAATACTTGATTTAAAACCTGAACTCTTAGTAAGTGTCTCAGTAACACACTTAGTAGTTTTGTGACTCCGAGCAAATCGTTAAACTTCTATTTACCTCAGTTTCCTCAACTATAAAATGGGGATCATAACAGCAACTATACCCTCAGGGTGTTACAAAGATCAAATGAGATGATATTTGTAAAGCACTTAGCACGATGCCTGGCACATAGTAGGTGCTTAATAAATGCTTGTTTTCTTCCTCTCTGATCTGTCAAGATTCTTTTGGATCCTGAATCTATTCAGTATATTAGTTAACTCTTCTGGCATTTTGTCATCTTTAAATTTGATTGACATATCATTTTGCCTTTTACAAATCATGAATAAACTCATCCAAGTGAATATGTATTTTATTTGAAATGGTTAGTCATTAGCTGAATTCTCTACTCAGTTTTACGTATGTAACAGTCAATTAGTAAGTATTTTTAAGTACCTACTATGTGCCAGGTACTGGGGATACAGAGATGAAAATTCAATATTCTCTACCTTCAAGGAATTCACATTCTATTGGAATATAGAGACACTGCTTAAGTAGGAATAGTGTTGAATTTAGAAAGCAAACTTTATTAGAAGTTAAACATTAAAAATAACATAAGAGGTAATACACAAGAATTGTCCCTAAACCTTAGGGAGAATCATAAATGAAACTAGTAGGATTGGCATACCTTTAAAAAGTGAATGTGGCAAAAAACAGGGTGTGATTTTGCAAACTGATATACCAGGAGACTTAAGCCAGTGAAGTACCTGAGCTGGGAAACTCTGAGTTTCAGTAGGGTGAAGGTTAGTCGGGTGTTCACAAAAAGTCCAACATTAATATGGTAAGCCTGAGGGAATGGAAGGTCACCAGGTTGCCTAAGAAAGGGAAAACTGCTCCAGAAATGGAGCAGGGCAAAGCTTCCCTTTCAATAAATAGGGAAATCAGGTGGATGAATGGCTATTGAATTTCCAGTCAGGGTAAGATAAGAAGACTTAGTCTAAAAAAAAAAAAGTGACCAGGTCAAAAAGTGAACCAGTATATTCCAGGAAACTATTCTGGTGATGGCATTGAATAACAGGATTATTGTGAAATCACTTTTTTCATCTCTATTTCCTAACATCCTATAATTATGGCAAAAACAGTTCAATGTACATATAATAAATCTCTAAGGTAAGATTTCATGCTCATCAGTTAGTGCACCTTACTCTCAGCTGGACCAACAAAGTCTTTTATGACATAGGCCAAAAATGGCTTGGACAGAATGGCAACATAGCAGTGTTTTTTTGTTTGTTTATTTGTTTTGTTTTTTTGTTGGTTTTTTTTATAGCAGTGGTTTTTTAAAATAAACTTTCACCTCCTTCTGATTGAAAACAGCCCCAAACTTAAGAATGTACCAAATGTCTTTTGTAAAATTTAAGAACACTTCCAATTCTTTACTCAATTCAGTTGAATTCATTTCACCAAAGATTTATTATTCCACTTCTAAGTATAAAGAATAGTACTAGGAATCATGCATATTTTTCAAAAGGATGGTCCCTGCCTCAAGCAACTTACATCCTACTTAAATCATAATACCTGTGCAGCAACACTTCTTCAGATGCAAGTGTCTTCCCCTTCTCCATCATGCCAGCTTTATTTTCTAAATAGAAGATAAATAAATTCTTGGTGTTAAATAACATCAAGAAAAGATGGAAATGAGGGTAAAGAAAATACTCAGGTAATGGAAAAGAGACAGAGATTTGAGAGCAATCACAAGCTCCTGTAGAAATGCTAGTATGATGAGGTGGCACTTTCTGTCTCTTTTTCTCTACCTATGAAGGTGCTCACACTTTTGCTTGGAGCATTCTTTGGGAGGTCTGACTTTGTGGGAGTGAGTGGGTGTCCTATCAAACAGTGAGAAGAAAACTGACTAACCAGTAAAATCAATGTTTATACTCAATGACATCTATGCAATTAGTTAACTAACATTTATTATTCACCGACTGTATGCCAGGAAGATGATTCTCAGATTTATTTTTCAAGCTCTAACTAACCCTTTGCTGACCTCCAGTCTCTTATCCCCAACCGCCTACAGGATATCTCAAAGTGGATGTCCTGTAGACATTTTAAACTCAACATGTCCAAAACAGAATTCATTTTTTTTCCACCTCAAACCCTATTCTCTTTCTAACTTCTCTATTACTATTGAAAGTACCACTATCCTTCCCCTCACTATCACTCAGGTTTGCAATCCAGGTGTTATCTCTGACTCCTAAATCTCTTTCACTCCCTACATCCAATTTGTTGTCAATTCCTGTAGATTCAACTTTCTAATATCCCTCAGATATACTCCCTCTCTCTTCTGACTTAGCTACCACCTTGGGTCAGGCCCTTTCACCTCATGCTTGAACTATTGCAATCACCTTCTGGTTGGCCAACCTGGCTCACATATTTCCCAACTTAAGTTAATCATCCACTATGCTGTCAAACTGATCTTCCTAAGATATAGGTCTAACCATGTCACTCCCCACCACCCATTCATTAAACTCCAATGGCTCTCTATTACTTCCAAGATCAAATATCAAATCTTCTGTTTGGCATCCAAAGCCCATCATAACCTTCTCTCCTGAATTTCCAGTTTTCTTACACTTTAAGTCCCCCAACCACCATCATAACCACCATGTACTTACCAATCCAATGACACTGGCTTCCTTGCTATTACTCAAACAAGAAACTTCATATCCCAACTGTGGGCATTTTCATTAACTGTCATCCGTGCCTATAATTCCCACTCTCCTTGTGTCAACATCCTGGCTTCCCTGGCTTCCTTCAAGTCCCAACTAAAATTCCACATTCTACAAGAAGTATTTCCCAATCCCCCTTAGTTCTAGTACCTTCTCTCTGATGATTATCTCCAAACATCCTGTACAAATCTAGTACGCACATAGTTATTTGCTTACTATCTCCACCATTACTGTGAGCTTCCTGACAGTAGGGACTAGTTTTGCCTTTCTTTGTATCCTCAACATTTATCACAGTGGCTAGCAAATAGTAGGAGCTTAATAAATGGTTGCTGACTTAATTGGACTTTGTGGGGGAAGAACAATAGGGAATAAGATATTCCATGATGAAATATAGAGAAAGATGTCCAGCAAATTCTCTATGGTACAGCTGGTGAAGTTGATGGCCCAGTTTTCTAGAAGGCAAACAAGAGTTTGAGGGACAATCTTTATAGGAGTGGCCAAAATATATGAAGGGAATGTTGTAAGCTGAAATATCCAAATGGTACCTTTTTCCTTTGATAGGTAGATAGAAAGATGAATAAATGAATGAGTTGATTATGCCCTATCAATTCAGTCTTTTGGAAATCTTATGAAAAATGAAATATAAAATATTGGGTGGGTAGAATTGGAAAGTTTAAACCCTAAGACCAATGACTATCACTTACTTAAGTCATAGTAGACAGGAACACTCTACTTTTTACCTCTTAATTTTGCTTAGTAAATATACTTTAATCTATATGGAAGAAAGAAATCCTTTCAGGTAACTAGCAGTTGGGCAAAGATTAAGATCCTAGTGCATGGAGTTGGACATGTGTTGTCAAACAAAGAACAGTTTATTTAACTGCTCTTTTTTTGACTGTCATTACAGTAATGGCCATTTTAAAATATCAGTTGGACTTAAGAGCAAAGGAAGAAATATGACCATTCCCAAATATTCAAATAGGTCTTTGATTCCTTTGATTTATAAGTGCCTTTCAATGATCCAGATGGGAAACAGTGAATACCTATCCTATATGACTCATTCATTTTCTAGCATAAGCTAGCTATAATAGTTAATCAAACATGTTAGAGTCCTTCCTCATCATTTGCCAACATTAAGAGGGTACCAGTGAAACACACTGACTATCTACCTATCATCCTTTGTCCTCTCCATCTGACCAGACCTGCCTTTTCCTCCTATCATATGACCTGTTCTTCAGAGTTCCTCAGTGGTTATATGTTATAAACTGCTCATACTTTTTATTATTTACTTCATTCTTCTGTTATGCCCCTGTAATTCAGGGATCATTGTGTTCAATAGCTCACATCAATACACCAATGCCAGTAGAATTTTGGTTTTACAAAGATGCACTTTCACTTTTATGAGAAGCTGGGGTCATTAAAAGAAGCTTAATTTCCTAAAGACAATTCAACCTGCTCTTCTCCTGTTCAGTTCTGGGCCCCATTCTTCCATCTGTACAGATACACACACATATACATACATGCATCTATACATGCATACATACATACACATATAATATATATATATATACAGAGACAGAAATTACAGATAAACTCTACAGATTTTCCTTTCATATGCATGCTATAATCTGTTGAATAGACTTTCTTCATCTATTCTGTCTTTCCTATGTGAATTGCCAGGCCAAACTTCTCTGATTTATCACAGATCTCTTCCATGAGTCCCTACAATGTTAAAGGACTTGATGCAATTGGCATGTCAGCAAGAAATATGAGCATCTAGAGGACCTCACCATCCCTAAGGGATTTATCTTTGATTTGAATTCTATATTGGATCTACTCCACAACCATGATGAACACCTGTGGTGAGCATATATTTCTCCATTATTTTTAATGCCTCACCTGATTTTATGATAAGATGGCTAATGAGCAAGGTTATTTCTGTTTTGATATGTTTCAAATATCTTTAATGATTTTGATATATGGATGGGAAACACTGTTGCAAAAGAGCCTGTAAGATGGCATTTTGTTCTATGAATTATTCAGCAAACAATAATCAAAGTGAGATCTTATATTCACTACGTATTTTAGTAAATTATAAATTGGTAGGGATTTGGCCTATTGTTGAATTTTGTTTGTAACAACCTGTTTATTCCCTATGAATGCCCTTATTAAGGATGCCTAAGCATTACCAGTTTAGATTATAAATTCATTTGTAAGATTTTACAAGTAATAATGATGAGTGATTATAAGAATTATCATCTTACAAAGCAGAAAGTGATAGTTAAGGAAAGAGCACTTGGTAAGATAGCCAAATAGGCAAAGTTACTTCAAGGGCATTTAAGAATGAAAATGGGAAGAGTAGAACAAGTCAAGAAAAATAGAAAACAGTTATAAGCATCACTGAAACAAATTGTTTTCTCTATCAAGGATGATAGAGCTAGCACATTTGGACCCTAACAGGACAGTCCCAGATATGAGTATGGAGATATAGGAAGATAATAAAGTGGAAAAAGATGGGAGAAATCAGACTGCACCTAGTATATAGAGAGGAAAACTGTGCTGGCAGTGATACAATTTGAGTGTGTCACAGGAATAGCATAGAAAGTATCTGGATGAGGGAAAGCAGCCAAAGGTGTGGGATAAAAACTCAAATCATATTAGTACTCCACAAAAGGTGACCAAAATAGTGCTTATAACTATCATCTTATAGGTCTCCTGCCTCCACCTTTATGAATCACCTATAATACAAATATATTCACAATTTTTCATCTTCCCAGATTTAATCAACATTCTCTTGCCATGATACAGAAGACAACAGCAGTCAGTTGCATAGAACATTAGATTCCAAATAGTATTTTTAACATAAACATGCAAGCAACTTAGTTGGCAATGTATTCCAAAGGACAGAGGCACAAGTAGTATTCCTACTAGCTGGAGTACCCACCATAAAATACTCCCATGGCAAGCAATAAAAACTATGCCCTCAAGTCAACTTTTTAGGAAAAATTCATTGAAGAGAGAGTAGCTTTTGGGGAGGGACCACAAACCTTATAATGAAAGGTATCTTTGAAGAAAACACTTCAACAGACTACTTCTAGAACAAGTTAAAGCTCCTTCTGGGGAAGTTATTGGAAGGGGTAGGAGCAGGTTGAGAATGGACCAGGAAGGAGATCACTTATCATCTGATGGCTTCCTATTTTATTTAAATATTCTTGCTAACTAAGTGCTAAGCTCAGTTGTTTATGTTCTGTTTCTTGTTTTCCCTGACTGCTGATAAAGTGCAAGAGCTGTCAGTGGTGGACGTAGTGGATATAGCTATCATATGACAATGGACAAATCATTTCACCTTGCTCAGCTTCAGTCACCTCTGCCATACAATATAAATCTAACACACACGTGCAAAATTATCCTTCAGTGTTGGAATAAAAAAGACACAGATCCAAGTCTTTCTCTGACATTTACTGTCTCTTTGACTCTGTCCAAGTCATTTGACCTTTTCTGATTCAGGCAACTCTCTAAGACTAAGTTCAAGAACACTTATTGATCTGTTTTGGTAGAGTAATCTTCTTCACCTGCCATTTCCCTACAGCAATGAAATCTCAGTTATAGACCAAGAAGAAACAAGCAAACACAACTAATCTGGAAGACTTCACAGAGTAGTTGTGAGAATCAAATGTTATACTGTATAGAGGAATTTTGGAAACCTTAAAAAACTAGGTATATTTGTCTGTGCATAAACTTTTTCAGTGGTATATAATTAAAATGATTCATTTTGTCTTCTTTGATCCTCTCTATCTCTTGTTTGATCATGAAATTTTCTCCTATCCAGAGAACTAATGGCTATTTTTCCTTCCTATTTCTCTAATTAGTTTATGATGTGATCTTTTATAGCTAGGTCACATATCTTTTTGGAGTTTATCTTGGTGTATGGTATAAGTTGTTGGTTTAAATCCAATTTCTTCTCTTCAATTTTCCTACTATTCTTTTTTGTCAGACAGTGAATACTTATCCCAGTAGATGGGGATCTTTGTGTTTATTGAGTACTAGGCTATGAGATATACTTGGTATATGTTATATACCTAGTCTGTTCCACTGATCAATTTCTGTTTTGTTTTGTTTTATTTAGTACCAAATTATGTTGAGAATTACTGCTTACTACTACTGTAGTAGAATTACTACTGCAGCTTGATATTTGGCACTGTTATACCCCTTTTCATTGCTACTTTAAAAAAAAAAAGTCCACTGGGATTCTTAAAGTTATTTACTCCATTAATTTTGTTATTATTTGTTTCTAGTTATATAAAATAATCTTTCAGTAGTTTGGTTTTCATAGCATTGAATAAGTAAATTAATTTAGGTAGTATTGTCATTTTATCATATTGACTCATCTTGCCCATGGGAAATTATTTTTTTCCAATTATTTCAGTCTCTATTTCTGCACAGTATTCTTTGTAATTGTAGTTATTACAATGTTCTTATGTGTGTCTTGGTAAGTAAACTCCCAAATATCTCATACATGCTATAGTAATTTAAAAAAGAATTTTATATATTCCTGATGGAGAACAAAAAAGTACAATAAATCTAAGATTAAAAGGGAAACAATTGAGGAAGTGAGCGGGGAAGCAATGCAGCACACTTCTCCAAGAAAGATTTCATTTGCAAGCTAAAAAAGGAACTGATTTAAATGTATAAGAAAAGGAACCGTTCCCCTATTGACAAATATCTAAAGCTATTGTTAGGCAGTTCTCAGGGTAGAACCCCAAAATATCTGCAAGTATGTGAAGAAAATTCTTGAAATGACTACTAGAGAAATGCAGATTAAAGCAATTCTGAGATTCCACTTCTCACTCATCAGATTGACAAAGATGACAAAGAAAAAAAAGAGGAAACTGACAAATTCTGGAGGGGATATGGGGGAAAAAAACAGGCCTATTGATTCACTGTTGATGTACCTGTGAATGAGTACAACCATTCAAGAAAGCCACTTGGAATTATACACACAAAGTTACTAAACAGTGTATATCCTTGAACTAGCTGTATCAATCAATAAACATTTATTAATCACCTACTATGTTTCAGGTACTGGGCTAAGTTCTAGGGATACAAAAAGAAGCACCCTCCCCCCAAAAAAAATTCCTGCCTTCAAGGACTTTACAATCTAATCAGGGAAATGTCATTCAAATAATTATCTACAAAGCAAACTATATACAAGAGAAATAGGAGATAATTAACAGAGGGGAAGTTACTGAAATTAAGAGGAGTTGGGTAAGGTTTTATAGAAGTTGGGATTTTAACTGAGACTTAAACAAAGCCATGGAGGTCAGTACTTAGAGCAGAAGAGGGAGAACATTCTAGACATGAAAGGGCAGCTAGACAAAATACCTGGAGCCAAGAGATAGAGTGTGTTGTTCCATAGAACAGCCAGGATGCTGGTGTCACTGGATCAAAGAGTATGTGTTAGGTATAAAAAGACAGAAAAGGTAGGAAAGGTTTTGAAGAGATTTGAATGCCAAAAAGAGCATTCTATATTTGACCCTAGAAGTAATAGAATGCCACTAAAGTTTGTTGAGTGGGAAGTTAACATGATCAGACCTGTGCTTTAGGGAAAATACTTTAGTGGTTTAAGGGAGGGTGGATTAGAGTTGGTGAAGACAAGAGTCAAGCAGACTCACCTGGAGGCTATCACAGTAATTAAGGTAATTAAGGCTAACACTAGACTAGTGGTATTGGTATATAAGGAGGGGGAAGAGGTGGGGGAAGAGGGTATATAAGTGATGTTGTAAAGATGAAATTAACAGACCGTGGCAACAGATTGGGTATAGAGGTAAGAGACAATGAGGAATCCAGGCTGGCTCCTAGGTTGCAAGACTGAGGGATTATAAGGATGGTATTGCCTCCACAGTAATAGAAGGGACAAGGTGGAGGGTTTAGGGGAAAAGATAATGAGTTCTGTTTTGTACATGTTGAGTTCAAGATATCTACTGGTCATCCGATTTGAGATGTCTCAAAAGTAGCTGGACATAGAAGACTGGAGGACAATGTAGAGTTTAGGACAGTTTGGGTAGATTGGAGAATCATCAGTATAGAAATAATAATCAAATCCATGAGAGCTGATGAGATTATCAAGTAGTATAGAGAGAGGAGATAAGGGGGCCAAGGACAGAACCATGAGGGTGGTTAGAGAGTGTAGCAAAGGAGACAAAGAAGTGGTCAAATCAGTAGAAGGAAAGCCATGATAAAGTGACACTCTATAAACCTAGAGAGGAGAGTATCAAGGAGGAGGGAGTGATTAATAGTGTCAAAGGCTGCAGAGAGGTAAAGGACAATGAGAATTGAGAAAAGGCCATTGGATTTGTCAACTAAGGGGTCATTAGTAACTTTAAAGAGAGTAGTATGGTGGAAAGATAAAGTCAGAAGCTAGATAGTAAGTGGTTAAGAAGAAAATAAGAAAAAAGAAAATGGACACACCTGATGTAGATGGCCTTTCTGTAGAGTTTAGCTACAAAGGACAGAAGAGATATAGGATGATCATTAGGGATGGAAGGATCAAATGAGGTTTCTTGTTTTTTTGTTTTTTTTTTTTTCTGGATGAAGGCATTTGTAGGCACAAGGAGAGAATGAAAGTAAGTGGAAGAGTGGGGATGATGGAGGGCACAATCTATTGGAGGAGAAGGGATAAAATAGGGTCACTTTAACAAGGGAAGGCATTAGCCTTGGTAAGGAGTAAGGTCGTTTCATCAAGTGAGACAAAGGTGAAGGAGAAGAAAGTGACAGAAGGCATCTGAGGCATAGGAGATGAGGAAGAGGGAGTTCACAACAAATGGCTTCAATTTTTCTGTAAAATATGAGGCAAGATTCTCAGCTGAGAAAAAATGTTAGGTTTAGCTACACCTCAAAGAGATCAAAGAAATAGAAAAAAATCATTTGTGTACAAATATTTATCATAGCTGTTTTTTGTGGTGACAAAAAAAAAAGAAAAACCTAAAGGATCTCCATCATTTGAGGAACAGATGAATATATTGGGTGGTGCAATAGATAAGAGTGACAGTCCTGAAATAAGGGGGACTCATCTTCCTGAGTTCAAATCTGGCCTCAGAAACTTACTAGTTATGTGACCCTGGGCAAGTCACTTACCCCTGTTTGTCTCGGTTCCTCACCTATAAAATGAGCTGGAGAAGGAAATGATAAACCACCTCAGTATCTTTGGCAAGAAAACCCCAAATGGGGTCATGAAGAGTCAGACATGACTGAAACGACTGAACAACAACATGAATGTGATAAGGTATTGTGCTATAAGAAATGAGGATATAGATTATTTTGATGATTCATGTAAAAACATATAAACTGATGAGTAAAATAACAGAACAATTTATAGAATAACAACACTATAAAGATAAGCAACTTTGAAAACTGTAAGAACTATGATCAAAACAATGATCATCCATGATACCAAAGGACCAATCATGAAACAAACTATGAGAGAAAGGTGATGGACTTAGGGTACAAAATAATATATATGTATAAGCCTGTACATATATGTATATACATATATTTGTGTATAGCCAATAAGGGAATTTGTTTTGCTTTACTGTGCATATCTGTTACAAGGAACTTGTTTTTCTTTTCTCCTTACAAGAGCTGCTCTGGGATGGTCTTGACAATGTGTAATTGTAATAGATAATTATGACTTTAGATATGCAGTAACTGAGATGTGTCTTAGATACATATGTACCTTTAACTGCCATTTGCTTTTATGTCTTTCAGACCAACCATTTCTACTTTCTTGTCAAAAAATCACTGTGACTATTTGAGGATAGATGTGGATTTCATTATAAACACAGACATGAACAAATCACCCTTCATACCAGTTCTTATTCACTTGGGACTTTCGAAGGTACGTGTTCAAGTACCAAAGTAACCCTAAACTAGTGGGTATAAATAACCCTGTTGAAGTGTTAGAAGATAAGTAAACAGGTGAGTCTTTTATCTTCTTCTCTATGTGATAATTGAAGTGAGGTGAATCCCACAGAGAAGTAAATTATACCATTTAAAGATCCTAGTTAAGAAAGTTCTGCATTTTATTTTATTCAACCTTAAGTCCAGAGACAAAAAATTTAATATGAGGCATGAGCCAAGGTCATGAGATAATAGGATCATAGACCAAGAGGTGGAAAGGACATTAAAGGACATCATGGTGGGATATGATCAAAGTCTCTCTCAATTCTCAAGGTATCCAGGATTTAGGTTCCTAAAGCTAAGGGTCAGAAACTAATCAATTAAATCTGGTCTCAACAGTAAATAGGAATAATGGGCATACACACACTTTTCTTTTGCTCTTAAAGAACATCCTCCAATAACAATATCACAATGGCATTTTTTTTTGTTTTTCACTTTATAAACTTTTCCAGATTACTTCCACTCCATGAGCGCTTCTTGCAACAAGTAAAATGCTAAAGCAAAGTTAACAATATAATGACCTCATCTGAAAAAGGCAGGCAACATTCCACATGTGTAGCACCACCCATTTCTGTTTGTTTAAATAATAGAAATGTATTTTTTCTTGTACCCTCCACCCAATTGGAAAAAAAAAGAGATCCTTGTAAAAAATAGGCATGGTTAGGCAAAATAAATTTCCTCATTGGCTATATACAAATGTATGTATGTGTGTTTGTGTGTCTATTGTAGAGATAGAGATAAATATATAGGTACATGGAAGCAGATAAGTGGCTCAGTGGATTGAGCTCTGGGACTGGAATGAGAAAGACCTGAATTCCAATCTGACCTCAGACACTTACTGTGTGACCCTGGGCAAATCACTTAACCTCTGTTTGCCTTAATTCACTGGAAAAGGAAATGGCAAACCACTCCAGTGTCTTTGCCAAGAAAACCCCACAGACAATGTTGTCCATGGGGTCACTAAGAGTTGGATACAACTAAACAACAACACATAGGTATATAGATTGATGTGGATATAGATAAGAATGAAGATAGATATAAATAGATATGGGTAGATATAGATATAAAAAGAACTCTGTACTCTAAATCCATCACCTTTCTCTTAGGGGTATATCATATATTTCATTCTTTGTCCTTTGGAATCATGGATGGTCATTTTATTGACCACAGTTCTTGTACCTTTCAAAGTTGCTTGTCTTTAAACTGGGGCTGAGTAGCATGTCCAGGACCATGAAGCTTGGAAGTTTCTAAGGATGAATTTTGAATTCAGATCTTCCCCATTCCAAGACCTGTCAAGTTTGAGTTTCAGTGGCATGTCCTTTAAAAATTCAAGGTTACCTCAGTGCTGTGATGAAGAGTCAGAGGGAGATGTGAATCAAATGTCAAAAAGAAAGCACTATGCTTGTCCAGGGAGAGATAGTTCACTTACTAAGGAACTACATTTGAAATCACTCAGGACTACTCAACATGAAGATATAAAGAAAAAATTGAAATATGATATCCCAGATGTAAAGTAGGTTGTCTAATTGGCAAAAAATTCTTTCATGAAACAGAGAAAAATGCAAAATTCTTATTGAATTCTTATTAACCAAGTGAAGGAAACTTTTCTTCACCAATGATGGGGACAAAGTAGTAGAAAATTCTAAAGAGGGGACGCATAGTTTTGAAATCATGGACAAACACTAGCTTAATTCAAATGTGAGATTTTTTTTTTTTATCCTTTGACCAAAAAAATGGACACACTGATGTGGGAACAGAGTCAGATCAATCTTAGCATTCTCACTATAAAGAAAACAGAAGACACAGGGGGATTACATTTTATTTTGGTTACTATTAGGTTGCTTTATTATTTGTTTCAGTTACATAGAAAGATATCTCACTACTTAGTTAATTTATTAACCAATCACCATAGGTCAGGCACGTGCTAAGTGCCAGCAATATAAACTAAGACCAAATCAGTTCTGCTCTCAAGGAGTTCACAATTTAATGGGGATGACAACATGCAGACAACTGAGTACAAATCCTTGAAGTAGAATGGGGTGAGGTTGAAGGTAAACAAGTTGTGGAATAAAGACAATTGTAGCTTATGCACCTACATGTGCTAAAGAGGATGAACAAGTAGATAAATTCTATGAAAGTCTTTTTTTTGTAAGGAATTATAAACAGTTTCTTAGTACCTTTGGTTACTTCATAAAGTCTTATTTTACAACTTGTTAAACCCTCCCCAACCCCAACTTGTTTATTTATCGTTACTATTTCTATTATGCAGTTCTCAGCAGTACCTTGGGTTTGAGCTTTAGTCCCCTTGTAGCTATTCTTCTAGAAGCCCCTAGGTGGCAGAGTGGTTAAGGCTCTGGGACCTAGAATAGTGAAGACCTGAGTCCAACTACAGCTTCAGACACTTAGTAGTGCAATCTTGGGCAAATCACTTCACTTCTGCTTGCTTCAGTTTCCTCATCTGTAAAATTAGGATAATGATAGCACCAATCTTTCATGTTGATTGTGAGAATAAAATTGTATAATTTTTATGGCGCTCTTTACAAAACTTAAAAGACTATATGAATTGTGATCATGAGTATTACATATAAGACCATGCCATGCTATCCATCTTCTGCTACCTGCATTTGTTTCCATCTTCTATATACGCCATTTAAAATGAAGAATGTAGACAACTCTTTAAGACACTAAGTTGCTCTAAGCTGCATTGTAGAGTGAGTTTCCTGACCCAGAGATTCTTGTAACAGTAACATCAAAGGCAGGGCCAATCCCCATTCTCCCTCTCCCCTTCCAAAGAAATAGCAATGAGGAATTGAAAGTAAGTAAATAAAGAACCTATCTCTATAGACTTTTGTAATAACCTTTTGACTAGGATAAATACTCAGAATCTGTAAGGTCCTTTTTACATTAACACAATTCAGTTGGCTCCTTTGAGTTTGAATTTTTTGTGAACAAACATTTTCTTTGTCGGAAAAAAAAAATGAAAGCTGATCATGTTCTGCATTCCCAGTGGTTACGCTATTCATACCTTGTCTAATTCAATCCACTTCAGTTCAACAAACATTTATTGAGTATCTATTATGAGAGAGATAACTGTATGCTAGGTCATAAGGGGGTTTTTCCAAAATAAATAACTTTGCCATCTTAGAGAACAGGGTATTTGAATAAGTAGTAATGGTAGATTAGAATAAGCAGTTAGAAATAACCTCAGAATTAAGGTTATGAGCAGGAGATGAATTCTTCTTCAAACATGGGAGAGAAGCAATTAAAAAAAAGATAAAACATCCTTTTGATTAGATAAAATTGAAAAAACTTTTGCACAAGTAAAATAAATGTATTTAGGGGGAAAATGGAAAATGGTTGACTGGGGGAAAATACTTTTGCTTCAAATATTTCAGCTAAGTGTTTGGTATCCAAGACATATAGGCAAATGATGGAAATATATGACTAAAAGCCATCCTCAATAATAAATAAGTGGTTAAAGGAGATCAATAACTATCAAAGCAATGATTGTAGACTACAAATAACCACAAGGGGGGAATTAGGTGGTGTAGTGGATAGAGTGTTGGGTTTGCATTCAGGAAGACTCTTCCTGAGTTAAAATCTGGCTTTAGATGCTTCCTAACTCTGACCCTGGGCAAGTCACTTAACCCTATTTGCCTCAGTCCCTCATCTTTCAAATGAGCTGGAGAAAGAAGTGGCAAACCACATCTTTGCCAAGAAAACCCTAGGTGGGGTCATGAAGAGTTGGATGTGACTGGAATAACTAAACAACAACAACAATAACCAAAAGAATGTTCCAAATCACAAATAAGAAAAATACAAATCAAAACAGTCTTAAGGTTTCACATAAGACCCAGCAAATGGGCAAAAGCAACAAAAGATGAGAAGAGTCAATATTTCATGGGGAAATACTAATTCCTTTTTGGCTGAGCTGTGAATTACTACAGCTTTTTCTGGAAAGCAATTTGGAATTATGCAAATATAGTTGCTAAAATGGCTATACCTAGTGATCTAGAGATTCCAACTGTTAGGCATATGGCCCAAATACGATGCTGAGAAAATAAAAGGCTCCATATACACCAAAATTTCATAGCAGCATTTTTCGTAGACAGCAAAGAATTGGAAATAAAGTAGATACCCATCATTAGGGGGAATGGCTAAACAAATTGCGGTAATTTAATGGTTTTACCATAATAAATGATAAATACAGAAAAGCATGGAAAGACTTGTGTAAAATGCTGCAAAATGAAGTGATTTGGGCCAGGAAAAAAACAATATACACAATAATGACATCAATGCAAATGGAAAGCACAACCAAACAACGCAACTGAAGATGAATATTGTGAAATTACAGAACAAGCAGAGTCCCAAAGAAGACATAGGAAAAAACATATACATGTGTGCATGTGTGTGTGTATACACACACACACAATATACACATATACATTTTTCAGAAGCAGAGGGTACAGAGATATGGGACATGTTTGTATATATCATATTTTTATATATTGGTCAGTTTTGCTTTTTTTCTTCTCTTCTTCTTCACTTTCTTTTTTATCTTTGAAAAAAAAATCTGTTCTATGAGATACCTCTGAAAGGGAGAGGTTTACATAGGGGATTCTACATGTTGTAAAATAAATCAATAAACATTTCTTAAAATAATGAAAAAGAAAGATCCTCAGTAGTTTTTTTTCTTTTATTTGTATAGAACCTTTCTATTGTGAAAAATAACAGAAAATGTATCCCTATATAGAGAGTATAGCATTGCAGAAAGAAACTTTGGAGTCCAGCGCCTGAGTACAAATACTATCCTAAAAGGGTCCATTGAAGGAACTGGAAATGTTCAGCCTAAAGAAGGAAAGGTTCAAGAGGTTACATACTAGCTAATTTTCAATATCTGAAAGGCTCCATTGTGAAAGAGGAATTAGCTTTGTTCTACTTGGCCCCAAAGAGCAGAATTAGGAGTAGTGAGGCAAACTTGGTTTTGATGTTAGGAAGAACTTCCCAACCATTAGAAATGCTCAAAAACAGAATGATCTTCCTTGGTATGGAATGGATTTCTGTGCCCTGAGGTCTTCCAACAAGGCTGGATGGTCGCTGATTGAGGATGGAGACCATCATAGAGAGGTTCCTTCTTCACATATGGATTACACTAGATAATCTCTGAAGTCCCTTTCAAGACAGATAATCTGTGATTCTGTCACATACTCTCCCTTCTTCAAGAAGCTCACCACCTAGTAAGATCAGTATATAAATGTGTATAGTATAAATTCATAGTATGTGGTAAGTGCTTAAGTGAGGTCCCAACAAAATGCTTGAAGAGTTCTCAAAATCATGCCATTAATATGGTTTGTTGTTGCTTTGTTTCCTTTGTTCTAGCTTTGAGGAGAGTTTTCAAAGATTTTAGAGGCTCTCAGGGCTTTGTAAAACATCTTCTGTGTTTCAGGGATTCATGAAAAGCCTGAGGGTTGATTCATTAGATCTCCTATCAGTGTTGTCCCAAGAAGTTGTAGGTTCCCAGCTCCTTAAGCCTAAAATAAAATGTTATATACATAAACACATATATATATGTGTGCATATATATATATATATATGGACTATAGATATATACATATTTGATGCTACAATTTTAATATATCAAGAATGCCCCATTCCTATGAGCCTTACCTCTATTTTGTAGTTTACAAAAACATTTCCAGCCCCCTGGAAGTTCTTGGCTTGTCTGTATTTTGTATCTGCAAAAGATCAGCCAAATCTCCATGGAACAATATTCAAAACATGGACAAAAGAATCTGTTTTTATCACATTTACTTTCCCCCACCCCCCACAAATTTGGGGTTTAATGATTTTCTTTAATTTTAAAACACTATATATGAAAGAAAATTGATTTCATGCTCATTTTCCCCAAATTAGTGCTTTTTAGAAATCCATAGCCACTTTGAATATTTTAAAAGCCCATTCTTCCTTTATTCTAAGAAATCGGAAGCTGTATTTTTTCTGAATGCAAATTAATTCACACCCCAGTTTTGCAGAAAAAAAGAGCACCCACAAAGTTTTAGCTAATTACAATCCCAGAAAACCATCTCTCCTGTCACTTGTTAAAATTTATGGAAATGTAGACAAAAGAACCTAGTCCTTTCCAAAAAGAAGAAAAAGAAAACCTCCACAATATTATAAATGGGGGCTGTGCAAGATACAAAGCCTTTGGAAAAGCTGGAAGAGTTTTATGAATTATAAGAGACAAACAACACACCCATCTGGAATTACTCAACAGATTTTTTAAGGAATTTTGATTTTACACCTGGGCATGGATCTGTTAACCATTAAGGCTAATGTTGGACCTGAGCGCATACATTACTGCACTTTAATGATACCATTCACACTGCATCCCTGGTCAGGGTTGCTGGTGTACATACATGCTCAACTCTTCCCAGTTCCCTCAGCATTTCCCCATCAATCTCCAGAACCTTTTTCAGATATTATCGAATCAGGTTTCCCAGTGACAGGTTTCTCACTTTTAGGTCCCAGGCACATAATGACCCAGAATGTCTCCCTTGCCATCTTTAAAATCAATAACCTTAAAACAATATTACTATTCCCTCCTGTATGTAGGGCCAAGCCTGCCTTCCAGCTGGAGAGGAATATCCACACATACACCATACCCAGACACCAAAATACACAAACGGAAAAGAGTATTTTTCGCTTCACCAGAAAGAGCTCCAAAAGATGGAAGCATAGGTTATCTCTGACATGTTGCATGGGTGGGTGAACATAAGGACCTGGCTGCCTTATTTTTAAAATGGATCTTAAAAGTTATTTAAAATGTCTTTTCCACTGAGCTGGTTACAACTATTTTTTCCTGATGACCAGCAGGGACCTGGGCCTCATTTTTGAACCATTTTACTCAGAGCACCCTACAGGCTAATTGAATTTGTTCCTACAGGTAGCACTTTGTATATAAACAGCTCTAGGCTTGTCTATTGGATAAGAACCCCACTCTTAACAGAATGGAGAATCAGGCCATGACTGGTATGACTCGTACTTTGGCTAGGTCCCAAGAAACACCCCAGCCCCTGGGGAGGACAGAGGGGAAAGTAAGGAGGAAGGGATCTTGCCCTCAGAAGAGTCTGCCAAGAGTTCTTGTGTAGGACTGGGGCACAGGAGTCATTAACATGCCCTCTTCTTGTGAGGCAGGATGTCAAGGGTGATTGTCATTCTGCACACAGAATGGAGAGCAAAGCTTCTAGCTAATGAGGTTCTCTGAGTCTCAAAGAGTAAGTCCCTCTCAGCTGCCTGGGAAACCAAACAAAGAGGGGCAGAAGGGACCCTGCCAAGGTGATACTCTGCCTGCATTTTTAAAGCAGAGTGAATGGATATAATGCCCGGTGTCACTTCCAAAGGCAGCTTTGAGAACCAAGCATAACGATGTAGGCCTGTCACTTGGTAAAACAGAATTATGCCCAGCCACCTAATTATCCAGAGGCCTGTTTCAGAGAAATCCTTCCCCACTTCTTGTTGTGCTCTCTCTCTGCACCTGGTCAATTTACCACCTGTGATATAATAAGCATGGGGAGGTGAGGGCAATGAGAAGGAGTATGATTGAAGACTGCTGAAACCTATGAACCCCTTCTTAAAAGAATATATCTAAGTACATAAAATCCAATGTGTTACAAAGGGAAGTGATTATAATATAATTTTACATAAATATATGTATATGTGTGTGTGTGTGTGTGTGTGTATATATATATATATATATATATACATGTGTATACATTTTTTAAGTTATGAATCCAGTTCAAGAACTCTTTCTCTAAACCTTTTCCCTCATTGGTTGCCTTCATTCATTCATTCATTCATTCATTCATTCAATTAGCAAGCACTTTTTAAGCAACTACATTCCAAGAATTGTGCCTGATGCCAAGGATACCAAAATGAAAAAAGTCTCTGGCCTCAAAGAGTTTATATAGTATTGGAGGAAATGTACACACATAAATAAGTTATATGTATATGTGTATATATATATATGTATATGTATACATATTATATATATATTTACACACAAATAAAAATATACATATATACACACAGAGAAATATATGTACGTATGTATGTATAAACATACATGCATACACACACCATAATTTGGCTGAGCACTAGTAACTGAGGATACAAGAGAGGCCTCTCAAAAGAGGTGGGAGCTTAGCTGAGCTTTAAAGGAAACTAGGGATTCTAAAAGGCAGAGGTGGGGATGGAGTGCATTAATTTTTTTAATTAATTAATTTATTTTTTATTATGGTAATTTTTATTTATTTCTTTTTTGTTTTCAACATTTACTTCAACAAGATTTTGAATTCCAAATTTTCACCCCATCTCGCCCCTTCCCCCACCCCAAGATGGCATATGTTCTGAATACCCCTTCTCCTAGTCTGTCTTCCCTTCTATCTCTCCCCCCTTCTCTTATCCCCTTCCCCTTCAATTTTCCTGTAGGGCAGGATGGATTTCTGTACCCCATTTCCTGTATTTCTTATTTCCCAGTTGCATGTGAAAACATTTTTTTAAATGTGTTTTTAAAACTTTGGGTTCCAAATTTTCTCCTTTCCTCCCTCCCCACCCACCCTCATTGAAAAGGCAAGCAACTAAATATAGGTTATATATGTGCAGTTATACAAAACACTTCCATAATAGAGATGCAGTGAAAAACTAACTCTATTTCCCTTAATCCTATCCCGTCCCCCCATTTATTCTACTCTTTCTTTTGACCCTGTCCCTTCTCAGAAGTATTTGCTTCTGATTACCCTCTTTCCCAATCTGCCCTCCTTTCTATCATCCCCCTATTCTCTTGTCCCCTCCCCCCCATTTTCCTATAGGGTAAGACAGATTTCCATACCCAATTGAGTGTGTATGTTATTCCCTCCTTAAGTCAAATCCTGTGAGAATAAGATTCACTCATTCCCTCTCACCTTCTTCCATTTCCCCTCCATTGTAGGAGCCTTTTCTTTTCTATTTTTTTTTGTGAGATAATTTACCCTGTTCTACCTCTCCCTTTCTCCTTCTCCTAGTATAATCCTCTCTCACCCCTTAATGTTATTCTCCAGATATGACCTCTTCATCTTCAACTCACCCTGTGCCCTCTATCTATCTATTTATCTGTCTGTCTGTCTATCTATATACATATATATATATTTATATATATACATACATACATACATATAATTTTTTCCCTCCAACTCCCCTAATATTGACAAAGGTCTTATGAGTTACAAATATCATCTTTCCATGCAGGAATGTAAACAGTTCAACCAAAATAAGTCTTTTATGATTTCTCTTTCCTGTTTATGTCTTCATGTTCCACTTGAGTCTTGTATTGGAAAGTCAAATTTTCTATTCAGCTCGGGTCTTTTCATCAAGAATACTTGAAAGTCCTCTATTTCACTGAATGACCATTTGTTCCCCTGAAGAATTATACTCAGTTTGGCTGGGTAGGTGATTCTTGGTTGTAATCCTATCTCCTTTGCCCTTCGGAATATTATATTCCATGCCCTTCAGTCCCTTAGTGTAGAAGCTGCTAAATCTTGTGTTGTCCTGATTCTATTTCCACAATACGTGAATTGTTTCTTTCTGGCTGCTTGTAATATTTTCTCCTTGACCTGGGAACTCTGGAATTTGGCTACAATATTACTAGGAGTATTCCTTTGGGGATCTCTTTCAGGAGGAGATTGATGGATACTTTCAATTTCTATTTTGCCCTCTGGTTCTAAAATATCAGGGCAGTTTTTCTGGATAATTTCTTGAAAGATGATGTCTAGGCTCTTTTTTTGATCATGGCTTTCAGATAGTCCAATAATTTTAAAATTCTCTCTCCTGGATCTATTTTCCAGGTCAGTTGTCTTTCCAATGAGATATTCACATTGTTTTCTAATTTTTCATTCTTTTGGATTTTTTTTACTGTGTCTTAATTTCCCATAAAGTCACTAGCTTCCAATTGCTCTATTCTAATTTTTAAGGAAGTATTGTCTTCAGTAACCTTTTGAACTTCCTTTTCCATTTGCCCAATTTTGCTTTTTAGGGCACTCTTCTCCTCATTGTCTTTTTGGACCTCTTTTGCCATTTGGGTTAGGCTATTTTTTAAGGTGTTATTTTCTTCAGTATTTTTTGGGGTCTCCTTTAGCAAGCTGTTGACTTGTTTTTCATGATTTTCTTGCATCACTCTCAGTTTTTCCTCTACTTCTCTTACTTGCTTCTCAAAATCCCTTTTAAGCTCTTCTAAGGCCTAGGACTGATTCATATTTTTCTTGGAGGCTTTGGATATGGGAGCTTTGACTTTGTTGTCTTCTTCTGGCGGTATGTTTTGATCTTCTTTGTCACCAAAGTAAGATAATATAGTCTGACTCTTTTTGCTCTGCTTACTCATGATCCCAGACAATTACTTCAGTTTTAAACTCTTCATTAAGGTAAAAATCTGCTTCCAATATAAAGAATGTACTGTCCCAGCTTCGGGGTTTTATACAGCTGTTTTCAGAGATACTTCTAGGGACCTGAAAATTTTCAGTTCTCCCAAGGTGCTATGATAAGGGACAAGGTGTTTTCTCTCCACCACCACAACAAGCTTCACCACACCCTCATTCCTCCTAGCCCCAGGACCACCCCTCAGAACTGTGACCCAGATCCAAGCACAGGCAAAGCAAGAGATTACTGTTTCAGCACTGACAGAGATCCCTGCAATCCCCCTCTGATCAGCAATTTGATTCCCTCTCAGTATATGGACCAGAAGCTCAGGAAATAGACACAGCCCCGGGCTGCACTCCAGACTTGAGGCTGAGACCTAGCTTCTTCTCTCACCGCAGTCACAGACTTTTCCCACTGACCTTCTAAGTTGTGTTTGGCATTAGTGGGTTGAGAAGTCTGGAAACCGCCACAGCTGCGTGCGATTCAGTCCTCTGAGGCCTGCTCCAGGATCGCTGCAGCCTGCGTGCCCACACTGAACTGCACTCCTTTCCCTGCCCGGCACAATATACCTTTCCGATCAACCATCCAGGCTGTCTTGGGCTGGAAATTTGTTTCACTCTGTCTTTTTGTGGGTTCTGCTGCTTTATAATTTGTTTAGAGTCATTTTTTATAGGTATTTGGAGGGGTTTGGGGGAGAGCTCAAGCAAGTCACTGCTTTCCCTCTGCCATCTTGGCTCCGCCCCTGGAGTGCATTCTAAGAACAGGAACAGTGATCTGTGGAAATATATGAGAGAAGATGAAATATCATGTATGATAGACAGAAAGGAAACTTGTCTGGTGGAAATGTAGTGTTCCTGGAGAGGAAAAATGTCTGTAGAGGTAGGCTGAAGGACTTTAAATGCCACACAGAAGAGTTTGTGTTTTATTGTTTTTTTTTTTCTAGATGCAATAGGGAGCCAGCCATTCATGCCTTTAAGGAAGGTACTGACATGATCAGACCTGTGCTTTAGGAGTATCACTTGTCTGGTTAAGATAGTACTAGGTGGAGCACCACATTAGGGCAGTTCTTGTTAGTTAAAAGATATGCTGTAGATAATAGGGAGCCACAGTTTTTTGCCAAATAGAAGAGTGGCATTGCCAGCTGTATGAAGGATGGATGGGAAAGGGAAGAGACCTAAATCAAGGAGATCAATCTGGAGGTTCTTGTAAAAGTTCAGTTGAGAGGACCTGAACTAAGGTGATGGTGATATGGAAAAAGGGGGGTTAATGGAAGAGATACCATGAAGGCAAAATTGACAAGATATCAATCAACTGGGTATATGTAGCAAGGGAGGGTAAGGAATTGAATTGAAAGCCTGGAAAACTTGGGAGATGGTGATGACCTTGACAAAAATAAGGAAGTTCAAAAGAGGGGAAGGTCTGGGAATAAAAGATAGACTTCTGTTTTATACAAGTAGAATATGAGATGCATACAGGACATCCATTTGGATATGTCCAATAGGTAGAGATGATCTGGGATTGGAATTCAGAAGATGGAATTGATTGCAAACTTAGATTGAACTTATGGGAATTGATTATGTCACACAAAGAGAGTATAGAAAGAGAAGAAAAAAAAGGCTTAAGAGAAGGCCTTAGGGTACACCCACAATTAGGAGGCAGGATATGAATGATGATCTAGTGGAGTATTGCTGTGAGATAGGTGGTAGAACCAACAGAAAGTAGTGTCATGAAAACTCAGAGAGAAGAAATCATTTCAATGCTGCAGACAGGTCAAGAAACATGAATACTGAGAAAAAGTCATTTGATTTGTCAATTAAGAGATCAGTGTTAACTTTGAAGAGAACAGGCACAGTGGAATTGCTGAAATCAAAAGTCATACTACAAGTATTTAAGAAATGAATCAAAATAGAAGAAATGTTGGCACTCAGTGTGGATAGTTTTGGATGTGAAAAGGAGTAGAGTTATAGGAGAATATCTTGAGGGCCTAGTAAAGTCATTTGAGTTTGTTTTCTTGTATTCCATTGCTTTGTTGTAAAGGATAAGGACAAGGGAAATCTAAGCTATTTGTAGGCATTTTAAGAAGCTAGTGAGGACCCATGAGATAGGGAGAGATTGAAGATTGAATAGATGGAATAGTTATGGGGATAATCTGTCACAAAAGACTTGATAGAATAGGATCTGGGATCAATGGTGATGAGAAGGGTGTCTTATCTAATAAAATCTTTTAAGTGGTGGGTTCAGTTTGACAGAACTAAGTTGCATGTGTGTATGTATTTCATGCATGTAAGCACATGTGTATATATTTATTTTGAGAAATGTTGAATACCTCTTCGGCTTTTTATCTGTTTGGTTGTGTCTTCCTTTCCCTTTTTTTTTTTTGGTGAGGCAATTGGGGTTAAGTGACTTGCCCAGAGTCACCCAGCTAGGAAATATTATATGTCTAAGACCAGATTTGAACTCAGGTCCTCCTGACTCCAGGGCCGGCACTCTATCCACTGTGCCACCTAGCTGCCCCTTCCCTTCCCTTTTTTTGAAACACCTGGAGTACTAATATTCCTTTTCCTAATGTCATGGTATCAAATCCAGGGGAAGACTTCCAAAGTAATTTCATTCATACCTCTACCTCCCTATAAGGGTTTTCATCTTAATTTTAAAAACCATCAAAAAAGAGAGAGAGAAGGAGAGAGCTCTCACCAGACAGGGCAATGTAATGGAAAGAGAACTGGTTTTATAGTAAGAGGAATTAAGTTCCAATCCTGTCTATAACTTACTAACATAACTTTCTGACCTTTGACAAGCAGACCAAGTGCAGGAGGATGAATTGGTCTCTAAGAAATAGATGCAAAGAGGGAGAGACAAAGCGTTTCAGGGATGTGGAAAGGCATGACCCTTTAAAGGCAAAAATAACTATATGACTTCCCTTTCAACTAAACCCTTAAACTGTTTCCACTTTCCAAAGATGTATGTGTGTTTATTTTGTAGTTAAAGTGTCATTTAAACTAATGCCTGTAAACATTGAACAAGCATTTTACTAAATGATCATTTCCTTCCACAAACATTTGTTGTTGACTTGCTATATTAATATGGCTGCTTTGGGCTTCTGAAGGAGACATAAAGATGGATGAATAAAACATGGCCTGCCCTCAGAGAGCTTACAATAGAGTACATGAGCTAAGAGAAGTATGTAAATAAGCACAATATGAAGGACAGTATGGAAATTTTAAAAAAAATATATATTTCAGAAGAAAAAATAATGCCTCACAACATTAACAAGGGTCATTTTTAAGCCTCTGTTGCCAACTAAAATTTTGGTTTTTTTAAAGTCAGACCTTTTTTCTTGACTCTGATCATTACTGCTGGTCAGCAAAAGATAATGCGTTTGAATTTCACAAGTCCTTGGGGAATTATAAACTGCCTACTAGCGCCCCACCATCAGTCAATATTTTCACAAGAGGACAACTCTCCTGAAAAGAAAGGCACAAGGTTTTATTTGAGTTAATAAATGGTTATGCTGCACAATGGATCTACAAATAAGACCCCAATTAATGAATCTGCTAATAGCTTTTCCCTATTGTCTCTCTGTAGTCACCAGGCTTACTCACACCTAGATGAAAACTTACTTGAAAGTTTCTTCCGAACTCAGGCAAAATGACAGACATCAAAAAGGCCTAATTTTAGTGTTTGTCTTTTTATGAGAGTTATCCCTAGTTTGCTCATGGCTATTCTGTTTGCCCATGAGTCACTACTCTAACAGAGGCTCATTCATTATTTATAAACCACTTTGGGACCCTTTGAGTAGGAAAGATGCTACAGAAAACCAATTCTCTCCCTCTTATTGTGTTAATCCTGGATTAAAATTAATGAATTTTATAGCAGAGGGAAAATGAAATAATGCAGAAAGCTAACAGGGCAAATACAATGAAAGTCAGAAAATTAAATTTTAATACATTTCACTTTGGAACGTTTTGGTTAAGTGTCTTATTACAACTGCCTTTGTTCTGAGACTTTTACAGACCTTGTGGCAAAAATCACTGAGAGGCTACATTCTGTCTTCACTAACCTATCAATGGGTGAGCCATCTGCAGATGAAAGACAGAGTTAACCTCCACAGTGAATCAAAGGTCTTTAAGTCATCGCTGGAACCCTTGGCTCCTGTGATATCTCTGGTCTACTTCCCTGTCTGACAATTTCACATTGAGGTGATGAGGACTGGAGCTAGAGTTCCAACATTAGGCCTATGTGGTGAAGGTACAGGAAGTGAGATCAAAAGTTCAATCAGACTTGCTTACAAGCTACTGTGCCTGCAAAACACGCTCCAGTGAGACTAGGGAACAAAGACATACAGGAAAGTTAAAAATAGTCAATACCCAACATGATGGCACCTACTTGAAAACATTTTGGAGTAAAAGCTCGGCACTGTAAACTTAGTTACCAGTGAAAATGATGATTCATTTGAGGTAAATGAACATTGTCAGCCTAATTCTAATACTCATAGGTCCTTGGCTTGCATAACCAATCTACTGAGAGAAACGTTCCCTCCAGGGCTTGGACCAAACCCAAGGGAGAAAAAAACTCCTTCTTCACTTCTAAGAAGGAAAGTGAGTCTCTCCCTCGGTTTCTTTGACCTTACATTCTACAGAATGGGTTCTTAACCTTTTTCTGTGTCATGAGCCCCTGGAGCAGTCTGGTGGAGTCTATGGACCCCTTTTCATAATGTATTTTAAGTGAACCAAATGAAATACAAAGAAATAAAATATTTCAAAAGTGCACTCTTCTCTGACACTGCCACAACCCTGGTGCAGGCCCTCATCAATGCAATAGCCTGTTGGTTAGTGTGTCTGCCACAAGTCTCTCCCCACTGCAGTCCATCCTCCACTCAGCTGTCAAAATAGTCCTTCTAAAGTTCTGGTCTGATCATGTCACTCCCTCACTCAATAAACTTGAGTAACTCCCTATCATCTCCATAATCAAATAGAAAAATCCTCTGTTTGGCATTCAAAGTCCTTCATAACCTGCACCTGCTACCTTTCTATTTTTCTTACTCCTTACACCATGTGTCCCTTCCCTCTCTCCCTTGTCCCAATATACTTCAGCGGCTCCATTTGGGAACAAATACAAATTCTGCTATTTGCCACTAAAAACCTTCACTGTCTGGTTTCAACCCCCCTTTTCAGTCTAATTGCATACTGTATCACTCCTCTACATAAGCTGTACGTGCTGTTCCTTACACCTGACTCTTCATTTTGGGGCTCTGTATCTTGGCAAAGGCTCTCCTCCATGCCAGAAATGCATCCTTCCACTACTTCAAATCCCTTGTTGATTTCAAGACTCAATTCAAACACCACCCTCTACATGGAAACTTCCCAACTCTCTTGGTAATTACCATATCTTGAAACTGTTTTGCATACCTTATGTCCTCCAATAGAATGTAATCTCCTTGATGACAAAGACAGTTTCACTTATCTCTGTCTCCCTGTCGCTTAGATAATAGTAGGCACTCAATGCTTTTCGACTATTGGATTGCGCGCGCGCGCACACACACACACACACACACACACATTCTTCTCCCCCACCACCTGTTATCCAGAGACAACCCAAATACCACCACTCGATTCCCAGGTTGGGAGTCAACTTTCCTCTTCTCTACTTTGACTAAAACACAGACCAGCATTACCTTCACTGAAAGGAGACATGGATATTTCCCTTCCGCAACCCAACCCACCCTGATTTGTTACACATTTCTCACCCTATTAGGTACAAAAGATCCACTTGTAGTGGATTGTTCCACATTCCCACCTCTGCTGGACTAATTCAAGAGCTTCACTCCACTCTGACCCTTGGATCCATCAAAGTTCAAGGATTTATTTTCCCATGATTAATATAGTTTTATCTTATTAAATATTTCCCAATTACATGTAAAATGATTTTAACATTTTTTTTAAATTTTGAGTTCCAAATTCTCTCCCTCCCTCTCCCCCCTAAGAGAAGGCAAATTGATATTTAATATACATGAGAAACATATTTCATATTGTTCATATTGTAAAATAAAACAAACAATACAAGGAAAATAAAAATAAAGTATGCTTCACACCATGTTCAGAATTCATCACTTTTCTCTCTGGAGGTGGATGGCATTTTTCATTATGGGTCCTTTGGAATTATCTTGGATCATTGTCTTGATCAGAATACCTAAGGCTTTCACAGTTGATCATCCTTACAATATTTCTGTTACTATGTACAATATTCTCCTGGTTCTGCTCACTTCACTTTGTATCAGTTCATGTAAATCTTTCCATGTTTTTCAGAAAGCATACTGCTCATCATTTCTTTTAGCACAACAGTATTCCATCACAATCATATAGCCCAACTTGTTCAGCCATTCTCCAATCCATGGGTATTCCTTCAATTTCCAATTCTTTGCCACCACTAAAAAAGCTGCTATAAATATTTTTTGTCAAATAGGTCCTTTTTCCCTTTTCTTTGATCTCTGGGACAAAGACCATGTTATTGCTGGGTCAAAGGGCGTGCACAATTTTATAGCCCTCTGAGAGTGTTTCCAAATTGTTTTTCTAAATGAATGGACTAATTTTCAACTTCACCAACAATGCATTAGTGTGCTGATTTTTCTACATCCTTCTAGCATTTGTCATTTTCCTTTCCTGTCATATTATCCAATCTAATAGCTGTGAGGTAGTATTTCAGGGTTGTTTTAATTTGCATTTCTGTCATCACTAGTGACTTAGGACATTTTTTCATGTAACTGTCAATAACTTTGATTCCTGAGAAACTTGCTGTAAAATTTCCCCCAGTTTCCTGTTTTCCTTCAAATTTTCGTTGCATTGGTTGTATTTCCATGAAAGTTTTTAAGTTTCATGTAATCAAAATTATGCATTCTACTTCCCATGTTCTTCTCTATTTCTTGTTTGGTCATAGTCTCTTATCCATAGAACTGACAGGTACATTTTTCCATGCTCCCTAATTTATTTATAATATCACCCTTTATGTCTAAACCTTTTATTAATTTGACTTTATCTTGCTATACAGTGTGTAGTGTTGGCTTATGCCTAGTTTTGTCCATATTTCTTTCCAGTTTTCCCAGCAATTTTTATCAAATGGTGAGCTTTTATCCCCAAAGGTTAGATCTTTGGTTCTATAAAACACTAGATTACTATAGTCATTTACTACTGTGTATGGTGTACCTAATCTATTCCTTATCCAGTACCAGACTGTTCTGATGATCACCACTTTGTAACATAGTTTGAAATCTGGTACTGCTATGCCTCCTTTCTTCATACTTTTTTCATTGATTCCCTTGATAGTCTTGACCTTTTATCCTTCCAAATGAATTTTGTTAATAATTTTTCTAGCTCTACAGAATAATTTCTTTGGTAGTTTTACTGGTATGGCACTAAATTAATTAACTTGAGTAGCCTTGTCATGTTTATTATGTTGGCTCAGCCTAGCCATGAAAAATTAATATTTCTCCAATTGTTTAGATCTGTCTTTATTTGCTTGAAAAGTATTTTGTAATTTTGTTCATATAGGCCCTGAGTTTGTCTTGGCAGATAGGCTCCCAAGTATTTAATATTGTCTGCAATTGTTTTAAATGAAATTTCTCTATCTCTTCCTACTGAGTTGTGTGGATAGTATATAGAAATATATAGAAATGATGATGATTTATGTGGATTTCTTTTATATCCTGCAACTTTGCTAAAGTTGTTAACTATTTCAACTAGACTGTTATTTGATTCTCTAGGATTCTCTACATATATCATCATATCATCCGCAAGGAGTAATAGTTTTGTTTCCTCATTGCCTATTTTTAGTCCTCCAATTTCTTTTTCTTCTCTAATTATTATAGTACATTTCTAGTACTATAATAGTGTGAATAATAGTGGTGTTAATGGATGTCTTTGCTTTACCCTTGATCTTATTGGGAAGGTTTCAAGTTTATCCCCATCACATATAATTCTTACTCTTGCTCTTAAATAGTTTTTTTTTCCTAGCTTGATGAAATAATTCTTTGATCTAATAGTAAGGAGCCATTTGGCTTATTATCAGTTTCCCAGGTCCTCAGGAACTGCTCATCTGCTATTCTGCTTGCCTAACTACTACTTGGTCTTTCCATTTGCCATTAAATGAATATGAACATGAAACTAACTCTATGTTTCATTTCCTCTGATTCAAATGTGAGCATCTTGAGAGCAGAGAGTCTTCTATTTGTATCCACATTTGTATCTGCAGTGTATAACACAGTGCTTGACAATCAAAGGTGAACACATCATAAATAATTTTCTATTCCATGCTATATTATGTATAAAGATAGTTCTCAACACAACTAGGTGGAACAATAGATTTAGCACTATAGCTAGAGTCAAGAATACTTGAATTCAAATTCAGACTTAGATACTTATAAACTGTGTGACCTTGGGCAACTCACTTAACTTCTGCATGCCTGTTTACTTATCTGTATAATGAGGATGATAATAAACTTATAGTTCAGGGTTGTTGTAAGGATAAAGTTAGATAATATTTATAAAACACTTTGTAAACCTTAAGATGCTATAGTAGCTCTCATTAGTACTATTATGAAAATGCTATATTCCAAGATTATTTTTAATTTGGAAGACTGGCACTTAAAATTCATTTTTGCATAAAATTCTCTAGAATTTTTATGGATTTGTGCTATTATTGATATAAATATTCACTCAAAGAATATACATTGTAGCTTATCCACATTTCTCTTCTTTGACCCATTATCCATGTTCTCTGTATAGTGGGTGCCTAATAAATGCCTGTTGACTAATAAGTTCTTCCCAGGGAGATAGGAGTTATCTCATTTGCTAGATATCTTACCCAGAAGAGTCTCTTAGTATGTCACGGGTAGCAGCCCAGCAAATGGGTTTATATTTGCTACTGACAAGTCAATCCACCTACATTCCCAGGTTCCTTGGGAATAATTTATTGTTAGTAATAAGAAGATGCGTGTGTATATATATACATATATATATACGTATATATATATATATATACACGCACACATATATACATATATATGTATATACATGCATATATATACATATATATGTGTATATATATACATATATGTCAAAATCTCTGAAATAGATTTTAGATGATATTCAATTTTGATTCATTAGAAACTGTAGTACTTCATGATTTTAAGTCAAATACCATCATTGAAAGCAAGCAGGCATAGTCTAACACCCCTCTGCATTCTTCTCTTTCCCCAATTTTATCCTTCTGTTACAAATGTAAGGATCTGCCTCCTCAAAATAAGCCTGAACCATTTCCTTCCTGATTTTCTATCTATTAAAATTCCTCCAGATATTCAAAGACTGAAAGGTACAGTCTCTTTAGTCAATAAATCAGCTATCACCTACTTAAAATAATGTAAGATGTTCACACATTGTAAAGAAATCAGAAGGGATAAATAACTGCAATTAAGTATTTAAAACTTCCCTGCTTATATAGCATAACCACTGTGGTAGACATCTTAAATATCATTTATACTCATCATGACTCCAAAATTCTATAGTTGTTGTAAACTGAGCTTTTAATTCCATGTGCAACAACATATCTTTGCACATCTAAATTTTCAGCACTTGAGCCATCAAAAAAAAATTGACATCAATTGGATGTCCAAGATGACATGCATGTTGCCTTATCAAAGATAAACCCGCAATTCAATGATTTTATTCAAGCCAAGCAAAAACAGCCTTCATGCTTACATATGTCTTTATAAAATGAATTTTAACTTTAACTTATCTACATTTTAAATTCATTATCTTATTTTATGCATTATTAAAGAAGTACAAATATTACTATATCCCATGTTTTATTATTTTAAATGACTATATTTTGACATAATTGATTTCCTTTGCAATCCTATGCATTTTACTATATGTATGCATTTAAGAACAGTATTTTTAGAAGAAGTCTATGAGATTCACCAGAGTGCCAAAGGTCCCATGACACAAAAAAGATAAAGAACTCATATTCTAGATAATAGTCTTTAAATTAGTGACATGCTATTCTGTCAGTAACGAAAAAAATGGGAGGACTGATGACTAACTCTGATAGACTTAGTTTTCTCAGCAATGCAAGGATCTAAGACAACTCCAAAAGACTCATGATGGAAAATGCTATCCACATCCAGAAAAAGAATAATGGAGTCTGAATGCAGATGGAAGCATACAATTTGCTCTCTTTTTTGTTGTTGCTTTGTTTTGTTTCTTCTTTGTTGTGGTTCTTTCCATTGGTTCTAATTCTTCTTTAGAACATGACTAATGTGAAAATGTGTTTAATATGAGTGTATATATAGAGACTATATCAGATTGCACACCATCTTGGAGAGGGAAGGAGGAGAGGAAGGAGGATAAAATTTAGAACTCAAAATCTTATAGAAGTGAATGTTTAAAACTAAAAATAAATTAACTAATAAAAAGTAGGGGATATGAGAAATGAAAAAAAAAGAATGAGGAAAAGAACTCTGAAGCCTATGGAATATGGATAGATTGGAATCACTTACAGTACAAAATGGGGAGGACCTCTTTCAGCAGGACCTGAGAAAGAATTAGCTCAAGAGAATTATCTAGTTAGTCTGAGAAGCAGGAGCAAAGAGGTAGTAATGCAAAGCACTGTACAGAGAAGTCATTAAGTTTGTCTTCTGTTACTCTTTGTCTCTGAGAATGTTGAAGGTGAGGTAATGATTTTCATTGTTCTTTCTCATCCTTTTTCAAGATATATGGGCTGAAATGGGAAAGGAGATGCTTTTATTCACATTGTTATCCAAGTGTGTGTGTGTGTTTTCATTTTATCATCCCAAGCATCCATCTTTTATAATTGCAGTATATAAGAGACAGAAAGAGAAACTTGCAGCTGAGACAAGTAGAGCTCAGTTCAGCAAGAGAGAGGCTGACTTTTCATACACTCAAGAGTTTTTCTGTTGTCAAACCTTCCACCTTCCTCCTTCCCCCTAAAAAAATACCCAGGAGAAATAAGATCAATGGATCCAACAAACCTGATGAACATGAAATAAGTCAAAACATCGTATTGCTGGAAAGTAGCAGGTGATAGTATGTGCCCAGAATTACTTTCTCTATCTCTTGAAATCTGTCTGTACTCTTCCCTAGTTAGGACACATTTGGTATAATGAGTTCAAGTTCTGGATCCCACTATTTGGGAAGGAAGAATCTAAGTGTCATAGTAGATAGAAGGCAGATTTGGAATCAGGAAGACTTGAATTAAAAGTCTGCCTCAGACACTACCTGAGCGACCCTGGACAAATCATTTAGCTTTTCTCAGCATCAGTTTCCTTATCAATAAAATGAGAGGGTTGGATTAGATTGGCTCCAAGGTCTCTTCCAGCTCTAAACCTGTGAGTTTATGAAGGGAGTTGATAAGCTAGAAAGTGCCTAGAGAGGGTCAGCCCACATGGTGAAGGACCCCAAGTCTTTATGACATGAGGATCCAATGAAATAAGTAGGGATATTTAGCCTGAAGAATAGAAAGATCAGGGAAGACAAGACAAATCTTCAAAGATATTAAGGGCTGTCATTTAATGAAAGTATTAGACTTGTTCTTTTTGACCCTGTATGGTAAAAGCAGGAGAAATGGAGTGCAAAGAGGTTATGATTCTCAAAGTAGCCCATTACAGTTTAGATTAGAAAACTTTTCTTGAAATTCAGCCTCAATTTGCTTCATCAAAATCTTCTTTTTTTAGGCCATTATTTCGTTTGTTTGTTTGTTTTTTAACTTTTTTTAACACAACTTACAGTGCTGCTTCTAGGACTGCTTTGTATGTACAGAATGTCTATGAGCAAGCTCTTCAAATACTTGAAGAATGCTGTCTTGTGTCATGCTCAGTACCAAGTTTACTCTTCTTTAGGCTAAACATTTCCCCCATTTCTTCAAGCAATAACTATCTGACATGGATTCAAGGCCCAGAATAATCATGCTGGTTGTTCTTCTCTGAACATAGATGGTTTGTTTCCCCTCTTTGGAGGTCTTCAAGTAGAACCTATATGATTGCATTTAAATTACATTATAATGGGGATTGCTTTGGCATATGGATTGGACTATATGGCTGCTAAATTCTAGTTCTAAATTCTGTGCATCTGGGATTCTGTGAATGTTATAACCTTTTTAAATGGACAGATTTAATTTTGAGGAAATTTGGCTAATATCAAAAGCATTATATTGATCTCGAACAAGGCAGTACAGTATGATAGCTAGGGAACTGGATTTGGAGTAGGGAAGAGCTGAGTTTAGATTCTACCTCAGATACTTACTAACTGTGTGACCCTAGGTTCCATGACATTTTTCAGTTGTTTTTAAATGATGCAAGTCTTTGTGACCCTATCTGGGGTTTTATTGACAAAGATACTGGAATGGTTTCCCATTTACTTCTCCAGCTCCTTTGACAGATGAGAAAATTAAGGCAAACAGGGTTAAGTGACTTGCTTAGAGTCACACACCTAGTAAGTGTCTGAGGCTGGAAATGAACTCAGGAAGATGAGTCTTCCTGACTCCGAGCCTGGCACTCTATCCATTGTACCACCTAGCTGCTACAATCCCATTCAGTTCTATATGTATGATTCCACAATTATGTTTCCTGTGCAAGGGTAGTTCAAATAGCAGAGATAATTGATTAGAAAAAAAATTGCAAACCTTGGGAGTCATTTGCCTCCTACGTATGTTCTCCCAGGTTATTGGGGAAAAAATGGCAAACACTTTTGCTAAATTTCTGTGGACTGAATTACAAGCCAGTTGGTCAACAGATAATAAACTTCCTATCCTGAAAATCCAGATAATTAGGGAAATAAACATTTGTGATAATTTCAGATTTTCTAAATAAAGAGCAATATTAAGAGCCAAATCATTAAGAGATTGGTTTACAAATTATTTAGTTGCAATAAAATGACTGTGTTTTGTGTTATCATAGTTATTTTTGATGAGTTAAGGTTTATGTGCACTGAATTTTTCAATGTACAACTTTGTGGCTTTTTAAAACTTCACATTCATTACATAATGTTCCCTCCCATCCTCATGTCCACTTTCTCACGAAACAAGCCATTCCTGGTAACAAAGATGAAAAGTAACCTTGAAAAGAATATATTTTTGCATGTCAAAGGAATTAATTATGCAGGGAGAATGAACAAATAACTGGCAACTTCTTACAATTCATTGTATCAGGCTAGCTCAATCACAAAATTTCTAAGCCCACTTAGTCCAACCTACTTAAATCTAAGTCTCCTCTAAAGCATATGGAGTAAGTCCATATAAAAACTTTCCTGATAGACCTCAAGTGAGTGGGAGTCCATTACTCCTTTGAGGCATCTGATTTCATTTTTCCTAGAGATCCCATTCTGCAGAAGTTTTTTTTTCTTTATATATAGCTTAAATTTTCCAATTCAATTCAATTCAATACAATGGTTATTCATTAAGCATCTCCTATGTGTCGTATCTTCATAATTTTCCTATTCTTCTAGTTCTTCCCAAAGACAACAAGTAGAATAAGACTCTGTTCCATATGACAACCTTTCACAAATCTAAATGGGTATCATGTTTCCCTCACCCCACCCTAAACTACTCTTCTTTGAAATGAAATCCTGATTCCTTTTCTCAATCCTCACGTAGAAATACTAGCCTTTCATGCTAACTAGAATACACAAGAAAAGTCCATTACATTCTTTGAAAAACAGTGTGATACAACAGAAAAACTGTTAGCTGTAAAGTAAAAAAATACTGGGTTCAAATTATACCTTTGATACATTTTTCCCATGTACATTTTCCATGATCAATTGGTTTTGTCTCCCTGGGCTTCAGTTTCCTCATCTATAAGATAAGAAGGTTTAATTAGATGACTTCTGATGGCCCTTCAAATTCTATACGTATGATCCTTGCTAGTAGGAAGTGGGGACAATGGTTGCCAACCCTTCCCGCCTCATCCAACCCTTAAGATTTGCATGGATACCTTGAAGAATGACATGGATGGTAAGGGGAGGTAGAAGATGGAGAACTAATCTCCCCATGTAGCCTCTTTGTGGTTTGCCAAGTGAAACTTTGGAAAATTATTTGCCAGGACTAGGAATATGATAGAAATTATAATAATTAAATAACCATAATTCAAATAAATGGAGAGTAGAAGAGTCCATCCAAAAGATAGACTCAAATTGCCTAGTTGATTTTCTTAGATAGCTGGCTGAGTGTTGTTGGCTAGAGTCTGAATCTGAAAGACATAGTTTAGCCTATAGATTTTTCAGGACTGACAGCCTAATAGTTGAAATCCAGCTAAGACTTTATATCTAAAGGAAGAACAAAAGATGGGAGCAGAAATCAGCAGAGGTGGGCCAGCTAGATGGTGCAGTGGATAGAGCACCAGCCCTGGAGTCAGGAGGACCTGAGTTCAAATCCGACCTCAGACTCATAACACTCATTAGTTGTGTGACTCTGGGCAAGTCACTTAACCCCAACTGCCTCACCAAAAAAAAAAAAAAAATCATCAGAGGTTCTCAGTAGAGATACCCAGCAATGCAGCAACAAAGAACATTAGAAATCCCCAGCAGAGGGCAATGCAGCAGAGAGTTTTCTCTCATTAGAGAAAATTGTTTGACCACAAGTGTATCACTAGAAGATATGGGAATTTTTATAATGTTAGAGTAGAGATATAAACTGCCCCTGCCTCTCATATATATGACCTGGCTACATGCATTTACAATGTATATGTTCTGCCATGTGTATTTCCTAATCACGTGTTCCTTGTGGGTATGTCGCCTCCTCCACTGGTGCTGTGATAACCTGTGGGAGAGTAGACCTTCTTATATGTGTGAGATATACTATTTGTTACTAATTTTGCTGTGCTGCTTAATTAAATATGGGGCAAGTAGGTGGATAGAGCACCAGGCCTGGAGTCAGGTCAAATCTGACCTAATTAATTAAATATATTTCTCATTGGAAAAAAATCCCACCCCTTTAGCTTATGAAAAGCACACTTATGGGGGCTCATTAGCTATGGTTTTGTATGATTACTGTCCCGAATCCACAAGGTGCCTTGAACCAAGGGTAGTATTCAAGTGCTCCCATTAATATAGTATAACTTAAAGGTTCTTAATATTTATTGAGTGCTCCCTTAGATTTTCACCTGTTTGTCAATTTCCACTCAAAAATATGATGTATCAGACTAAATACCAGGGCAGAGTACATTGTAATATCACTTTCTTATACTTATCTTTTATTTCAATTTTTTAATCCTTTTGCATAAGATTAAACAGAGGTATAATAAGCAGTGAAAGAACATTAAAGGCAATATTCAGTAGTATAAATAGCACTGAGTTTAGAATCCAAGAATGATACTAACTTGCTTTTAATAGTGCTTTGAGGTTTACATCTGGGTTCAAAAATTAACTCAGCTCTTTACTAGCGGTAACCCTGGAAAAGACATATCTTTTCTTTAGTCCTCTGTAAATTGAGGGGGTTTTATTAGACAATTCTAATAGTCTTTTGAGCTCTAAAACCTATGATTCTATCTGATGAGTATCTGCGAGTAAAATCTAACTAACAGAGCAATATATAGGCCTAAGCCATGAAAACGGCCATTTGAGTTTGCTCAAGAGATTTCCTATTTGTGAAAACAGTCAATTCTGGAATCTCAGTTACAATAACACAGATCAACTGAAATGCCAGATGGGAACTCTATGCACATATTAAGAGATATCTAACAGTTAACTACAACACATGTCTAATTCATTATACTTTCCAAAGGGCATGTACTGAAAAGGATGGCCCATTCTGAGTCAAGTTAAAGAATCGGGAAGAGTAACCATCTCATGTTCACTTTCCTAATCACCCCATTGCTGCACAGAAAAACATTGTGATGTACATTTAGATAAGGATACTAGCTTTCATTATTTACTCGCTATTTGCTATTCACTTCAAACCATTTTTGATTGGACCTGTCAGAGTGAAAACTTAGCTCTAGTCATGTTGTTTTAGAGACTTGTCTAAAATGATCTAGAGAAGAAAAAAAATGAAAAGAAGTCTCATTGCTCCCTCTGTCTAAGTGGAGCTGGCACATGTTACTTTTTAATAGAATGTGTTTGTGACAAGAAGTTTTCTTTTAGTACTTGACATTTTCAAGACATTTCCTTAACTGACTGAGAGGTAGTCCCATGGTAAGCAGTCAGTTAAGATAATACAATTTGATTATATAGCCCTGTGGCAGCCTTTATGTGAAACATTCCTGGACAATTTACAAGTAGCTTACAGTGAAATTAGCACTGAAGAAAGGCATGTGGCAGTGTGAACTCAGTATGTTTGGTTGACTGAGAAGACTCCTATCAAAAGAAATGTGCCTTGGATCACCAGTACCTAGATAGTTAAGAGGAATTACTACTGATATTTTCTAAAAGTAGATGATTAAAAGGAAATAATTATAATAAGTTATTATTATATTAATAATATCAATGTAATATTAGAGTTTTATTTCTCAACTTTGAGAAGTATAAAAGGAAATTATTATGTTGTTAGATTAATAATAATCATTCTTAAAATAACATTAATTATTAATTTATTATCCATGTATTATATAACATTGTATATTATGTACTAATAGATATTAACATAGTATTATAATTATTGTTGTGTTGATATAAAAATTATTATATTATAATAATATGTCTCATATAATGCTTGCAAGTTTACAAAATGATTATTATTGATATAATTTTGATATAACAATATTATAATAATGGCACTTACATGGTACTTTGAAGTTTTGCAAAGGACTTCACATATACTATACCACTTGATCCTCAAAACAACTCTATGTGAGGTAAATATTATTATTATGCTCTTATAACAGAAGAGGAAACTGAGGCTGATGGAGATTGACAAGGGTCACCCAGCTAGCAAATATCTAGAGCAGATTTCAAACTCATGTCTTCCTGATTCCAAGTCTGATGCTCTATCTACTATGAATCTATATCTATTCTATAGGATCCTCTCCCTTCTCCACCACCCTGCCACCACCAACAGAGAATTATTTTGACTTAGATAAAAAGTTTCTCATATTTTCATGATAAAATGATATTTTGGGACTGAAACTATGCCCTTTAGCATGGGTCCTTAATCATTTTCATGTCTCATACCCTTTTGGCAGACTGGTGAAGCCTATGGACTTGTTGTCAAAATAATATATTTTGTGTTTGCTTTTTTTCTGTTTAGGCAATGGGGTTAAGTGACTTGCCCAGGGTCACACAGCTAGTAAGTGTTATGTGTCTAAGGCCGGATTTGAACTCAGGTCCTCCTGAGTCCAGGGCTGGTGCTCTATCCACTGCGCCACCTAGCTGCCCCTCAAAATAATATATTTTAAAAAATAATTGGAGGAATTGATAAATTTCAGTTAAAGGTTAGTGAAAATAAGGACTTCTTCCCCATCCCATGTTTATAGAACACCTGAAACCTATCCATGCATCCCTTAGTGTTAAGAAGCCCTTTGCAAGAGTATGTGAAATAAAGATAAATACAACTCCAAATAAGATCAGAGGTTGTTATTTTTAATTCTTCTTCCAAATACATTAATTTGTTTCTATTGGTAGTTGCCACCATCTCTACTATGCTTCCTGTCTTCTACAATGCCAGATGTGACTTTCTGTGCCTCAGATGAGATCAAATGCATAGAGCAATGTGACTCAAGGTCCAATGTCAACTAGTACATGCCACTGTTTCCTGAGGCTACACATTGACAAGCTCCAATTCGGTTTTCTGCAGCTTACTGGCACTTTGATAGAGAAAGAGGCCCCTTGTCAAGTAGCAGTCAGGCTACACATGGGCTAGAAGGCAAAGAAGAATGAATGGGAAGAAAAGAAGCGGAGGGAAGTCATTTTTCCAAGTGTGAAAATTAAATCTTGACGTGCTTATATATTTGGATGACTTTTCTTAGGAGAAAGAAACCATGTGAAATGGAGGCTGAATAGATATATCAATGTTCCAGCTATTGCTAACTGCAAGATCAGGAACTGGTGGATAAAGGAATGTTTCTTGATATTTGATATAAAAGCGGATGTTGTGCCATTTGTAGCCATAAGAAAACCAAAGAAATGTGATTTCATTAAGTGTGCTTAACTTCAGTCCTGAATCTGCAAAATCAAGAATGCAGACCTTGGGAGGTTCAAAGATTTCTGTCCTTTCTGGTGCCAGCTTAGTGGAAAACGAATAGCCTCACTCACAGCCAGGCAATAATACTGCTCAGGACACATGGATTTTATCTAGGATTAAGGGGTTACCACTGTTCTCGACCTCCAGAATCCTTCCTTCCTATTTCCTACCCTGAGTCTTAGACCAATGGTAACCATGTCTATCCTTGGGTTCCTCCACTTAAGGAAACTCCAGGAAATATTTTTCCAGTCCTTTTAACTTGCTTTCTTTTGTTGTTGTTATGTGTTTTTTTTTTTTTTAAGCAACATTCACATCATCTACTTTCCCAATGTAGGAAAACAATACTTGATACCATAATAAAATAAAAGGTGGGGGGTAAAAGGTAGTTTAGCTAAACTAACCAACATACAGAAAAATTCTGACATTAGATGTAGTATTCCATATCCAGTCCCAAAAATCTGCAAAGGAGCAAAGGAACTGCGTAGGGGGGTTGGGAGTAACAGAGAGGAAAAGTGGAAGGACATTCCTTTTTCCATGTCTTTTCCAAGGTCAAGTTTCAACTTTGGTAACATCTAGTTTCCATTGTTTTGTTAATTTTGTTCTTTCCATTTACATTGTGGTATACTTTTACTTTCAATCAACTGATGAGAATTAACTGTGTGTGCTTGTGTCTATTTATGTTTGTATGTCTATATAAGAGACATGAATGTGTAACGTAGAAATGAACTAACTATATGACAAATGTTAGTGATACAAATGTGACACAACCCCTGCCCTCAAGGGGTTTATATTCTATTAGGGGAGATAGTATGTGTGTGTGCATTTGAACACACTCGTGCATATGCACTTAGATGTGCCTAGAAAGCAGAAAACAATATGACCACATGCCAGACACTGTACAAGACCCTAGGAAAACAAAAATAGAGATGAGAAAAGTCCTACCCTCAAGAAACTTGCAATTTATATAATGAAACAGGAAAACAGCATGAAGATAGAAGTAACTATAAAATATACACTAAGTCAATACAAATAATGGGTATAAAAGGGGGCAGTTGCTATAGGGGAGACTGAGAAATCCCTCCTATAAGAGGCAGCCTTTGATCTGAGTTCTGAAAGAAGGTAGGGATTCTAAAAGGCAGAGGTGGTCTCCTTTCACCTGCTTATTCCAACAAAAGATGTTATCTGCCCATCCATTTCTCACAATAATGATGAATAAAGTAGGTTTTTTTTAAATCCCTCTTTGAAAGCAGCAATTTATTTCTGGAGAAGAGACAGCATGTTTCCCTTATATTTTAAGCCCTTAACATAGGGCAATGATAACAGCAGATGCTCAGTGCATTCTTGATGGATTGGATCCTTGGAAAAATCATGACTACTAGTCAGTCAGCTAGCATTTATTAAACATCTCCTATGTGACAGACACTTTGCTAAGTGCTGGGAATAAAAAGAAAACTTTAAAAATAGTCCCTGCTTTCAAAGAGCTCACAGACTAATGGGATATGTAAAACCTTAAGCCACATGAATTCTTTAGACTCAATTCCAATTTTTATAAAAATTCCTACCTGGGAAAACTAGCTTCTGTCAGACTGGAATTCTGTGCTATACTATAGAATTATTCTATATTCCTTTGATACAGAATTCTCCATCAATTTTGGTTATTTATACAACATTTATTAAATAATTCCTTGTGGGGTTCATATTATGTGCTTAGAACTGCCCTAAGTTGGGGGGAGGGGAGACTTTGCAGTTCTAGACCTATGAGCTTCTAAGTTACTTAGCTTTCCTGTGTCATCCTATGTAAAACAAAGGGCTTGGACTCAATTGCCTCTGGAGTCCCTTCTCACTCTAGAGTGATGTTGCTATCCTATATGTGACATGCTGCATAAATTTTCAAGCACTAGGAAAATATGCAGTGCATTCATACTAGAAACAACAATATCGACAAGGCTAAAGCAAAGCAAAGGTGGAATCTATCAACCTATGTGTGTTTGCCATATACTTCAGTGCAGTGAGGTCATGTGATTCCACTTTGTTCCATTTCCCAGTGGTCATTATCCAGACATTTCCCAAGTGAACATTAAGGAAAAGGTGCTGTTGTAACCATGTACAAGTCAAGGACCAGAATAGGATAGGAATAGTCAAGAAAGACTTCACAAATAAGGCAAATCTTCAGCCTGCTCTTGAAAGAAACAATCATCAGAGAAAGACACTGAGAGTGAAGAAAATAGACTGTTAATGCAATTAAAACAAAGGTGGTGATGAGAAAGCCTTACATGTTAAAAACAAAAAAAAAACCTGATTATCTGAATATTGTAATGACCTTCAAACTGATTTCTCTGTCTCTGTCTCTCTCTGTCTCTATGTCTCTGTCTCTGTCTCTCTCTCTCTGTCTCATTCTCTCTGTCTCTCTCTCTCTCTCCCCCCTCTTTCCCCCACTTCAATCTATCTTTTAGATTGGTGCCAAATTAATCTTGCTTAGGCACAGTTCTGATCCTATCACTCCCTTTGTTCCAAAATCTTGAATGACCCCTACAGGATAAAATTCAAATCCCTTGGCTTAACCCTGTAGGTCCTCTATAATATGTACTCAACCTACCTTTCCAGGATTTCTCCACACTAATCAATCATTCAGTCAATAAATATTTGTTAAGTGTTCACTCTGTGGCAGACTGCAATGATAAAGGACCTCCTTTTGTTCCCATTGTTTCGTGGTCAGAAGGTCTGAGTTCAAATTGCACCTTTGATATTTACTACTGAAGTGACCTCAGGCAAATCAGTTAACCTCCCCTTGCCTCAGTTGCCTCATCTTTAAAATGAGAGAGTTGGACTAGATATCCTCTGACTCCTCTTCTGGTATAAAGCCTTATAAAAACAAACCTAGGACGTGTGAATTCACAAATGTAGGGAAGTCCTCCTGAGGAACTTCCTCTAGTTCCTCCTCTGCTATTCTAACATTGTCTAGTTGTGCCATTACAGAACCACAGCTGGATCTCCAAGAAAATAAAAAGACACCGAGTGCCCCATTCCCTGTTCTGAACTCAGAAATGTGGCAGGAAGCAGCTTGGTCCTTGGGGGATCCTGCCTGTACTTCAGGCCACTAGACTCTCCTTTCTCCCTCTGACTCAGGAGTTTCCCTGCCTCCATGCCCTAGAAAAAATTAAGTCGTAAAATTATTATATCAAAATCTCCCTAAAGTGGAGAGCAAAAGAAGCACTTAAGGTTTAGTATGAACCAAACACAGGGCACCCAATTGTGCTTTAAAAAATCACAAACTTAAAACAGGATTCAGTAACTTAAATTGTAATCCATGTTACAATCTACTATACTTACATTTCATCAGAACTTAAAGCAGGTTGCCCAACTGTTAATTGTGCATTTTTTTTCTCTTAGCTCTGCATTATCAATCTACTCCAAACCTGAGCCTCCTTTGAACTCTGTATTAGCTTTCTTTGCAATCGACTGCTTTTGCGGTTGCTGAAACAAAGCACTCCAGAAGATGCTGCCACTGCCATTCTGATAGACGTTGATGCAGCAAACCTCTGGACCTTTTGAACATCTTTTTCTTCTCAAGAAAAAAAAACACAAAAGGGTGATGCAAAAGCTGAGTCTTGCCTAAGTGGGACATGTATTTTAGATGCAATGTGCTTATAGTTAAATGAAGGTCAGGGAGATGGAATGGGCCCATCTCCCACTCCTATACCCTTTTTTTATCCTCAAGAACAGTTTGAAAATTGTTTTGCATGGCTGGAAATCAGAATGAAAGTCAGTGATGGAGGGAGGGATCAATCCCTTTTGCACATCCACTGTCACCAGCTCCTCCAACTCAACAGTCAATTAGGGGACTCTTTCACCTGCTCCACAAGCCTCTCTTGCCCAGGAGCAAGTCCTAAAGTTCTCATGTAGTCGACTAGAAGAAAGAAAGACTAGCTCTGTGCATGCTCTTTGGAATGCCTTTGTTACATGGTCTTAGAAAGGTTGAGTGAATTGTACTATAAGAAATGAAGAAAGAGAAATCTAGGAAGACATCTATGAACTGATGCAGTTAAGTGAGAAGTACCAGGAGAACAGCATAGTAAAAATGAAAAGCTTTGAAAGGGAAACATTCTGAATGATTTCAATTAGGATTCCAGAGGACTGATGATGAAGGCCTCATCTAGCTACCTCATAAAAGAGAAATGATGGAGCAAACATGAAGAATGAATCCCACTTTAAGGACATGGACAATGTGGGAATTTATTTTGCTTAACTCTGTATATTTATTATAAAAGTTTTAATTTTTGTTTTTCCAGTGGGGAATGAAGAGGAAGGAGGGAGGGGAGGAACAAAATGAATGCTTATCAATTAAAAAAATATAATTGTAAAAAAGAAAAACTGAATTGCACAGGATCATATATGTGGTATGCGTCAGAGATGGGATTTGAACCTTAATGTTCCTTATTCTACTTACATGCTATCCACTATACTATCCTCTCTATATAGAAATTGTTACTTTCATTTCACAGATAAGGAAACAGGCACAGAAAGGCTGCTTATGGTAACACAGCTAGTAAATATTGGAATCAACATCTGAATCTCAACTTCCCTGCATCAAGCCCAACACTATATTCTAAACAGCCATTTAACAATTGTTTGTGGGATTTAAATTCTAAAGATTAAGTAGAACGCTTTGGGTTGTGATAAAAAAATCAAAATCAAGTGGAAGTTTAAGAACTGGAGGATCAATATTTCTCCTAAAGAAACAAAAATAAAATTGCCCACATTCACCTTTTTCTCTCCTACCTTCCCCCATCAAATCCTCTCAAGTGTAAGTCATATATTGATTTTATATTTCCTTAGACTTTCTTCTCTCCCCCTCAGGCTTTCAAAACAAAGTTTATCCTCAAGACCCATGTTTCTCTCTTCTTCTTTAATCCAATAGCACAGATGGTCCATTTGTTGGTATGGCAGCTAAAATGCACAAATTAGAACAGAAGAGTTGGCCGGTTTGGGGGCAGGGGGAGAACAATGTTAGCCCAGCAAGAAGCGCAGCCTCACATGTAAAGCCCTCCCTGCTGAGAGACAAGTCCAAGAGAAGAGCAGGATTTAGGCAGAGGCTGGAGAGAAATAGGGAAACTAAGAGAGAAAAAAAGGAAATGAGAATGATATATAACTCACCCTCATGGGCAGATGAATAATTCTAAACTTTTTAACCTTCAGGAGTACAAAAAGCCACCTTCAGGTATATTCTTGGGGACCCAGGAATATATTGAGTGAGCTAACACAAATTCCTGTGCTAGAAAAAGGGGCCAGGCTAATGGTAAAGGTGACACTCCTTGGAGGGATGATTCCCTCATTGGAATGGATTGTAGGCCTACAAATCCTGCCCATTCCAATGTGGGAATTTGTTTCATTTGACAACACATATTTGCTATGTTTTTCTTCCTTTCTCAACTGATGGGGGGAGGGAGATGGGAAGAAGAGAATTTGAACCTGAAAATAAAATTGTATTAAAAAAATAAATAAAAGCTCTTTGAAAGCTAGGACCATTTCCTTTTTGTCATTGTATCTCCAACATCTACTGCAGTACCTGGTACGTAGTAGGTACTTAACAAATCTTTGTTGATTGATTTTTTTTTTTTTTTGGCAAGGCAATGGGGTCAAGTGACTTGGCCAGAGTCACACAGCTAGTAAGTGTCAAGTGTCTGAGGTCAGATTTGAACCCAGGTATTCCTGAATCCAGGGCCAGTGTTCTATCCACTGCACCATGTAGCTGCCCCTGTTGATTGAGTTTTAAAAATCAAGGCCACTTTCATACTGTTACATCTGCAGTCCAGATAGCTTCTTCATTTTCACCTCTCTCTGAGCAGAAACTTGGCCTCTCCTTCAGGAACCTAGGGGTCCTCATGGATGAGCAATTAGGCTCTATGTTGAATTGAACCAGGCCTCCATGTCACTTCTTGTACATTTCCAAAGCAAGTCACTGCTATCATACTTCTTCCTCCTTTTTCTAAACTCACTTAATGTGTTGCCTTCTGCTGCGGTCTTTGAAGACAAGTAGCACTTAGCTTGTTTGTATGTGCAACCCCAGATGGGATTTATATTCCATCTCTCTGTCTCTGTCTCTTTCCGTCTCTTTCACTCTCCTTACATTCCCTTCTCAGAATCTGCCTTTGCCTTCTTCAAAGTCTAGCTCATGTGTTATTTCTTCCTTGTAGACTTGCCTAGTTAGCATGCCTTCCCTGCTCAAATGATTTTGCATTCATGTCTCTGTATATTAGAATGCTTAGCACTCAGTATCTGACCCATAGTAGGTGCTTAATAAATGCTTGCTGGCTGACTGATCAGGGCAGAAGATCTTCCTGCTCAAATTTATGAGATTATAGGTCTCTAAGCCTTTGATTATTTCTCCCAATGGAAACTGTAGCTATTTTCATTTGTCAAAGAAGTAGATATAGCTGAGGCAACTGGTTGGTACAGTAGATAGTCAAGAATTTTTAAAGCACCTACTATATGCCAAGTGCTGTGTTAAGAACTGGAGACACAAAGACAAAAAACATATTCCCTGCCCTCAGAGAATTCACATTCAAATCCAGACAACAAGAATAAGCAAATAAGAATGAAAGAAATCTCAGAGAGAACTCACTAGGGTAGAGAGATAGAGTTATGGACTTGTAACCAGGAAATCCAAAGTTCAAATCTTACTTCATATTCCCACTAGCCATGTGATGTTGGGCATCCTGAGAGAAGGTAAGTCTCTCAACTTTCCTCAATTCTTATCTGTAAAACAGAGATATTAATAGTACCTTTTTCACAGGATTGTAGTGAGGATCAAATGAAATAATTAGTTATGTGCCAGGTGCTGGGGCTGCAAATATAAAGAATGAAAGAACCCCCATTCTTAAGGAGTTTACTAATGATAATATGTATAAAGTGTCTTGCAAATCCTAAAGCTCTATCTAAATATTACCTATTATTAGAATAGTTCCCAAGATCTGGAATTAAGAGGGACTTTAGAAACCATTTAGTGAAATTCAATCCTCTCCTTTTGTAGAGGAGGAACATAAGCCAGAGCATTCCCAAGGTCACCCAAGTCATCAGCATCAAAATTGGGGTGAGAGTCTTGACTCTCTGACTCCAAATTCAGAGCTCTTTCTGTTGGTGATGAATTCATTGACTTGAATTAGTAGGGGTCCAAACCTGTCATTCATTCACTCATTCATTCAACAAGCATTATTAAGAGCCAGTTATATGACAGTCACCAGACACTGGGGATTTAGAGACAAAATTTAAACTGTCCCTGCCCTCAAGGAGCTTCTGTTCCCCAGAGGGAAAATAACATGCAACAGAATTAAACATAAAACGTTCACAGAGTAGATACATAGTAATTTCTCAGGGAAAGTTACTAGCAACTTGGGGGATAAGGATCAGCTTCTTGTAGGAACTGACTCCCGAGCTAAACATTGAAGAAAGCCAGTTTCAATGAGGTAGAGCTGAGGAGGTAAAACATTCCTGGTAGAGTAGACAGTTTATGCTACGGCACAGAGTTGGGAGACCTAATACCGTGTTGGAAATAGCAAATAGGCCAAACTGGCGACCAAAGGAGCAGGGTATACAATAAGCATAGAAGTAGAGTCTGGACCCCACTGGGAAAGTCTTTAAAAACCAAACAGGACTTTTGGAATTTTATCCCAGAAGTAAAAGGACATCAATGGAGCTTCTTGAAAAGGTGAGTGACTCGGTGAGATGTGAGCTTTGGGAATTTCAGTTTGGCAACTGTATGGAAGATGGACTGGACAAGAGAGAAGTAGGATGCTGGAAGAGGCTACTGCAATTGCTGAGGCAAGAAGAGATAAAGGACTGAATGAGAGGGAAATCCCTGCAGGTAAGTCACTGTTCTCTTTTTTCATCTTTTGATCGCCGGCCCCAAGCACTGTGCCATGCAATTATTTGAGCCTTTATAAATGATTGTTGGTTTTATCGCAAAATAATTTTGTTTTCTCTTCAGTCAGGCTTTGTGACAAAGTCATCATTTTGCTGGTATCTGCTTTGATTCATTCATAACTAGATGCCTTGTTTATGTGTTTCTTTGTTTTTTGTTTAGGTGTTGCATTTTTGTTTTGTTTTGTTTTAGTTTTTGAGACTGGATCTCCCTTACCTGGCCCAGGCAGAAAGTGGAAGGGCTACTTATGGTCCAATTGGTGATTGGCATAGAAGCGTCAACCTTCTCTGTTTCTAACCTGGGCCAGTTTACCCCTCCTTAGACAGCTTGGTTCCCCCCTACACACACACATGCCTTCCCACCCCCTTCACCTCTGAAGGCTTGATATTTCACAATAATGGTGCCCGATTTAGCCCAGTTTCAGACTTACTGTAGTTCAGAACTTCCTAACTCAAGTGATTCACCAGTCTTTTCCTCCTTAGTAGCAGAGGTTACAGGCATGTGTCATCATACTTTGCTGTTCATGTGTTTCTTAAGTATGGTCATAAAATGCCTTGGTTATGCCATCACAGATGACTTAGGTATATCAGAATTAACCTACCATAGGCTCTGATACTGAAATCCTAAAGGTCAGAGAACCTAGGGTCACTGGTGTATGTTAAAAAATACATCTAGGCATTGTGTGTGTGTGTGTGTGTGTGTGTGTGTGTGTGTGAGAGAGAGAGAGAGAGAGAGAGAGATGGACAGAGAGAGAGAGATGGACAGAGAGAGAAAGAGAGAGCTGTTTACTCTAAGGGGAAACAAAGTGAAGTGAAGTGTATAACATTTCAAATTTGCAACCCATTAGCATTGCTTTGAAAATCTGCTTCATGGAAAAAAAAATAGGTGGGAAAAGATAGGGTTGAAGGATGTGGATTTGGGGACAATAATAATGCACAGACAGTTTTCTTTTTTTTATGCTAAAAAAAAATCTATTGACTCTCCAGGTGGGAAATAGACATTAGCTTTTTAGTGCACATTCTGAAGGATCATTTTTTGAGTGAAAAAAGGTAGAGCAATGAATAATGATTAAATTTTCTATTTTTATTTACTGCAGGTTATAGGAGGACATTAAGCAGGATTGGGGAAGTCATTAATTGTAGGCACTGAAGAATGGTGGGTGGAGTAGGTAATCTGTGTTTCTTTTCTTAATTTTTTTTCAAAATTATTTGCCTTTACATTCATTTTTTATTTATTAAAACTCCCAAAATAACTCTTTGATGTAGACCCTAAAGCCAGTATTATTCTTATTTTGACAATTAGAAACTGAGGCTTATTCAGGTTGTGACCTGCCTATAGTCACATTGCTATTTTTAAAATAGATGTTAGTGTTATTTTGTTTTTATATCACTGACATTTTCCCCTATATTCTTCTACTTCCCCCTTGCCAGAAAGCCATACATTAAAATAAATAATTTTCAAAGAGCAAAAGTAAAAGAGGTAAACTTAAAAAAAAAAAAAGGTAGCAAATTAATCAACACACTGCAAGAAAAAAAAAATCTCACATCACATGCAATGTTCCAGACCTCCAAACTTATGGATATTACAAAGGAATTAGAGGGGGAGGGGGAGGATTCTCCTAATATCTTCTTTGGGATGAAGCTCTTCTTTACAATCTTGCAGTATTCAGTTTCGATTATTTTATGGTTGTAACTCTGTTTATATTTTATAATAATTGCACAATTTTTTTCTGCCTCTGTTTGCTTTGCATCAGCTCATGTCTTGCCATACTTGCTTATACTCATCATGTTCTTCATCCCTTATAACACAGTGATATTCTTTATATTCATGAACCAAAATTAGTTTCACCATTTCCCAGTCTATAGGCATCTACACTGGGGAGAGGAGTTCAATGCAGCCAGGGATTCCTTGACCCTAGGCAATACACTTAACCTCTTTCTGCCTCTTTCCTCACCTGTAAAATGAGGATAATAATAGAACCTGCCTCATAGGGTTCTTAAGAGAATCAAATGAGATAATATATGCAAAGTGTTTTGCAAACCTTACAACACTATAGAGTATAAATGATAGCTATTATTAAACCCAAAGTGTTTCAAATATCACTATTTTAAAAGTAATAATAATAGTCACTTCGCTGCTACTTATAATTTCTAATTTGGATTTTATTTAAAAAAATCACATCTTAACATTTTCTATAAAGATATGTCAAAAGAAAGTTATCTTGAAAAACCACCCTAAAAAATCTGCTTACAATGAAAGTCATAAGAGAATACCTTGAAGAAGTGTTAGTTTTCAATAAAGGTGAGTGTTCCTGTATACAAAGGTCAAAATTCTTTTTTTTTTCCTTTTCTCTCCCAAAGGTCACATTACTTTCTATTTACTTTCCTTCTTTAAAGTTGAGATTAAACATTTTTATTTGTCCTGTCTCTAGCTGTTAATCAACATCTGGGCAAAATGTCAGCAATTCTCTTCCTCTTTCTTAAATGCTTTTGTTACCACTCAGCATTTGGGACAGGCAAGGAATCCACCTAAGGAAATGCCACTGCCCTCCAGCCTTGCCCTGCAAGTGGCTGCCATCAGAGGAAGTTTCAGGCAGTGTTTTCAGGCCAGAAGTCTTTTTCTGTCCTCCAAGCCAACGGAGCTGGGATTTAATGCTTTCATGCTCATTACTAGTTCTTAAGATTCATTTAAAAACATAAACTTTTGAAAAATGAAGATTAAGCAAGGTCTCATTTTGCTCTTCATAAAAGACACTGGAGATTTGCATGGTCCTGAGGCTAGTTCAGAGTCAAGCAGTCCTGTTTGTTGACTTTGTGACAGGAAGTGAAGCCTGAACATAACAGTAACTGAGATAATAGTTGTCATTCACTCTGGGATCACAAGACTACAAAGTTTAAAAGACTTGTTTATGCTTCAGCCTCTGACTCACCAGACAGCATCCTTCCAGGCAGCTGCTTGGGCTTTCTTAGCTTTAGTTTTCCCCCATTAAAATAACAGCTCTTGCTTACAAAACAGTCCCACCTCTGTGTGTTGTGAGCTTCCTGCAATTAATGTTATCAGAGGCCTTCTGTGTCTTTACAGGAAAAAAATAGTTTTCCAAGGGCAGAAAGGTGTGATCTGAGGATCCTGGGTCTAGTTCTCAGACTTCAGCTTGTCCAACACCCTAATTTGAAAGCTGGGAAAATTGAGGCCAAGAGAGGTTAAGTGACTTGTGCCCAAGATCACATAGGTACTAACCTCTCAGAAAAAGGATTGGAACCAAATTCTTTTGAAATCAGAGCCAATATTCTTTCTATTATATATTACAGACTCAAACATCTATCTCATCTGAGCTTCACAATAACCCTATGAGACAAAAGGCTTTGGTATTATTATTGTCATTTGGTAGATGAAGGTATTAGATTTACAAAATTAAGGGACTCCTGAATTGTACAGATAGTAACTAACAAAACTAGGAGTAACAGCTAAGTCTTTTTATTCTGTCTAGTACTGATCTGCGTAGGAAACAATGAATATAGAAACTTCTTCTACTCACATAACTCATCTATGGCCTCCATTTTATAGTCTTGATTCAATTCAATCTAATCCAATTCAACAAGTCTTTATTGAACACCTATAACATGTTAACATTACTTTGGGAGTTGGAAATATGAAGATGAAATAGAAATAGTCCTTATCGTCAAGGAGAAATGTTCTAAATATAGAGTTGCCTGGTAAACTGAGATATTAAAAGACTCATCCATGGGCACACAGCTAGGGTATGTCAGACAGGTGAAGAGACATGCTGGAAGTCACATAGGTGAAGAGGAAAGATTGAAACCAAAGGCAATCATTCAGTCAAGTCTTTTTATAAGCTCTTACTGTGTTCCAGGCACTGGCAAAGCTCTGAGGATATAAAGAAAGGCAAAAACAGTTCCTGCCCTCAAGAAGAATACATTCTAGCAGTTACAACATGAAAACAACTAGGATATTCTAAGTTCAAGAGCCTGTAAGAGAGACTCCATTGGAGCCTAATGCTGGGGTAAGGAAATGCTTTTTCATATTCCATATTTCATCCCTGGGATGTATGTCCCTGAATTCACTTTGAAATCACACAAAGTAGTGATTTCACACAATCATTTCAGAGTTTCCTAAAGAAGAAGGGATCTTGTGCTAGAGTCAGCTCAAATCCAGCCCATTGTTAAATGTGCAGTGTGAGCATCCACACCTCGGGAATTGGTAAATGCTATATACATTAGGGTTTGATTTACTGTTTTATTGACTGTCTAGACTTAAAGTGATGGAGTAAATGTTAGTACTGAAGATGAAACTTGAAAGTGTCTTGCTGTACATTTATTTTCAGAGAGCCAGTTGTTGAAAACTTTAACTGCACACCTCTGGATTAGCCTATATTTCTGAAGTTAACTTGTCATTACTTAGAAGGTGTTAAGGAAAGGTATTTTCAAATCCAGCTATACATAGAAGAACCATTCAGATTCCTGAAATCTACCTGACCTTTGCCCCAGAAAAATCTTCTAAAAATATCGACAACAAAAGTCATTTTCATTTACCTCCATTATCCAGAAAAGAAAAATCAAACTACTGGAGGTCAGGGACAATTTGTTTGTTTTTTGTCTTTGTATCTCCAAACACCCAGCATAGAGCTTGGCATATAGCAGGTACATGATAAATGCTAGCTGAAGTGAATTGAATTGAATTTGATTCCTCCCAACAACCCTATGAAGTAATAATTACAAGTAATAATTACAAGCAGTATTAACCCTATTTTATAAATGCAAAAACTAAGGCTCATATAGATTAAATGGTTCCCCAGAGGTCACAGAGGGGTAGAGCCCAGATTAGAATACAGCAGGTTTTCTTGACTATTATCCACCACCATACACCACACTGTGCTTTCTCTTAATTACAGAGAAACATATAGAGGCTCTAGAATTTCCATTACAAAATCATAGAATCCCAGAATCCCAGAATTGAAAAGGACCTCAATCCATTCCAAATCATACCTGAATTGGAACCTCTGATAAAGCATATCTAACAAATGGTCATTCAGTAATGCATCCAAAGAAGTGTCCCCTTCCGTGGCTTCTAGAACTGCTTCTTCAGTGTTGCTCTATTGCTTTATGGTGCGAGTAGACCTCATTTTGAGTTGGAAGGCCTGGGACAAGGGCATAATCTTTCTGAGTTTCCACCTCTAAAAAATGGAAATAATAATTATTTACCTTTTGTCCTTTGTAGATTATTATGAAGAATATAGCAAAAAGGGTAGTTTGTTATTATTATTATTGTTATCATTATAGTGATTATTGTTGTTATTGTTACAGTTATTATCCATGTGAATTTAGAAAAGTGTTTAACACTTCTTCTATCTCTAAAGCTACGATCATAAAATCTTATAAACCCCAATTTTTGTGAAAATTATCAAATGACCCTTTCCAGAGTAGGCCCTGAATAGAATGAGAAGGGCTTGGATGAAGCAGCTTTTCCTTTCTAATTTACTTTTGTGGTTCCGTGCTCACTGTTTAGGATTAGGCTGCACACACACCTCTCTCAAAAAGCTTTTTTTATGAGAATAATAACCTTCCTCTGGCATTTATCTTTTGGGTTTCTTTTATGTTCTTTATCCCCTTTAGAGATTTGAATAGAGGATGGAAAATCACCATTCTTTATCTGGACCCATAGTTGAATGTCAAAAATGGGGAAATATCCACTAAAATGTTGTCAAGTCCCCCCATCTCCAAATATTTTACACTCATTCTCATACTACCGAGAAGAATGTTCATGAGTCCTAAGAAGCCTGGTGTGTATTAAATGAAGATAATTTATGTAAAAGACTTTGAAAACCTTAGAATGATATATATATATGTATATATATATATATTTATGTGTTATTCCTTATCATTATTATCATTATCATTATTATTATTATCATTATTATTATTATTATTATTATTATTACCATGAAAGTGAATGGAATGTCACTGCATTTATTATATTCTAGGTCAGGGGTGGGGAACCTGCAGCCTCAGGGCTACATGTGGCCCTCTAGGTCCTCAAGTGTGGCCCTTCGACTGAATCCAAAAACCCTGTGAGGGAAGAAAGGCTAAGAGAAGTGAAGTGACTTGCCCATGTTCATAAATAATAATAGCTAACACTCATAATGCACTTACTCTGTGCTAAACACTGTGCTAAGTGCTTTATAATTATTATCTCTTCTGATCTTCACAACGACCCTAGGAGGTCGGTTCTATTTTTAGCCCCATTTTATAAATGAGGAAACTGAGGCAAATACAGGTTGAGTGATTTGACCAGGGTCACAAAGGTAATAAGTGTCTGAGACAAGATAAGAACTCAGTTACTTCTGATTCCAATGTCACCTCGCAGCCGATGAAGGGCATACCTATACCCAAAAGAAGACACAGTGTTCCCAGTGGGAGAATATTAAAAATTCTTGCCTGAAACCTCATTTCCTTTTGATCCACTTAATTTTGCTGGGTCCACAGGCTCATGCTAATTTGTACAATGGGCTCAATTTAAAGTATTATTGGCAGCAAATTGTGGTAAGGAACAGCTAACAGTTTAAATGCCAATTTTGAAATCAATTCTTGTTATTCACCTAGTGCCAGGTAAATCCATGCCAGCTCATTTACACAATGTTCTCAACTGAGGCAGCTCACCCAGAAAACCATGTAATTAGATGTACAATTTTAGCATATCTTTTCTGTTATCTATCAGACAATTCATTATGTTTAATATTTGAAAGGGCCATTAATTATTTTTTTTTCCTTTCTGTGGTTTTCAAATCATGTCAAGTTTGCTGTTTCCCATAATGATATAATGGGGATCTGGAAGCTATGTTTGAACATGTTGTTGTTCATCTTTGTTTTCGAAGAGGACCAATGACATCACAAATGATGTCTTGACTTATGTGTGAATTAGATTTAAGGGCGACAGAGTTATACAAAGTCGTCAGCCTTACTCTCTCTTCCTGAGTCATCAAAATCCAGTGCAAGTCAAAAGTCAAGATGATTGACTGGGGATGCAGTGGATGAACTTGGTGTCTTTGATGTCTGACCAAGCTCTAAGCTCTCCACAGCACCTCCTTCAACCACCTTCATGGTGAACATGGATGTCTTATAGGACTGACTGCTGATGATCTGCAATTTTTCCCTTTATCTCAGCCCACATATCTAACAAAATGCCAAATCTTAATTTTACCTTTACAACACCTCTCAGAAATGTCTTCTTCTCTTCCCTCATACAGCCATGTCCCCAGATCAGGCCTACATTGTCTCTTATCTGGACTATTGCAACAGCCTCCTAATTTATCCCCTTACCTTATGTTTCCCCCTCCAATCCAGCATCCACACACCTGCCAAAGTGATGAGGTTGATTTTTCCCCGAAAGTGAGGCTCTAAATATATCCCCCCCCACCCAATAAACTACAAGATCTCCCTTTTGCCTCCAGGATCAAATATAAACTCCTCTGGTATTTAAAGCTAGACCCTTCTTACCCCTTAATCTACTTACATGTCACTTTATTCTATGCCCTCTATGGTCCAGTTATTCTGACCAACTTGCTACTCATCAAAAACAAAACTCCATCTCCTAACCCCATGCCTTTACCCTAGCTTTCCTCATGCCCTAAATTCTTTCTTTCCTTACTTCAACCTCCTAGAACCCTTTTTTTTTCAAGATTTACCTCATTTCTTTCAGGAGGTCATTCCTAGTTCCTTCACCTGCTAGTGCCTTTTCTTCCAAAATAGCCTTGTATATTATTTCTAAATGTCTCACTAATACCTACATACATACAGGTTCTCTCCCCCATCATCATGTAAATTTGTTCATGAGAAGGACTGTTTCACTTTAGTCTTCACCCTGCCAACTCCCTCATTTTATAGATGAAGAAACTGAGGCTTATGAAAGTTAAGTGACTTACCTGAGGTTATTGAAGGTAAGTGTCAGAGGTGGGATTAAACCATCCACTGTATCATGCTTCATCTTCCATTAAAATGGAATTCCATTTCTCATCTTTCATTAAAGTCTATCAAAGAAGCTCTGCTTCCTACTCTGCTGCCATGAATAGTTATTGGCCCAGAACACATGGACAAGTAACCGTATGACTGCCTTAAATACCATGTAACGAAATAAAGACATTCAGGAATCATTAGGTCTCTTGGAAGTAAATTGTACTGTGGCTCCATTTGACTCCATTCAATTTATTTACATGATAACCTGCCTCCCAGCAGGGTGTGAATCCTGAGCATTTGCTTTTCCTCCTCTCTGGTCCTAAATCATTTTGAAATTGATAGTAAATAATGCTGTTGATCTTATCTCCATCTGAAGACTTTATTAAGGAAGCCTGTTTGGATTAATCTATGGAACACTGTGATGATTTCTAGCGCATTTCCTGTCCTTATCCCCCTTCTGTTGGTTTCCTTGCCATTATTCCTCAAATGATTTATGAGACAAGGCATTTCCCTCAGCTTTTCTGGCATCTTAACTCACACCAAAGTATCTAGATCAGCCTTTAGCTCTTGGGTGGGTGAGAGATGGGAGGAGAGGAGAGCCAGTAACTTCACCATTATTTTGTTTGCCAGCAAATGCAATGCCAATTCATTAGATAAATATGTCCATATAAAAGAAAATTCCTATTTGGCATACTTAGCATCTATTAGGATTATGAAATAGAAAAATTTACATCCAAGAGAAAAACATGCATACTTAAGGGAATCATAATTGGGACTGAATCACTGAGGTCTCTTAATGTGTATATGTTCAGAAGAGGCACTCTGCTGACAGTTTATTTGTACATTTCACAAAAGTAATCCATTCTTTTATTCATTGAGCAAACATTTATTTAATAATGATCCAGGTCAGGGAAGTTGATGAAGTAGATAGATAGCCAACCTTGAATCCAGGAAAACTTGAATTCAAATCCTGCTTCTGATACATAATAATAACTAGTATTCACATAGAACTTTGAGGTTTGCAAGGCCCTATATTTATGTCTCATTTGATCCTCACAACTCTGGGAAGCAGATGCTGTTATTATCCCCATTTGCAGATAAAGAAACTAAGACTAAGAGAGGTTAAGTGACTTGCCTAGGGACATATGGCTAGTAAGTGTCTAAGATGGGCTTTGAAATCAGTGCTTCCGGATTTCAAGTCCAGTATTGTGCTAACCAGCTGCTTCATCCTGCCTGCATAATCCTAGGGAACTCCCAGCTTCATAGTGACTTAGTCAAATCTCAAAGACTGTAATTTGCAGAGAAGGTATCAGTCCAGTTTCTATTCCTATCATATTCTAGGCTTTGTGTCAGGTGACGGCAATATTAAGACAAAAAACAAACGATAGCAACTAAAAACAAAACAAAGCAAAAAACTGACCCTCTTCTCAAGGAGCATAGATTATACTAGAGGGAGAACAGGTTTACAGAAAAGTAGCCAGAAATTATATGAAACTTCAATCCAAATTAACATAACCACAGAAGGCTAAGGCACTTTAATTGCATCAATCAATTGACCAACAAAGTGAACTATTAAGGAATTTTCTTATAAAAATCATAATACTATGAAGAAAAACCCTTAATTAAATTGAAAAGATCAGAGGACTTTTGATCTTTGGAAGAAAGGAAGAGGATTCCTCAAAGGAAACATATTTTTGATCAATTGAAAAGATTTTCATTGGGAAAATTAAGTCACATCTCCTAGGCTCTATACAAAAATACTATTAAGTTTAATAGTTAACCTGATCAAACTATGGATTTGCTTACTTATTGAAGATTTTCACCCAAATCCCTGAGGGGCAATCCCTTGGGGGAAGAATTTCTGGCTCTCTCTGTCACTTTCTTGGTGTCTTTCTGTCTCTGTCTCTGTCTCTCTCTCTCCCTCCCTCTCTCTTTCTCTCTCTCTGCCTCTGTTGTCACTGTCTATGTGTCTGTCTATCTGTCTCTGTGTACATGTCTGTGTACGTGTCTGTGTCTCTCTCTGTCTCTCTCTCTTTCTTTCTTTCTCTTCCCTCCCTTTCCCAGCTTATAGACCACACTATCAGAGAAATTGGGGAATTCCAGGGGCAGAGCCAATATGATGGAGTGCAGGCAACAGCCAAGCTTCCCCTTCAGACAACTTTAAATAATACCTCAAATTTATTTTGAAGCATCAGCACCAATAAAAGGTTGGGGTGAGAAATTATTTTTCAGTCCAAGACAACTTACAAGGTTAAAAGGAGAGGTCTGTGACACTGGGGTAGGGGCTGGCCAAGAGCCCATGTGGCAGCAACATCAATTGGGGGACTTAGTAATGACAATAGTATCAGCAGCAGCTCCGCTGGGAGCTCTAAAGTCAGAGACAGTAATGAAATCGGGCAGCTGGTCAAAAAAAGATTACAAGGGACCCTTGCAGTAGCACTAGACAAAGAACAGGTCAGTTTGGAAACTCTATTATCTATACCTACTTCCAGGTCATCATTTCAAGATGGAGAAGGAAGTTTGAAGTCCCAAAGGATCAGGGGCATTGAGAATCACTATTGCTTTTAGTCCCAAGAGACGTGAGGCTCTGAAGAGCAGTATAGCTTCTGGTTTTAAGAAATGGGTAAGGACCAGAGTGAAGACCAGGAAAGCAATAACCATACCACTCCCTGGATTACACTACCTTGGAACAAAAAAAAAAACAAACAAACAAACAAACCAAAAAAAAAACACCTTACAGACCAACACCACCCCCAACCCCCAGAGCTAGCTCTGAAATCATTAGTGAGATAAAACTTGAGACAGTGCTCCCCAACCCTTGCCCCAGGAATAGATCCCAACTTTCCAACTTTAAAATAATGTTCAAAGTCAAGAAACAGACCAGGAAATGAGCAAAAAAGAAAAAGAACACAACCATTAAAATCTACTATGGTGACAGAAAAGATGAAGACAAACTCAGAAGAAAACTACTTCAAAACACCTATAAGCTATAAACTAAATGAGAATTCCAGGAAGAGGTAAAAAAAAAAAATTTAAATCAAATAAGAGTGGTGGAGGAAAACTAGGGAAAGAAATGAGAGCAATGCAAGAAAATTATGAAAACACATTTTGAAGCTGGGTGAAATAGGTTCAAAAATATGGAATAAAATAACACCTTAAAATAGAATTGGCCAAATGGAAAAAAGAGATAGAAAGTTTAATGAAAATAATTCCTTAAAAATTAAAACTGAGTGAATGAAAGCTAATAATTCCATGAGATATCAAGAAATAATAAAGCAAAGTAAAAATAATTAAAAAGAAGAAAATGTGAAATATCTCATTGGAAAAAAACAACTAACCTGGAAAATAGATTGAGAAGAGGTAATTTAAGAATTATTGAACTACCTGAAAGTCATGATAAAAAAAGAGCTGAGAAATCAGATTTCAAGAAATTATCAAGGAAAACTACCCCGATATCCTAGAACTGGAGGGTAAAATAGAAATTGAAAAAAAATCCAGTGGTCACCACCTGAAAGACATTCCAAAATGAAAACTCCTGGGAATATTTTAGCCAAATTCCAGAGGTCCCAGGCCAAGGAGAAATGCTTCAAGGAAACAGAAAGAAATCTTTCAAATATTGTGAATCCATAGTCATGATCATACAGATTTAGCAGCTTCCATGGTAAAGAAGCAATGGGCTGTTAATATGATATTCTGGAAAGCAAAGGAGCTAGGATTAGATCCAAGAATAACCTACCAAGAAAAAGTGAGTATAAACCTTGAGGGAAGAAAATGAACACTTAATAAAATGGGAGACTTTTGAGCATTCCTGATGAAAAGAGCATAGCCAAAAAGAAAATTTGACAATCAAATATAAGATCAAGAAAAGCATAAAAATATAAACGTGAGAGGAAGCATAAGGGACTCAGCAAGGTAAACTGTTTAAACTCATACATGGGAATAAAATACATGTAACTCCTAAGAACTTTATCATTATTAGGGCAATTGGAAGGACTCTACATAGAGCACATGGGAGATATTTAATTATGTTGGGATGATCTAAAAAAGAATGGGTGAGAAGGAGGTATGCAATGGGAGAAAGGAGAGGAAAAATAGGGAACATTATCTCACATAAAAGAGGTGCATAAGGAAGAGCTTTTATGGTAGAGAGGAAAATGAGCAGGAAGTGGGCAACACTTGAACCTCATTGTTATTAGAATTTGAACAAGAGGAGGAATGTATTTATACACATTCAATTGGGCATAGAAAACTGTCTTATCCAACAAGGAAATAAAAGGGGAAGGAGTAAAAGAAGGGGCTGGTGCTAAAAGAGACAGCAGATTAAGGGAGTCAGTGGTCAGAAGCAAAGCAAACTTTTGAGGAGGGACATAGTAGAAAAGAGAGACAAACAAATAAACAGAAGAAAGTAAGTTTGAGGGAAATTCACAGTAGTAATCATAACTGTGAATGTAGATGGAGTGAATTCACCCATAAAACAAAATAGATATTAGAATGGATTAGAGACCAGAATCCAAAAATACAGTGTTTACAAGAAATACACTTGAAGGAGAAAGATACACACAAAATTAAAATAAGGGACTGGAGCAGAATCTATCTTGCTTCAGCAAAAACAAAAAAGGCAGGGGTCAAAATCATGATCTCAGACAAAGCAAAAGGAAAAATAGACTTAATTAAAAGAGATGAGAAGGGAAACTACATCTTGATAAAAGGCACCATAGACAGTGAAGTAATATCAATACTAAATATATGCACCAAATAACATAACACCCAAATTCTTAATGGGAAAATTAAATGATTTACAGGAAGAAATATACAGTAAAAATATGCTAGTGAGGAACCTCAACTTTCCCCACACAAAGTTAACCATAAAATAAATAAAAAAGGCAGTTAAGAAGATAAATGGTAGTTTAGGGAAAAAAATGTTAGATATGCTAGATTTCTGGAGAAAACTGGGAATAGAAAGGAGTGTACCTTTTTCTCATCCATATGTGGCACCTTCACAAAAAAAAAAAAACCAAACCATGCAGTGGAGCATAAAAACCTCACAAAAAGCAGAAAAGCAGAATTGTTAAATATACCCTTCTTAGACTGTAGTGCAATAAAAATTATATTCAGTAAATGGCCTTGAAAGCAGATATTAAAAATTAATTGGAAACTAAATAATCTAATATTAAAGAATGAGTGAGTCAAAGAACAAGTCATAGAAACAATCAATAATTTCATTAAAGTGAATGACAACAATGAGACAACATACTAAAATGTGTGAGATGCAGCAAAGTAGTACTTAAGGGAAAATTTATATTTCTAAATGTACATATCAATAAAAGAGAGAAATATCAAATCAATGAACTGGACATGCAAACTTAAAATAGAAATTATAAAAGACAACAAATCAAAAATACATAAATACAACATGCAAATCTTGAAAATCAAAGGAGGGATTAATAAAATTGAAAGTATAAAGAAATCAATGAACTAATAAATAAAATCAGGAGCTGTTTTTTTGAAGAAAAACAATAAAATAGATAAACAATTGCTTAAATTGATTTTTTTTAAAGAAGAAAGCCAAATTACCACTATCAAAAACAAAGAGGGTGAATGTACCACCAATGAAGATGAAATAAAATCAATTATTAGGAGGTATTTTGCCCACTTACATGCCAGTAAAACTAACAATTCTAGTGAAATCAATGAATATGTACAAAAATATAAATTACTCAGATTAACTGAAGAGGGAAAAAAGGATAACTAAACAATGCTATCTTAGAAAAAGAAATTGAACATGCCACAAATTATCTCCCTAAGAAAAAATCCTGAGGACCAGATGGATTTCCGAGTGAAATAAACCAAACTTTTTTTTTGAGTAATGATTTGTTTATTTATTTATTTATTTTTATTAATAAATTTATTTGTTTTTAGTTTTCAACATTTACTTCCACAAGATTTTGAGTTCCAAATTTTCACCCCATCTTGCCCCTCTCCCCACCCCAAGATGGCATGCATTCTGAATACCCCTTCTCCTAGTCTGCCTTCCCTTCTATCTCTCCCCCCCATTCTCTTATTCACTTTCCTACCCCATTTCCTGTATTTCTTATTTCCCAGTTGCATGTGAAAACATTTTTTTAAACATGTGTTTTTAAAACTGGGTTCCAAATTTTCTCCCTTCCACCCTCCCCACCCACCCTCATTGAAAAGGCAAGCAACTCAATATAGGTTATACATGTGCAGTTATGCAAAACACTTCCATAGTAGACATGCTGTGAAAAACTATTTTCCCTTAATCCTATCCTGCCCCCCCATTTATTCTATTCTTTCTTTTGACCCTGTCCCTCCTCAGAAGTATTTGCTTCTGATTACTCCCTTTCCCAATCTGCCCTCCTCTCTATCATCCCCCTACTCTCTTGTCACCTCCCCTCCTATTTTCCTGTAGGGTAAGACAGATTTCCATACCCAATTGAGTGTATGTTATTTCCTCTTTAAGTCAAATCCTATGAGAATAAGATTCACTCATTCCCTCTCACCTTCCCTCATTTCCCCTCCACTGTAAGAGCCTTTTCTTTTCTGTTTTTTTTTTGTGAGACAATTTACCCCATTCTACCTCTCCCTTTCTCCTTCTCCTAGTATAATCCTCTCTCACCCCTTAATTTTATTCTCCAGATATGACCCCTTCATCTTCAACTCTCCCTGTGCCTTCTATCTATCTATCTATCTATCTATCTATCTATCTATCTATCTATCT